>NC_091845.1:74950595-75253625 GCF_037783145.1 Equus przewalskii | reverse complement strand
AAGGAAGCACAGACAGCACCAAACAAGATAAACCCAAAGAGGCCCACACCAAGATACATTATAATTAAAATGTCAAGAATTAAAGATAAAGAGAGAATCCTAAAAGCTACAAGAGAAAGGGAACAAGTTACACACAAAGGAAACCCCATAAGGCTATCAGCTTTCTCCTCAGCAGAAACCTTATAGGCTAAAAGGGAGTGGTACGATATATTTAAAGTGCTGAAAGGAAAAAATCTACAGCCAAAAATACTCTACCTGGCAAGGTTATCATTCAGAATGGGAGACAGAAAGAATTTCCCAAACAAGCAAAAACTGAAGGAGTTTATCACCAAGAAACAAGTTTTACAAGAAATGCTACAGGGATTTACTTAAGTGGAAAAGAGAAAAACACAAATAGACGTAAGAAAATTATCCCAAAAAAAAAAACCAATAAAATCACTGGTAAAGGCAAATATACCGGAAAGGTAGCAGATCAACCACCTATAAAGCTAATATGAAGGTCAAAAGACAAAAGTACTAAAATTGTCTATTTCCATGATAAGAGGGTAATGAATACACACACACAAAAAAAGAGGTTAGATATGATATCAAAAACATAAAATATGGGAGGAGGGGCGTAAAAGAGTAGAGCTTTTAGCAAGAGGTCAAACTAAAGAGACCATCAACTTAATATAGATTGCTATATACATAGCTTATTATATATGAACCTCATGGTAATCATAAGCCAGAAACCTATAATAAATACCAAAAAAATTAAGAGAAAGGAAGCCAAACGTAGTACTAAAGAAAGCCATCAATCCACAAAGGAAGAGAGGGAGAGAAGAAAGGAACAGAGAATAACTACAAAAACACCCATTAAAAAAGTAAGAAAATGTCAATAAGTACATTCTTATCGATAGGTACTTGAAATGTCAATGGAATAAATGCTCCAATCAAAAGACATAGAGTAGCTGATTGGATAAAAAAAACAAGATCCATATATATGCTGCATACAAGAGACACATTTCAGACCTAAAGACACTCACAATCTGAAAGTGAAGGGATGAAAAAAGATACTCCATGCAAATAGCAATGAAAAGAAAGCCAGGGTAGCAATACTTACATAAGACAAAATACACTTTAAAACAAAAACTGTAACAAGAGACAAAGGCACCACATCATGATAAAGGGAACAATCCAACAAGAGGATATAACATTTGTAAATATCTATGCATCCAACATAGGACACCTAAACATATAAAGCAACTATTAACAGACATAAAAGGAGAAATAGACAGCAACACAATAATAGTAGGGGACTTGAACACTCCACTTACACACTCCACTTACACTACAGCTTTAACTACACTGTTTAGATTTTTTTAATTAAATTATATTATTGAGGTCATATTGGCTTATAACATTGTGTACGTTTCAGGTATACATTATATTTCAGTTTCTGTGTAGACTGCATCATGTTCACCACCAGCACTCTAGTTGCCATCCGTCACCATACCCATGTGCCTCTTTACCCCTTTCACTTTCCTCAACCCCTGCCCCTGTGGTAACCACCAATCTGTTCTCTTTGTCCATGTGTTTATCTTCCACATATAAGTGAAATCACATGATAATTGTATTCCATTATATATCTATATACCACATCTTCTTTATCCATTCATCCGTTATGGGCACTTGGGTTGCTTCCACATCTTGGCTACTATGAAAAATGCTGAGATGAACATAGGGGTACATATATCTTTTTGAATTATTGACTTCATGTCCTTTGGATAAATACTCAGTAACGATGTTTAGATTTTTTTGAAAATGTATTCAGACATTATTACTTATGTGAATAAAAATAAACAGGAATTTTTTTTAGAAGACCTCCCTAATCTCGTCTACTTTCTGTCGCACACAGCTAAGAAATTGCATTAACAAAGCGCTTCAGCTACCACGGTGGCTTAAAAGTCATCCCTCCTCCGGCCCGCCATGATCCTGGCCCTAATTCCTTTGGGATTTGCGTGGTCCTGTTTGCCCAGAGATCTCAAGAGCACGGCGGGGGGAGTGGGGGGAATGCCCTGCTGAATGCAATTGCTTCCACTCGTCTGATCTCCTTGGGGGGGGGGGGGGGGTCATCTTTCAGCTCCATTCAAAGAAAGCACAGTTTGAGAAGTTTGGCAGTATTATTACTTGTGTGAATAAAAATAAATAGGAATTTCTTAAAGCCAATTATGGAGAATAACAGAAAGGCCCGCATTAGAGCTAATGCCAAGAGCACTGTCGGGCCTAAAGCCCTGGGCCAGGGCCTCAGGGTCCCAAATGAACCAACAAAGGATTCACAGTGCCCAGACGGTCACTGCTAAAGAAACTCTCGAGTCCCACTCAGCAACGTCCACTTCGTGCCTAGCTTCTCGTACGCACGTTCCCTCGGCTTTCTTTTCCCAATTGGACTTGTCTGCGTCACCGTGTACCCTGCCGGTAAGCTGAAGATATATTTGCTAATCCCGCCCCCACAGTGGTTCGAGGAATTCATGCTGATTGGTTAGGCAGTGTTGATTGACACCACGGAAGCCCAATGAGTGGTCCTTGATAATCCACACGGATAGTCATTGGTCACTGGGAAGAAAGTGAAGTCAGGCAGGAGGAAAGATGGCTGATCTGGTGCTCAGCAAGCCATTCCTGAGCCGTATAGATATTATCCCATGAAAACACCTGGAAGAGTACTTTCTAACAGAGCAGCCGCCTTCTTAGTGATGACCATGACGATGATGGTGGTATTCTTTACCATTCATTGAACACTGGCTACATTCCCGGCACTGTTCAAGATGCTGGGAGCGTGACTGATACCGTTAAGCGGGAGAGACAGATTATAAACATAATAAACAGTAAATAGCTACTATTTCCTAAGGACTTAACTATGTTCCGAGAACATTTTACATACATTATTTCACAACTGCCCTGCACAGGAGATGGCATTCTCCCCATTTTACATGTAAGGAAACTGAGGCTTAGAGAAGGTGACTGCCCACGATCACCCAATTAGAAGACGAAATCAGTGCGTCTACTCCAGGACCCCCGCTAGCTGCTTCTGACTCGGGGCAGGACCAACATTCCCTTGGAAGGCGAGGCCACAGTGAGGATTCACAAGGCCCAGGACAATGATGAGCTCGCCGGTGAAACTGCTGAGGTCAGGTGAGCACGAGGTGGCACCAGCCAAGGACAGGCTCCACAGCGTTCTGAGCCCCACTACTGGCCAGGCCAGGAACCCCGAGCCCCTCCCTCTATCCTGCCCGGCTCTGGGCTCATCCATCTGTCCCTTACAGCATGGCACGTCCACCCTCACTCCCCTGAATGGTGTCCCCATTATTCCTCGAGCATGGAATGCTCAAGGGTCGCAGACAATTCCTGAGGGCCAAAGCAGCCACATCCTGCAAGTTGCTCCATCAGCACTGCCCTCTGCCCAGATACCAGGAGCACAGCAGCTGCTCCCACCACCTGAACGCCAGGGCGTATGTGCCAGCGGCGTCCACGTCCACCCCGCTGGGCCCGCAGGTTCCGGGGAGGGCCCCCAACGCGGCAACCAGAGCCCGCCCCTGGGTGGCGCCACCTTGGGAAATTCCCGCCGCGCAGCGGGGAACGCCGGAAATCCAGCCGTCAGACGCGGGCCAGTTGTGCAGGGAAAAACCCTGAATGCAGGCGAGGAAGCTTATGTTCCCTTCGTAACTTTGTCACCGACAAGCAGGGCCCTGGCTGCGAACATAAATCGCCCCCCTACCTGAACCCCTCAACTGCAAAATGAAAACAAGTTCTGAGACCTTAATCTTTAGCGTAAAACAGAAATTTTTTTAAGTACTTAACAGCGAATTCCCACGCTTTAGGAATTCTGACTCTGTGGCTCCGGGATAAGCAAAGAATGTAAAATTTCCACAAATGCGCCAGGGAATGCCAACAGCGCCAAGTCACAGACCACTAGTTTAAATGTCCATCAAGAGAGGCCTGACAAATTTAAAGGCCGTATATAGGAACGCTATGCAGTCCTTAAAATGAGAGCATATAGGGGTGAGCCTGTGTCTGAGTGGTTACAGTTCCACAGGCTCCACTTTGCTGGCCCTGGTTAGCCGGTTTGGATCCCCAGCGGGGACCTACTCCATTCATCAGCCATGCTGTGGTGGCGTCCCACATACCAAAAATAGAGGAAGACTGGCACAGATGTTAGCTCAGGGCAAACATTCCTTACCAAAACAAAGAGAGAGTATATAGACTGCCATTTTGTAAAAAGGGACAACGTGAGCAATCACGTGGATAAGGGACAGGGATGGGAGGAAACATTTCATCATCCTCTGTAGCCATTCAAAAGTACTACCTGCTCCAAAATCAGTATTGAGTATTTTCTCCTATTAACACTAGATCAGCAGTTAAGCCACACCTTCCCTTTGGCGGCCACAATACACTGCACAGATACACCTTTAAATTGACACTCAGATCCAGGGCTGCATCATAAGCGGAGCTTGACGGGTCAGACCCGGTTCCGCTAGCTGCAGGACATCTTCATCATCTGTAAGCTAGGCTAAAAGTAGATACGCTTTGCGCTGTAGTTTAGGTCAAATCAGATAACGTGAACTCTTACTTCAGTGGATAGTAGTATAATATTTACTGTAGTACTACACTGTTATATATACATAGTATAGTAATAAATTCACCATGCAGGGGCTGCTATTATCACACTCAAACTGAACACCGCTGAAAGGATGCGACAGTTATTTACAACTTAGGGGAACAGAGGTACAACAGCATCATTCAAAAACTCACCTCACTATTGGACCAAAAGAAGAGTGGAGGTCACTTCCGGGGCAGGGCCTCAGAGGAGGGGGGCTTACATCTCGGTGTCCTTGTGCAGCGTTCCACTGGTGGACTGGAAAGGCAATCAGTTTTCCAATTAAGGTCTTCTGCATTTGAGATCTACACAAGGAAGGCCCAGAACTTGACCCTGGAAGCCCAGTGGCACGGTTGTTCTGCCCCCTAGAGGCCTGTAAAAGTATTTCCCGACAGCCACATACCAGCTACAGCCGCTGCTATTGGGCTGCACAGATACCGCGATCTCCACAGGTGGAGCCTCGCAGGGGGCGGGGCTTAGCGTGACATTTTGCGACTTTGCTTAGGCAGGCGTCACTTGCAACACCACTGGCCGTCCGGGGCGCAAACCGGCCGGGGTGAGGAGCAGGAGATTCGAACGCGCGAGGCCCAGCGCTGCACCTGCGCGGCTCCCCGAGAAGCCAGGACCGCGGCCTCCCCGCGGCGCCCCACGAGCTCCCACGACTCGCCCGCGTCGCGCCGGCCTGCGCCCCGCCCGCCCGCAGCCCGCCTCTGCTGGCGTCCAGACCTGTCACCGCGTGCAGGACACGGCCCCCCATGCCCTCCGCCAGGCCCCGGGAGCAAAGCCCGCAGCGCGTCGACGTGATGGGCAGCCGGCTCCGCAGCCCCAGCGCCTACCCTGCACCCTGGTGGGGACCGCAGCCCGGAGGACCCGGCCCCGCCAAGCGCCGCCGGTGGGAGGAGCCCGCCGGCCTCGAGGCCCAGCCGGCGCCCAGCCTCCAAGACGTGGTGGGGCCCCCGGCCCCGGCCGCGCTCACTTCCGTCGTGGTCCTGGCCGCGGGCTGCGCCCTGCAGCTGCCCCTGGACCACGTCGACCTGCTGCTGGAGCCCGAGCCAACGTCGGTCCTGCAAGTGTCTCTCGGAGATCACACCCTCGTGCTGGTCCCCCAGGCCCTCCTGGACGCCGGCGACCAGCGCTCCGGAGGCCAGGCCCACTCGCCCTTCGGCCTGGAACCGGCCGCTTTCCCGGGCGCTCCCGGGGACGCCGACGCCGTCGAGCAGGGATTGTTCTGCGCATCTGTCCCGGAGGTCGCCGCCCAAGTCGAGGCCTACGACGAGGACGCCGACCCTGAGTTCCCGCCGTCTTGGGCGGCCCCTGCAGCCGGCTCAGTCGCTGGGCTCCGCCCCTCGCCTGGAAGGGAGTCCGGCCCCTCCCCGCACGGCCGCGTCCCAGAGCCCTCGCCCTGGGCCCCCACCCCTAGTCCAGAGAGACGCTCTCCTGGCCCCTACTACCAGCTGGACTTCCACCTTCTGGAGCCCTTTCCCACCTCGCCCCTCCAACCTCTGCCTCCCTCTCCGAGTCCAGGTCCCCACGCGCGCCCCCCGCGCCCTATTGGTCCTCCGCGCAAGGCCCGGAGACGCCTCTTCGAGGAATGAACCGCCTCCCACAGTCCCTGGGCACCGGGCTGGGGATCATGAGAAGGTCTTCTGATAACAGCTGTGTGTCCATTGCACAACCTACAGGAATCACCAAGCGTGTATAACAGACAGATGCTTTTTTGATGCAGGCTGCATCGGAGAATTTTAGATCAGTGGAGAACTAGAACATCTAGAAGGAAGATGACCAGGGCGAAGAAATGCTACTTGAAATGTAGTGTACTTTGCGACGTCCAGATGGCCGCTTAGGTTGTTCTCTCTGGAGAAGTCACCTTGAGGAGCTCCATTCCTCCCAGTTTAGCTTGGAACCTCGGCTCCAGCACTTTTCTCTAAAAATCCATCCTTTCTCCAACACCCTACCACTGCACCCCTTTTCTCCCAAATTAATTACTGAATTTCTTAGGTTTAATGGGTCTGGGCCCTAGTGCCCGTGCTAGGTTATTACAACCTTCTCACTGGTTTGACCTTTTCTTTATGTGGCTAGCCCCTTTTGGGGAATCTAACAAATACTTGTATGTGGACAAACGTTTGTTGGATACAAAACAAACGCGGATGGGGAACAATGATCACGAGCCCTCCTCTTTTGTAATGACTAAGTTAGCTAAGAGTTTAACTATATTGTTGGGTTGGTTGGTTGGTTTTTTCCCAAAAGAACCAACTCTTTCCATTCTTTTTTTTCTTATATATTTTTAATATAATTCTCCTGTCCTGCGAAAGTTTATAATTCTAAAGATTCTGTGTTTTTATAGTTCTAAGATCCCAAATATATTTTGTACATTGTTACTGACATATAGAAATAATTTGTTTCTTATGTTGATCTGGTATCCAGCAAAATTACTTAATTTCTTTAATGCCTTGTCTGTAGAGTCTCTTATTTGACTGACAAAGACAATAATATCTCCAAATAATGAGAATGTTGTCTCTCTTTTTGACAAGCCTCTTACATCTTATTTTTCCTTAACTTTTTTTATTGGCTATTCCCTCAGCTCTAGGTTGAGCAGTATGGTTGACAGGGGCATCCCTGTCTATGCATTTTGTTAATGCAAATGCTTCTAAATTTCTGAAACTATGATCTTTTCTGTACACAGTGGGTAGATAACCTATATCCTATTGAAGAGTTAGTTCTCAGTCATTCTGATCATGAAAAATTTTGGATTTTTGTTTTGGTTGTTTTTGGCTAAATGACTACAAAGGTTTTATCAAATTATTTTAAATGGCACTTTTAATTTTGCATGTAGACATAAAAAGCTACATGGAGCCTCTGGGTCATTGGGGTACATACAGAAAACTGGCAACAGAAACCTGGCAAATGACACCAGGCTTGGGGCTTCAGGATTTTAAAAATTGGATGCCCTTCTGAGGACCTGATGAGAGAAAGGTGAAAGGGGAAAGGCAAGAACTGCAGGCTCACTTTACGGGTTTTAAATATTAAATTTTGACACATTTTTTTCTGTATGCAAAGGATGATTTTTTGTAGTTTTTTTTTTTATCTGTTCGTGTGGTGATTTGCACTGATGAGCCTTCTAATGACAAAGTATCTTTGCATTTCTGCTATTCCACATTATGTCGTACAATTCTAATTCCATCCTGAGGTCTTTTTTGTTTTGTTTGTTGTTTTTAAAAAACAACCAGATAGGCTCTGCTCCTAATTTTAAAATGTCATTATTTTACCAGGCTTGTGTCATATTTTATAACGAAATAAATTATCAGTGCTAAAGCTGAAGTCCACAAGATGCTAGTGTTGTCTGTTGAGCATCAATCACTATTATGTAGCTTTACCCACATGCTGTGCCAGTGTCTTTGCCCACCTTCTGTCCTTGCATTCCGCTCCTTCATTCAGTCCTCTTTGTATCTTTTACCAAGATATACCCGTTAAAATTCTTTCAGCTGTGGCCTGTTTATAAATCTTAGTTTTGTATGTCTGCAAATATTTCAGTTACACCTTTAAACTTATGTCATATTCTCACTGGGTTTGGAATTCTAAAATAAAGCCTGTCCTCTTTCACTACTTTAAAGATGTTGCTCTATTGTTTTCCCTGTCATCTCCTGTTGCAGGTGAGTGGCCCTGTCATTTGTATTGCCATTTCCTTGTAAGGGATTAGGCTGTTTACGTTAGTATTTTTCTTGACTTTGATGTTCTACGATTTCAGCTTAATGTGTTCAGCAGTAGACATTTTGGCTGCTGCAACTCATTGAGCTTTCTAAATCTGGAGAATTAACTTTTTCTTTAGATCTCAGAAAAGAGTGAGTCATTATCTCTTGGACTATTGAACCACTCTCCAATCTCTGGAACTTCTATTACAGAAATGGTCGTGCTGCCTAATCAATGCCCCTCCCCCTCTGTCTCTTAATATCTGTATTTTTCTACCCTGTATAATAACCCACTTTCTCTCCTCAAATTCACTGATTCTGTCATTTTCTAGTTTCAAAATACTATGTTCTTCATAGGACAGTGTTCATTTCAAATACTGCATTTTTCCTTTTCAAGACTTCTAATTACTTGGGGTTTTTTAATATCTACCTGCTCTTATTTCACAATTTTTGCTCAATGTCATATAAACTTCTTTTCTTGTTTCATGGGTATTATCTCCTCCTTTATCTCTAGAAGAATTTAAGCATTCTTATTTTACATTCTGTATCAGTTAGCTCAATAATTCCATTTCCTCAGGCATAAAATCTCCAATTATTTGGCAACATTTAATGAGATTGATTTCCTCCTGGGCAAAGAAAATTTTTTTGTGGACACAATTTGAATGCAATTCATTTTCTGCTCCATGTTTGAAGTTTGTATTTGCTTCTTCCTGGTTCCCTAAGATTCAGAACTCAGAACCGAGCATATGGAGCTCATATAATTTGCCACTCAAAAATCACAGTTCTCCTCCTCAAGCCATCAACATGGCCCAATTTCCAATTCCAATGCTGTAGTATGCTGGGGTGGACTGTCTATATACCCACCCCATCAGGACTGCTGGAAGTATTAGCAGCTAACTCAGCTGAGTTGCTCTCCAGGAATTACCCTCGACCTCCACAGACAGTCCGCTCTAATGACTGCTCATTTAGGGGGTGTATAGGCCCAATTCACTTGACTTGAGACAACTCTGAAGGACCATCCCAATTCTAGAGTTCTCAGTGGGTTGGCTGAGGCGTGTGTTGCAACTGCAACCCAGTTCAACATTTCCATCTGCTCAGTCATATTTCCTTTATTCTTCCCAATTCCTGCATGCAAATCTCCGTCTTAGAGTCTTCCCAAACTAATTTAAGACACTTGGTGCCTGGAGTTGTCATAGGAAGCAGCCACTAAAATGGATTTCAGAGCTGAATCATGGAACATGAATAGCCCATGGCATGCTACAGCAAAGCAGATAAGATCTTAATTGATGGTGAACTGATTAGGATACTTGTAGAAGGGAATACCCTGGCATTGGCAATATCCCAGGCATTTGAGAAATTTTGGAGACAGAGTAAGTATAAGAGGTAATATTTATAAGTTGCATGGAATTGAATGGCTTTTGTTGAGACAATCAATGCATTTTAGAAAAAGAATGAAAGGTTGAGGGTGACTAACTACAATAAAACCTAAATACGAGATCCATACGGTCTCCTCGGCAGCATCAAATAGGCTTATGTCTCCTGGATTGAAAAGGGGTGGGGGTGATGACTGAGGACTGGGCCCAGGATTTGCTGTAGGGCTAGCGGAGTACCATAGAATATTGAATTCTCAAACTAGGCAAGTATGTAATGGTGAAGTCACAGCCTGATTGGGCCCTGAGACATTGGATGGAAACCACCAGGAAGACACACTTGAATATCTTGAATCCCCAGATCTTTCTCAATCCTCTCTGTCAAAAGTTGGCACTCCTCCCTTGCTGTAAGATGATGCAGAAGCCTGTGCCTGGCAAGACAATATGCACCAACCTCAAGATCTACCCTCATGCCCTGTCTTCACCCCCAGGCCAGTAATTAAAGTTAAGCATAATATGATCCAGTCAGGGAAATGCTAGGCATGTACATAAGGAAGGGGACTGCATATGCCCTGGAAGAGCTGCAGGTCTCACTCAACATATACCAGCAGCAGCCAAGTATAGATAGGGCCTAGGGTGCTGGATGTCAGCCTAGTGAGGGGAGAGTTTATCAGTTTAGAAGCACTCTCCCATACTATAGGATTGAACACCCTGGCAAGGACCGTGTAAGACAGTGCTCACATTCAGACAGGTGGCTTCTTGGGAGCTCGGAGAAAAGAATGTCCTACACAAAGGTAAGTAGAAATGCCATAACTGCCAAGGCAGACAGTAGAATAAAGGATCAAAAGATCCAGAGCAGTGGGTACTATTCAGAGGATATCCTACCTAAGGCTGAATAATATCTCAGCTACTATGACGTGGGAGAGGGCCTAGAAGGTCATTGTGTAAGAAAGCAATCAGGAATGCACTGGAGAGGCACCAATCTCATTGAGAAGCTCAGTGGGCCAGAGTTGGCCAGTGACGGCAGGATGCCATTAGAGAGCTGGGCTCCTTGGTAGCCATGGGGATAACAGGATCTGAGAGACTGAATATACAGATGGACAATTGCCAGATCACATATGACAATAGAACTCTGACCCACAATCTTTGTAGCCACCACCTCAGAAGCCAAACCATAACTTCTGCAGTAACTGGCCCAAAATGGTTAGAACTTGGTCAATTACTGTGAGCTTCCCTAATTTCCACCCCCTATTCCAACTCAGGATCAGCTAGAGAAAGCCACATATGCTATGCCGAAGACACAAAACACACAAACCAAATCAATCGTGCAGGATCCCCTGCTTCTAGTTAACCTGCCTCCAGCCTCCCCACGCCAACAACCTCCAGTCAGACACACCTGAAGCCCTCCGCTTTTCCACTACAAAGCTTTCCTACTCCCCTGCCTGCCCATAAGTCTCCGTCAAATGCAAGTGATGGGGCTGACTCCCTTGGTGTAGGAAGCTCTGAATAAATCGTCTCTGCTTGTTCTCATTTGAGTGGCCTTTGTTTATTTTCAGTTTTCCTGGAGGCCCCAGTGAGATATAGTCTGCACCACCCATCGCCATGGACCCCAGGCTTCAATCAGGTGCGGTATCCATGGAGGCACTGTGCACCCCGCTACTCTCAGCTTATCGAGTCCTTGTGAATGTGGTAAGTCAGCACTAGGTCTGAACTCTCTCACTGCATTGAGTTCCTTGGCTATTTATTGTCAGTTTGGTACCAGGTTTTGTTATGGGTTCCATTTACTTGGCATCCTTGGTGGAATCAAGCCATTCCTGTGCATCCCCTTTTACTCTCTTTTATGTTTCTGTTTGTGTTGTACTCTCTAAAAGTGTTTCCACAAGAAAGGGAATCGCTGAGTAGAGCACAGTAACAGGTCCTGTAGGCCTGTCATTTGAGCCAGCCTCACAGTCTGATGAGTTTGCAGTTCTCGCCAGACCAGCATCCCTTTGGACAAACTTTGCTGTGGGTCATCAATAAAACCAGATGAGGTTCTTCTGTCCTGACTTTTTCTGTCCTGAGAGTTTGGCTTTGATCCAGAAAGAGTGTTCTGTCCGGTTTTCCACCTGCCAGGGGATGGAGACTGTTGGGTCTGCATTCAGAGGCAGTCAACAGTCAGCTTGGGGGCCTAAGACACAAGGAGCACAAGCATCGCTTTTTACCCACCATCACCAGCTCTTATGGGGTCATCTAAGTCTAAATCCTCTCCTCCTCCAGGCAAAATGCCTGCTTCTTATATGTGTTCTCAATACAATCCTATTTCTTGTGTCTCTCTAAATGGAATAGCTACACCAAGGGTGATTTGACTTGAACAAAATTGTTCAGTGGGGAGGCACCCTAGAAAAGATCAGGAACAAGATTTCTTAGGTTCAACGGGCAGCATTTTTTGATTGGGCATAAAGAGGCTTCGGAACAAAAGTCTGAATCAAAAATTGCTTCGTTAAAAGATTCTCGGGCCAAAGCTAATGAGCATATGACAAACAAGAACAAAGTAGAGTTATTTCTCTAGTAAATCCTCCATCTTTATCCCCTGTTGCCTCCCTGTTCCAGATTCCCTCTTCCCCTGCCCTTCCATCTCTCCTTCTGCATTTCCATCAACTCCAGTTCCCCTGGTCCAGGCTCCCCACCTGTTCCCAAGAACTCTCCCAAGAACCTAAAATGCCAGTTGCCTCTAAAGACCCATCCCCCATGCACCAGGTATTTAGGCAACTGGAGAGTTTAAACCTTGGACTCAAGCAGAATTAAGAGCTATTAGTAAAGGTTTCCTTAAATTCAGACAAGACAAGCAAATATTCATAGAAGTTAGAATTCTTTTGAGTGCGTATGACCCAGAATTACCTGACTTATATCACTCATATACATATTGGTCAGAACTGCAGATGCTAACTCCCGGATGACAAAAACAGATTGGACTGACCCGGAAAAGGACCTACAGAATCTCTCTTACTGCAATAAACCCAAGGGTCTAAAAACAAGCCTGAAAAGTTGGGCAAAGTCTCTTAAAAACCATACCTGAAACATTTCCAATAAAAATCAGTACAAGTGCTACTGCTTCCATATTAAACCCTGCCACCTTTGCTCAGCCTCTCCCTTGGAGTAAACGCACCACACAGGTGGTTGGTATTTCAAATAACTCACAGATTTTCCCTATCTCTCAGCCTTTAACTGTAACCCTTGAGCCTTTGACTGGAAACATTCCTTCCTGTACTGTGATAACATACCTGCAAATTTAACAGGGAGAGACATACTTTACACATACAATTGTCACATTAAAAACACACCAGAGGAGCCAGCCCTGTGGCTGAGTGGTTAAGTTTGCACGTTCCGCTTTGGTGGCCCAGGGTTTCACCAGTTCGGATCCTGGGTGCAGACATGGCACTGCTGGTCAGGCCATGCTGAGGCGGCGTCCCACATAGCACAACCAGAGGCACTCCCAACTAGAATATACAACTATATACTGGGGGGCTTGGGGACGAAAAAGAAAAAAAAAAATTTGGCAACAGTTGTTAGCTCACGTGCCAATGTTTAAAAAAAAACAAAACACTAGAGGGACTATTTCTTGAGGTTTGAACTTCTCTATTCATAAGCAATTGTCTACTCTAAATATATCTTTGCATTCTCCATTTTATTTGATGCATATTCCAGATAAAGATCTTGACACCATACCTGACCCTCTATGGGCTAGTTAGGAAAAATAATGGAAGCAGAACCTACTAAAATTCAGATACATTCTACCAATTACCCAAAGTTTCCCAATATCCATTAAGCCAAAAGAAGAGCTCAAACCCATAGTTGAAGGCCTTACATACAAAGGTCTTCTCCTGCTCTGCCCTGTAACACTCTCATCCCACTAGTAAAGAAACCAAACAGACAAGAATATCGATTTGTTCAAGACCTCAAGGCTATTGGCAAAATACACATACGTCACTTCCTGGAAGAAATTAATCAAATATCACCCTATCATCAATTCCACCGAAGCCATTTGCCTCACTGTAGTGGATCTTTGCTCTGCCTTTTTTCAGTCTGCTTCTAGACCGAGATAGTCAATACCTGTGTGCTTGACCTAGAGAGGACGACGCGATACCCGGACAGTCATGCCCCAGGAGTTCACTGGAGCCCTTCCTATTTTTTCCAGGTCCTCAATCAAGAGGTAAAAGATCTAAACTTCCCTTATGATTCAGTTCTAACACAATGTGTACTTTGTGGTAGAGAACTACTTTGCTCAGAGAACAAAGAAGCCTGTAAAAGGCTTTCCCCCAGCCTTAGCAAAAAAGAGACAAAGTTTCAAAAGATCTTATAATTTTGCCAAAATACAGTCCATTATTTAGAGTATAACCTAAATACCCATCTGAGGAGGAAAAAACATTCTCTCCTGGATAGACCAAAGATTATCCAAACATATCTAGTCCCCTCACAAAAGACAATTGAGAGCATTTCTGGTTTTAACTGGATATTGCAGACAATGGGTGCCAGATTTTTCTGAGACTGAAACATCTCTTTATGAATTGACGAAGTCTTCAGTAAGAGACCCTCTCCTGGGGAACCCAAATGTGAACAGGGCTTCAGCCTGAAGAAAGCTGTTCAACAGCCTCTTGCTCTGGGCATCTGTATCTACAAAAAGTTCTGTGTCTATTTCTGCATAAGCAATCTAGACAGGCCCTTGAGATTTTTAACTCGACTTGATGAAAACCATCCAAAATCCATCCCTTCAAAAACTGGAAGCAACCAAGATATCCTGCAGTAGGCAGATGAATAAACAAACTGTGGTATATGCACACAATGGAATATTATTCAGTGATTAAAAAAGAAATGAGAGAGGCCAGGTGGGTGGTGTAGTGATTAAGTTCGCCCACTCCACTTCGGTGGCCCAGGGTTCGCAGGTTTCCGATCCCTGGCACAGACCTACACACCACTCATCAAGCCATGCTGTGGCGGCATCCCATATACAAAATAGAGGAAGATGGGCACAGATGTTAGTTCATGGCTGATCTTCCTCAGCAAAAAGAGGAAGATTGGCAACTGATGCTAGCTCAGGGCCAATCTTCCTCACCAAAAAGAAAAGAAAAGAAAAAGAAATGAGCTACCAAGCCATGAAAAGAAATGGAGGAACCTGAAATACATATTGCTAAGTGAAAGAAGCCAGCTGGAAAAGGCTACATTCTGTGTGAATCCAACTATATAACATTCTGAAAAAGGCATAACTATAAAGACAGTAAAAAGATCAGCGGTTGCCAGGAGTCTGGAAGGAGGAGGTGAATAGGTGGAGTACAAGGGATTTGTAGTTCAGTGAAACCACTCTCTATGATACTGTATGGATGCAGGACGCTGTGCGCTTGCCAAAACCCACAGAACTGTACAACACAAAGGGCGGGCCTTAATGGAAATTATGGGCTTTAGTTAATCATAATGTACCAAGATTGGTTTATGAATTGTAGCAAATGTACCATAGAAATGCAAGATGTTAATAACAGGGGAAACTGGGTGTGGGGAGGATGCTATACCGGAACTCTGTGCTACCTGCTCAATTCTCTGTAAACAGAAAACTGTCCTAAAAAATAAATATATTAATTTTTTTAAGGTAAGGAAGAAAAAAAGACCCATTAGAGAAGTTAACTTCAGGGATAAGATTTTTTAAAGAGCATACATTAAACCAGGTTGATATTTTCATGACATAAAGGAAAAAGGAACTTGCTTGACGTACAATAAATGAGGACCTTGTTAGAAGACGTCTGTCAAAGGTAAGTTCTATACATCACTAAAATGGCCAGCTCAGTGTTTATTTATTACTCAAACTCTAAAAAACACTCAAACAACCAAAAACATCGCTTACTCTAGCCTGACCCTTGACCCATTTGGAAAGGTTTATCCCCCTTGTCTTAGAGCAATAGCATCACTACAAAATTTGTTGAAGCTTCTGCTGAACTAGTTCCACCCTCCCCTCTGGAATTCACGGTTCCTCATCCAGTACAGACATTACTACTGACAGAACACACACTTTCAACCAGGCAATTAATATCATGAGAGATTCTATTTCTCTCTCCCTCTCACATTACCATCCACCACTGAAACACCCTGAATCCTGTCACTCTCCTGCCTCCACCCAACAAAGGGGAAGTTCACGATGACCTTCTTCAGTTACAGAACGCTCTATACCTCAGGTTTACCAGAGACTCCTACTGAGAACCCTGAGCTCAGATTATCTGTTGATGGATCATACCTCGAAACTGAAACTGGAGGTTATCGAGCAGGATATATTATCACTAATCGAAACTCTCCTTTAGAATATAGTCCTCTGCCTGAGGGAGAATCAGCCCAGATGGCAGAACTTACTGCATTTACTACAGGTTGTCAACTAGCCAAAGACCAGAAAGCAAACACACAGAGAGCAGGCATGCTTTTGGAGTAGTACATGGCTTTGGGCTGCTTTGAAACAAAAGGAGTTTCTCGCCTCTGCTGGTATCCCGTCAAAAATGGACACATCATGGAACTTTTAGATGCACTCCTACTTCCTAGAGGTGGCTACTAGAAAGGTTGAAGCCCATGCAAAACTAGACAATATGGAAGCTAAAGGAAACGCTCTAGCAGATCATTATGCCAAACAAGCAGCCTTAATCAAAATTATCATCCCATAAATCTGAAGGGATTCAAAGAGGCCATTATATAATATCATGATTAACCTCTGGAAAGGAAGAATGAAAAAAATCTGGTTGTACATTTCACATCTCTGGTGTTCTCAAGATGGCTGCCTGGTGACACCAGATGATTTCTCATGGATCTTAGCTAAATTTCTCCATGAAATGACTCATCATTGTACAGACAAATTCGTTATATCTTAAATCAACATTGGTGGGGAAACCTTTAAAAAAACACAATTGATTACAATAGCATCCAAAAGAATAAAATAATTAGGAATAAAATGAATCAAGGAGGCAAAAGACTTGTACACTGAAAACTACAAAATATTGCTGAAAGAAACTAAAGATAAATGGAAAAACACCCCATGTTCATGGATTGGAAGACAATATTGTTAAGATGTCAATACCACCAAAAGCAATCTACATATTTAATGCAATCTCTATCAAAATGCCAACAATCTTTTTTTGCAGAAATAGAAAAATCCATCCTAAAATTCATATTAAATCTCAAGGGGACCAATAGCCAAAACAATCATGAAAAAGAAGAATAAAGTTACAGTGCTGACATTTCCTGATTTCAAAAGTTATTACAGAGCTACAGTAATCAAAACAGTGTGGTACTGGCATAACAACAGACATATAGACCAATGGAATAGAACAGAGAGCCCAGAAATAAATCCTTGTACATATGGTCTAGCAATTTTCAGCAAGAGTGCCAAGGCCACTCAATAGATAAAGGACAGTCTTTTCAACAAATTTTGCTGGGAAAACTTGACACCCACATGCAAAAGAATGAAGCTGGACACTTACCTTACACCATATACAAAAAGTAACTCAAAATGGATCAAAGACTTAAACATAAGACCTAAAATTATAAAAGTCTTAGATGAAAACATAAAGGGAAACCTTCATGACATTGGACTTGGCAATGACTTCTCCGATATGATACCAAAAGCACAGGCAACAAAAATAAAATAGATAAACTGGGCTACCTCAAAATTAAAAGCTTCTGTGCATCAAAAGACACAATCAATAGAGTGAAAGGCAACCTATGAAATGGAGCAAATATTTGCAAAATATTTGCATATCTGATATGTGGTTAATATTCAGATATATAAAGAACTCTTACAACTCAACAGCAAAATAATAAATAACCTGATTTTAAAGTGGGCAAAAGAGTTGACATTTCTCCAAAGAAAATATACAAATGGCCAAGAAGCATATGAAAAGATGTTCAACATCACTAATCATTAGGGAAATGCAAATCAAAACTACAGTGAAGAGGAAGATTGGCACAGATGTTAGCTCAGGGCCAATCTTCCTCACAAAAACAAACAAACAAAAACTACAATGAGATGTCACCTCACACTCATTAGGATGGCTGCTATAGGGAAGAAAAAAACAGAAAACACCAAGTGTTGTCAAGGATTTGGAAAAATTGAAACCATTGTGCACTGTTTGTCAGAATGTAAAATGGTCCAGCCATGATAAAGAATAGTATGGAAGTTCCTCAAAAAATTAAAAATAGAACTACATGATCCAGCAGTGACACTTCTGGGTATATTTCCAAAAGAAGTGAAAAGAGAGTCTCAAAGAGATAACCATACACCCATGTTCATAGCAGCATTATTCACAATAGCCAAAAGGTGGAAGTAACCCGAGTATTCATAGAAGGATGAATGAATAAACAAAATGTGGTAGAACCATGCAATGGAATATTATTCACCCTTAAAAAGGAAGAAAATTTTGACACATGCTACCACATGGATGAATATTGAGGACTTTATGCTAAGTGAATAAGCCAGTCACAAAGACAAATACTGTATGACTTGACTTATGTGGGGTATCCGGAGTAGTCAAACTCATAGAAACAGAAAGTAGAATGTTGTTGCCAGGGGCTGGAGAGAGGAGGCAACGGGGAGCTGTTATTTAAAGTGCATAGACTTTCAGTTTTGCAGGATGAAAAAGTTCTGGAGATTAGTTACACAAAAATGTGAATATACTTAATACTACTGAACTGTACACTTAAAATGGTTAGGGTGGGAAATTTTATGTTATGTGTATTTTACCACAATATTTTTTCAAGACAACTAAGGTTATTTCCACGTCATGTGTCACCTGTCAACAACATAATTCTGGAAAAACTGTAAACATGGGACATAGCCAGGAACCAAAGCTTCAAGGACTCTTTTAACAGCTTCATAAAGATTTTTATCCAGCTTCCACCCTCCATGAGATTTGAATATGTTTTAGTTTTTGTATGTCTGTTTTCAGGATGGGTGGAATCATTTCCCGGCTGAAAAGCTACAGCCCTTACAGTCACTGAAAAACTGCTTGATAGTGTGTTTCCAACCTGGTGCATACCAACTTTTATGTCAAGTAAATAAGGCACATACTTTACGGAAATCATTATAAAAGAATTCTGCAAGGCATTGACCCTTACTCAAAAACTACACTGTCCTTACCACCCACAATCTCTTAGAAAGGTTAACAGCACCAATGGCATCCTTAAATTAAAACCAGCAAAACTTTAAGAAACCTCTGCACTCCCTTAGCCAAATGTACTCCTCCTAGCCCTTATGAGCCCTTACATTCCACCCCCTTGGGGACACATTTGTTATGCCCTATGAATTGGTAACTGGAAAGCCCACTCACTGAGGGATTTCGCCTGCAACACTACACTCTGCCCTATTGTATGCAGACATGGCAAAATATTGCAAGAGACTCATATACTATACCGAGTCCTATCACCAGTGAGAAGGTTAAGTCCACCTTCTAACTACATCTTCCTAAAAAGCCTCTTCATGATCTTTAGCCAAGAGATTTCACCTATTGGAAGAGATTTCAGAGAAAAACTGTTCTTGAATCTTGTTGGAAGAGACCTTATTGGGTTCTGTTAACAATCAATACAGCAGTAAAACTCAAGAGCGTCAGTCCTTGTGTTCACATTTCAGAAGTAAAGAAACAATTCAGAATTCCATAAAATTGAAAGTTTATTCCAATAGGGGACATCAAAGTGAGGATTCTCAGAGATCCTCTAGTAGCATCCAATCTTTAGAAGCAGACAGCTAAGGAGTGATGTCAGCAAGAGGCCAGAATAGGAAGTCCACAGCACTCTTCCCCACACACAAACGATTTGGCTGCCATCCGTGGTCAAAAGTCACTTTGTGGGGGCCTTGGAACTGGGACCAGGTAGGAAGTTGTGAAACCCTATTAGAGCACAAGACCAAGAAGGGTCACTTGGAGAAGGCAGGCCCCAGTGGCAGGCCCACTGACTGTAGTGTGGTACTGGCTGCAGATCCAAAAGCTGTACCATCTCCCTATGAACTCAGCTCCAGCCCTACTTGTCAGTAGTCCTCACACCAACCCCATCCACCGAGGGGCCCAGGAGAAGCCATGTCCACTGGCGCCCCCAGTAACAGACCCACTGACTGCTAACCCAACTGCAGACCCTAAAGCAGCCCTGTGACCAGCTCCAGCCCTGCTTGACTACAGTCCCAGAGGCAGTCCCAATAGTCTGAGGACCTGGTAGGAGAAGGTCTTTACCTGGCAAAACCAATCTGTAAAGACTAGAGGTGGTTTCTGCTCCTTCAAATGCAGAGACACCAAGGCAAGTCTACAAGGATCATGAAGAATCAGGAAACATGACACCACCAAAAGAAAACTAATAAAACTCCAGTAACCAACCCTAAAGAAATGGAGATCCACAAACTACTTGACAAAGAATTCAAAACAATCATCTCTAAGAAACTCAATGAGCTACAAGAGAACACAGGTAAACAACTAAATGAAATCAGGGAAATAATACATGAACAAAATGAGAAGTTTTAATAAGGGAATAGAAACCATAAAAAAGAACCAAACAGAAATCCTGAAGCTAAAGAACATAATGACTGAACAGAGAAATTCAATCTAAAGCTTAACAGCAGATTCAATCATGTAGAAAAAAGAATCAGCAAATTGAAAAACAGGCCATTTTAAATTATCCAGCTAGAGGAACAAAAAGAAAAAAGGATGAAAAAGAGTGAAGAAAGCATACAGGACCTATGAGAAACTATCAACTGAAATAAGACACACATTATGAGAGTCCCAGAAGGAGAAGAGAGAAAGGGGCAAAAAGCTTATTTAAAGAAATAATGGCTGAGAACTCCCCGAATCTAGGCAGGGAAATGGACATCTTGATATATGACACCCAAAAGTCTCCAAAGAGGTCTACACTGAGACACATTATAAGTGAATTATCAAAAGGCAAAGAGAGAATTTTGAAAGCACTTGTCATATACAAGGAAGCTCCCATAAGACTATAAGTGGATTTCTCAGCAGAAACCTTACAGGCCAGGAAAGAATGGGATGATGCATTCAAAGCATTGAAAGAAAAAAAACTGCCAACCAAGAATATTTTACCTCGGAAAAACTGTCCTAAGAATGAAAGCTAGATAAAGACTTTCACAAACAAAAACTAAGTTTATCACCACTAGCCTGGCCTTACAAGGAGTGCTAAAGGGAGTTCTTCAAGTTGAAACTAAAAGATGCAAACAACAACAAGAAAAAACAAATTAATGAAAGTAGAAAATGAAACCAATGAATGAAAGTACAAAGCTCACTGCTGAAGACAAGCAGAATATTATAACACTGTAATGGTGGCCCATAAATCACTTTTAACACTAGTATATATATAGGAAGACAAGAGCAATAAGAATAACTATAATCACAGAAATTTGTTAATGGAAACACAATATAGAAAAAAGTAAAATCTGTTATCAATTACATAAAGTGGGACAGGTAAAATTAAAGTTTTTGTAAGAGACTGAAGTTATAAGCTTAAAACAGATGGCTATAACTATAAAATATTCAATGCAAATCCCATAGTAACCATACACCAAAGAAGTACAGTAGATACACAAAAGATAAAGAGAAAAGAATCAAAGCACTCCACTACAAAAAATCATCAAACCACAATGAAAGATAACAAGAAAAGAAGAGAGGAACAAGAGAACTACAAAACAGACAGAAAACAATTAATAAAATTTCAATAGTAAGTCCTAACTTATCCATAATTACTTTAAATGTTAATGGACTAAATTCCCCAATCAAAAGACGTAGAATGGCTGAATGGATAAAAGAACAAGACCCAACTGTGTGCTATCTACAAGACGCTCACTTTAGATTTAAGGATGCCCAAATGTTAAAAGATATCCCATGCAAATGGTAACCAAAAGAGAGCAGGTAGAGCTATACTTATGTCAGAAAAAAATAGAATTTAAGTCAAAAACTGTCACAAGAGACAAGAAGGTCACTATATAATGGTAAAAAGATCAATTGAACAGGAAGATCTAACAATTACAAATACATATGCACGCAACATAAAAGCACCTAAATATATAAGGTAGACATTGACAGATCTGAAGGGAGAAATAGATAGTGATACCATAATAGTACGAGACTCCAGTACCTCAATCTCTATAATGGATAAATCACTGGTCTGAAAATTAATATGGAAACAGCAGAAGTGAACAACACTATAGATGAAATAAACTGAATAGATATATACAGAACTTTCCACCCAACAACAGAAGAATACATATTCTTCTCAAGCACACACGAGGCATTCTGCAGGATAGTTCACATAATAGGTCACAAAACAAGTCTTAACAAATTTAAGAAGACTGAAATCATTCCAAGTATCTTTTCCAACCATGATGGAATGAAACTAGAAATCAATAACAATAAAAAAATGAGAAAATTCACAAACATGAGGAAACTAAACAAAGCAACCTTGAAAAGTCATTGGATCAAAGAGGAAAGGAAAATGGAATTTTAAAAATATTTCAAGACTAATGAAAACAAAAACACAACATACCAAAACTTATTGTGAGATACAGCAAAAGCAGTATTAAGAGGGGAGTTTATAGCAATAAACACCTACATTTAAAAAGAAGAAAGATCTCAAATAAATCAACCTGACTTTACACTTAAGGAACTAGAAAAAGAAGAAGAAAGCCCAAAGTTAGAAGATGGAAGGAAATAATAAAGATTAGAGCAAAAATAAATCAAATAGCAAATAGAAAAACCAACAAAACTGAAAGTTGGTTTTTTGAAAAAAATAAACAAAATTGAGAAACCCTTAGCTTGACTAAGAAAAAAAGAAGGAAGACTCAAATAAATAAAACCGTAAATGAAAGAAGAGGCATTGCAATGGATGCCTAAGAAATAAAAAGAACCTCAAGGGACTACTATGAACAATTATACACCAACAAATTGGATAAGCTAGAAGAAATGGATAAATTCCTAGAAACATACAATCTACCAAAACTGGATCAAGAAGAAATAGAATACTCAAATGGACCAATAGCAAATAAGGAGATTGAATCAGTAATCAAAAACCTCCTAATAAAGAAAAGCACAGGACAAGATGGCTTCATGGGTAAATTCTACCAAACATTCAAAGAAGAATTAACACCAATCCTTCTGAAACTCTTACAAAAAACAGAAGATGAGGGAACACTTCCAAATTTATTTTATGAGGCCAGCATCACCCTGACACCAAAGCCAGACAAAGACACCACAAGAAAAGAAAACTACAGGCCAATATCCCTGGTGAACATAGATGCAAAGATCCTCACTAAAACACTAACAAACTAAATCTGACAACATTTTAAAAGGACTATATACCATGACCACATGGGATTTATCCCTGGGATGCAAAGATGGTTCAACATACACAAGTCAATGTGACACACCATATTAACAGGATGAAAGATAAAAAGATCACCTCAATAGATGCAGAAAAAGCATTTGAAAAAAATCAACATCTATTCATGATACAAAAAAACTCTCAACAAAATAGATATATAAGGAACTTACCTTAACACAATAAAGATCATATATGAAAAGCCCACAACTAACATCATAATCAATGGGGAAAAACTGAAAGCTTTTCCTCTAAGATCTGGTACAAAACAAGGATGCCCACTCTCACCACTACTATTCAACAGAGTACTGGAAGTCCCAGCCAGAGCAGTTAAACTAGAAAAAGAAATAAAACGCATCTAAATCAGAAAGGAGGAAGCAAAACTATCTTTATTTGCAGATGGCATGATCACACGTGTAGAAAACTCTAAAGAGTCAACAACAACAAAGTTAGCATTAATAAACAAATTCAGTAAAGTTGCAGGATCCAAAATCAACATACAAAAATGAGTGGCATTTCTATACACAAAAAACAAACTATTCAAAAGGAAATTAAGAAAACAATCTCATTTATAACAGAAACAAAAAGAATAAAATACTTAGGAACAAACTTAACCAAAGAAGTGAAAGTCTTGTATGCTGAAAATTATAAAACACTGATGACGGAAGTTAAAGATAGATAAACGGAATGACATCTTGTGTTCATGGATCGGAAGAATTAATGTTGTTAAAATGTCCATACCACCTAAAGTGATCTACAGAGTCAGTGCAATCCCTATCAAAATCCCAATGGCATTCTTTACAGAAACAGAAAAAACAATCATAAAACACATATGAAACCACAAAAGCCCCCAAATAGCCAAAACAATCTTGAGCAAGAACAAAGCTGGAAGCATTGCACTTTCTGATTTCAAAGTATATTGTGAATCTACAATCATCAAAACAGTACAGTACTGGCATAAAAACAGGCATATAGATGAATGGAACAAAATAGAGAGCCCAGAAATAAACCCACACATTTACAGTCAACTGATCTTTAACAAGGGTGCCTGCAATACACAACAGAGAAAGGATAGCCTCTTCAGCAAATGGTGTTGGGAAAACTACATATTCACATGCAGAAGAATTAAATTGGGCCTTTATCTCACATCATATACAAAAACAGACTCAACATGGATTAATGAGGGGCTGGCCTGGTGGCAGAGTGATTAAGTTCACACTCTCCACTTCAGCAGCCTGGGATTCACGGTTCAGATCCCAGGCGCAGGCCTACACACTGCTCATCAAGCCATGCTGTGGTGGCGTCCCACATACAAAATAGAGGAAGATTGGTACAGATGTTAGCTCAGTGACAATCTTCCTCAAGCAAAAAGAGGAAGATTGGCAACAGATGTTAGCTCAGGGCCAATCCTTCTCAATAACAACAACAACAAAAAATGCATTAACGACTTAAACATAAGACCTGAAACAGAAGAAAACAGGGAAAAAACTTCTTGACATTGGTCTGGGCAATGATTTTTTGGATATGAACATCAAAAGCACAGGCAACAAAAGGCTGTGAATTTGCATCAGTCTAAAAAGCTTCTGCACAGCAAAGGAAACAACAGAGCCCGAATTTCTTCTAAGGCTGATTAACTGCTGATTCTCTACTCTGTGATATATGGGAGGGCACATGGTATAGCTTAAGTGTGTGTGTGTGTGTGTGTGCATGTGTCTGTGTGAATTCTGGTCAAGATGGTAGTCAGTAAGGGGAGGGAGTATTCTTTCCCTCCTACAGACATTTAATATTGACAAGAAAAAATATTAAACATAGATATAAATTGTAAAAATAATTAAGCAGCTCTACAGGGTCCAGAAATTGAGCAGAAGTCTAAACCTTAAGCGCACAGTTGCCGTTTTAGACAGTGCGCTCAGGGAAAGCCTCAGAGATGAAGCCGTCTGAGTCAAGGTCTGAAAGAAGTGAGGAAGTGTGGAGACAGATGGGTAGAAGAGCAATTGCAAGATCTGTAAGTGTGCCTGTCAATTTCTAGGAAAAGCAGAGGCCAGAGAGCTGTATCAGAAGAAGCAAGGGAGAGGGTGAAAGCAGGTACCGTCTGACGGATAATGGGGGTAAGAAGTCCCCATCATGTAGAGCCCTGCAGGCCCATATAAAAACACTGGCTTTGACCTTGAGTGAAACTGGAGATGTTTGAGAAGAGGCGTGACATGATCTGACTTGTGGTTTAACAGAATCACTCCAGCTATTGTGTGGAGATTAGCTTGGAAAGACAAAGAAGAGATGCCAGGAGGCCAGTTTGGAGGCTTCTACAGTAATTCACTGAAGGGATGAAGGTAGCAGCAGGGTGGTAGCAGGAGGGATGGTAAGAAGTGGTGTGGTCCAGGATATCCACGTGTAATGGATGTGAAATGTGAAAGAGAGACTCTCAAGGATAATTCTGAGTATTTGGCTTGAACAACAGGAAAGAATTGCCAACTACTGTGATGGAGAACACTTTGAAAGGATCAGTTTTGGGGAAATACAAGGAGCTCAAATTTGGACCTGAAGTTTGGACTGCCTATTATTAGATTGACGTATATAAAACTGATAATATTCAACCATTCTGACCTACAAAAATGAAAATGGCAGATGGTTCGACTTAGACATCCAGGAGAAAATGCTGACAATGCAGTTGGATGTTTGTGAGAAAGGGACAGGAGAGAGACTGGTATTTTGGAGTCACCAACATACAGATGGCACTTAAAGTAAGACAGTGAAGGCTGATAGAAAAAAAGATAAGGCCAAGAACAGGGTCCTGGGCTATTCCAACCTTCAGAATGAGAAGCAAACAGCTAAGGAAACTGAGAAGAAGTCAGAGATGGACCAGGAGAGTGTGAGATCTTGGATGCCAAGGGGAAAATGTTTAACAGAGAGAGTGAATGACTGTGTCAAATGTTGCTCATAACTCACGATAAGGACTGAGAATTAACCACTGTATTTCATAATGTGGGGATCATTGGTGACCTTAATGAGAGTGCTTATGGACGACTGGCATGAACAGATGTCTGATGAGAGTGGGTTCAAAAGAGAGTGGGAGGAGGGAAATTAGAGAGTGCAAGTGTAGTTGACTAATTCAAGAGTTTTTGTGTATAAGCAAGGAGCAAATTGATGTGGAAACTGGAGGAGAAAGTCATGTCAAGAGAGTTTCTGTTTGTTTTAAGATGGAAGAGTTTACCTCTCAATTATATATTGAAGATATTAATACCGTAGAGGTAGCTAAAATTTGATGATGCTGGATAGAGATAAGAGAATTGCCAGAGTGATGTTCTTGGAAGCAAAATGAGATGAGAGTAATTGCACAAGTGGAGGAAATGGCCTTTGCTAAGAGCACAGACGATTCACCTACGGGAACAGGAGAGAAGGCAGAATATATAGTCCCAATGGAGCCTGGTGAGATGTGATTGCGGTGAGATGTGATTGTGGGAATTTTGGATTTTTTTTTTTTTTTTTTTTTTTTGCTGAGGAATATTAGCCCTGAGATAATATGTGTGCCAACCTTCCCCCACTTTTATATATGTGGGTTGCTGCCACAGCATAACTGAGAAGTGGTGTAGGTCTGCACCTGGGATCAGAACCTGCAAACCCAGTCCACCAAAGTGGAGCATACCAAATCAAACCACTATGCCATAGGGCCAGCCCTGGAAAATACGTTCTGATTGCTTCTGTTGTCTCAGTGAAAGAGAAGCAAGGTGACCATCTAGGAGTGAAAATAATAGATGAGGTATTGGAGGTCTGGAGAGAGAAGAGAAAGCATGCAATATTCATCTAGAAGAGCGAGAGGTTGAAAGGAATAGAGCAACACAGTAAGATGAGTGGACAGTATTAGGAGCCCATCTGAGGCTGGTGATCATGAACATAAAGGGAGACCAGTCAATGGGGTTGAGCATTTTTCTTCAGCCCTATTCAGCTGCACAAGTGCTGGCACAGAGTAGCAGATATATTTAACCAGCAAAGCAGAAGACAGGAAAGAGAGATGAACATATAAACATAGCAGTGATTATAATGACTGTCCATGGAATTTAAGTTCTGGGTAAGGAGGGAAGTGAGGACCCGATGGTGTCAGTTTCCGTGAAAAGGTGGTAGAATCAATGGATTTTTCCAGAGGGGCTAATAGAGTTTGGATACTTAAATGACTTAGCTAGAAAGTTAGGAGGTGGTGCTCTCTGAGAATAAAATATTTCAAGTTGTGATTATGAAGGGGTTACAACATGGAGTAATGACAAGGTCAAGAGTATGAGTCAATGAAGTAAGAGGGAGGACAAAATTGTTGAAGAGGAAGAGAACTAAGAGGCCACAATTTGGGGGAGAAAAACCTATGAGAATATTGAAATCACCACAAATTTCACCAGAGGTAGAATAGGCGAGAATTATAGAGAATCAAGTGCTAAAGTCTTCAAAGACTGTGATAGAGATATTCGCTACACATACATTTGATAAATGACTGGTATACAGTATGGCTGAAACCCAATTTTTAAAAAGTAAGGAAATAGAAGATAGGAACATTTCAAAGAAGAAGATATAAGAATGACCAACAAGCATATGAAAAAATGATCCGCCACGATTGGCAATCAGAAATGCACACTGAAAACAAGAGATAGCGTTTTACTACACTAAGTTGGAAAAGATTTGAGTCTAGCAGTAAGAAATGTTTGCAAGGATGTAGTGAAATGGAAACATACTCTGCTCACAGGAGTGTGAACTCCTTGAACACGTTGAAAAAAGGGGGGAGGCATTACCTATTAATTTGAAAAGGCACACATAGTACCAATTAACGATCCATTTTTAGGTGTATGCAATAAATATATGAGTAGAGTCCATGATTTAAAACCAGATTCGTCTACATCTGATTCCTATATCTAACACAAAGTAGATATTGCATTTTGTAAAACTTACTTTATCACTCTGAGCTTCAGCTGCTGTGAAGGCTGAAAAGGAGTCTTTTGGAGAGGATAGATATGCTCATCGCATTGGCTGTGGTGATGGTTTGGAGTGCAGTGATGGATGTACACTTATCTCCAAACTCAAGTTGTATACATTAAATATGTACAACTTTATGTCAGTCATACCTCAATAAAGTGCTGGGGTTTTTTAAAGAAAAAGATCATTTTTTAAAACACTCAATAGAATAATGGACATATAATAAGTGCTCAATAAAACAATTTAATTATATTAAAATTGCTTAAATGTTTATTGATATTATTAATAATTTTAGAGCAGCCTTAACCTTCAGGAAAAAAAGAGCCACATTTTACTCTGGTATTAAAACAGAACTTTTCCTAAAGAGAAATCAGTATTTTCTATTTGGTCCTGAAATGAAAAGACCAAGTATCAAAGGACTTTCATGAAGCATTTGGATGGGTCCGGTTGGGGTGGGGGAGTGGGGGTCTATTTGAGTGGTCTTTTCTCCAAAATGCCCAAAACCACAGGAAAACATTAGCCAGAAAAGTGAGCAATGTTTGAAGTTCTATTCTTGGTATCTTTTTTCCTAAGAACAAGTTACATACGTCATTCTTCCCCCTAGAGGCCTGTAAAAACGTATTTCCCGACAGAAACATACCACCTACAGCCGCCGCTATTGGGCTGCACAGATACCGCGATCTCCACGGGGTGAAGCCAGGCAGGGGGCGGGGCTTAGCGTGACATTTGCGACTTTGCTTAGGCAGGCGTCACTTGCAACACCATTGGCCGTCCGGGCGCAAACGGACCGGGGTGAGGAGCAGGAGATTCGAACGCGCGAGGCCCAGCGCTGCACCGGCGCGGCTCCCCGAGAAGCCAGGACCGCGGCCTCCCCGCGGCGCCCCACGAGCTCCCACGACTCGCCCGCGTCGCGCCGGCCTGCGCCCCGCCCGCCCGCAGCCCGCCTCTGCTGGCGTCCAGACCTGTCACCGCGTGCAGGACACGGCTCCCCATGCCCTCCGCCAGGCCCCGGGAGCAAAGCGCGCAGCGCGTCGACGTGATGGGCAGCCGGCTCCGCAGCCCCAGCGCCTACCCTGCGCCCTGGTGGGGACCGCAGCCCGGAGGACCCGGCCCCGCCAAGCGCCGCCGGTGGGAGGAGCCCGCGGGCCCCGAGGCCCAGCCGGCACCCAGCCTCCAAGACCTGGCGGGGCCCCCGGCCCCGGCCGCGCTCACTTCCGTCTTTGTCCTGGCCGCGGGCTGCGCCCTGCAGCTGCCCCTGGACCACGTCGACCTGCTGCTGGAGCCCGAGCCAACGTCGGTCCTGCAAGTGTCTCTCGGAGATCACACCCTCGTGCTGGTCCCCCAGGCCCTCCTGGACGCCGGCGACCAACGCTCCGGAGGCCAGGCCCACTCGCCCTTCGGCCTGGAACCGGCCGCTTTCCCGGGCGCTCCCGGGGACGCCGCCGCCGTCGAGCAGGGATTGTTCTGCGCATCTGTCCCGGAGGTCGCCGCCCAAGTCGAGGCCTACGACGAGGACGCCGACCCTGAGTTCCCGCCGTCTTGGGCGGCCCCTGCAGCCGGCTCAGTCGCTGGGCTCCGCCCCTCGGCTGGAAGGGAGTCCGGCCCCTCCCCGCACGGCCGAGTCCCAGAGCCCTCGCCCTGGGCCCCCACCCCTAGTCCAGAGAGACGCTCTCCTGGCCCCTACTACCACCTGGACTTCCACCTTCTGGAGCCCTTTCCCACCTCGCCCCTCCAACCTCTGCCTCCCTCTCCGAGTCCAGGTCCCCACGCGCGCCCCCCGCGCCCTATTGGTCCTCCGCGCAAGGCCCGGAGACGCCTCTTCCAGGAATGAACTGCCCTCACACACACACGCACACGCACACACAACTCTGGCTACCCCCTGGGGTTCCTATGGGATTCCCAGAGTCCTTTACACTGAATATCCATCAACCTGGCTATTGAGTACCTCATGTGCAAACAATTGCTTTTTCCGTGCAGACTGCCTATAGCGGCAGATGAAGACGTCCGGAAGAGAAAGCAGATTCTAGACCTTATCTTTGAAATCGAAAATCTGTCCAGGGATACCAGACAATGCGTTTTCAGACGTCTGGGCTTCTTTGCAAGATCCTGCTCAGGCCCCTCCATTTCCCCTCGTTTGGCATCAGTTATTTTCTCTCAAACTTTGCTGTTTCTCTAACATCATAGCGTTGCTCCCGTTTCTCCCAAACCAAGAAATCACTGGATTTCTCAGGCTGTGAGTTTCCTTGTATGCTTTCTCATGAATTTATGAAGATTCTCAGCCATGGCTTTTCTCTTTCTTGGTGTTTCCAGCTGCTCTTCTGGAAAACTGCAAAATAGTCTGAGGGTTACTATACCTAATAGTATAATGTTTGTTCACAGCTTCTCTTAACCTGCTGGGGTTCTCTTCCAGTCGGTTCACTTTCCTTTATGAAAGATGTTGGATTTTGTCAGATATTTTCAGTATGCATTGGGATATGTATTTCTTTTTTAAATCCCTTCATCTGATGATTTCAACCAATAGACTGATGTAAAATGTTTGCGTTCCGGCTATTCCACATTAGTATTTTATACCTTTTCAATGCTACCCTGAGTTTTCTCTTATGTAAGTCAAACTTCTAATTTTAAAAAGTTAATTTATTACCATATTTGCTTCACGTTTTATAAAAGAAATAAAATACAACTGATAAAGCTAAAGTAACAAGATGATTTCATTTTTTAAAACATCAATACTATTTAGATTCACCAACATGCTTTGCCAATTCTTCTCTCCCTTTTTATACTTGCTTTCCACTCCTGAAGTCTAGTTTCAATTTTCTTCAAGCTGAAGAATATCCTTTAATAGTTCTTTCCACTATATCCTATGTGTGGCTAACTATCTTGGTTTGGTAAGTCTGGTAAGTTTTTGTGTGGTAAACTCTCTTAGTATTGTATGTCTGAAAACACTTTATTACATATTCATTCTTAATTTTAAAATGATATTAACTACTTTAAAGGTGTCAGCCCATTATTCTGCCATTTGTTGTTGTTGCAGGCAAGAAGTCTTATGCCACTCAAGCTGTTATTCCTTTTATATTTGACTCAGCTGTTCATTTTGGCATATTTTTAAATGTCTCTTTTCCTTTGATGCCCTACTGTTTTACTATAATGTCTCTACGCGTAGATTCTTGTTTTGGCTTGATGGAATTTTATTAATTATCAATATGTGAAATTATCTCTTGCCTGAAAACCCACAAAATCTTAGGCTCTATCTCTTGGCTCTATGTCTCTTGGAACATCCCATACATCCCCACGTCTGGAAGTCCAATCAAGACATATAATGGCCCTACTCAGTCAATCTCCCATGACTCTTAACATCTCAGTATCATATGCCGGGGGGGGGGGGGGGCGGGGGGGGGAGGAGGATCAATTCCAGCTTCCTTTATTATTTAACTCAATTAACTAACTTTTCATCAACTGTTTCCAGTATTCTGTTTATGCTTCTGTAAGAAAGTTTTCATTTCAAAGATTGTATTTTTTCCTTTTCAAGATTTTTACTTCTTTCTTCTTGTTTCAAAACTTCCCCACTTACTATCATAAATTCCTATTCTTGTTTCATGGATGGTATTCCAACCTTTATGTTTTGAAATTTTTTAAACATTGATAGGTCAGTTAATTCAATTTCCTCACAGGTAAAATCTCCTATTATTTGTTTTTAATCACATTGGATTGTCTCAGGTGCTTAGTGACTTTTGATGGTGGGCATGTTTTCAGTGTTAGCACATCACTGAGTGGGCACATTTATCTTCTGCGTCCCACAGTTATAATTTTTACAGTGTCCACTTCTTACTGGACCACAGCTCAGAACCAAGGCTTTTGGAACTCTTGGAACTTGTCTCTCTGGAAAGTCACAGGTCTAATCTCTAAGCAATCACACAGTGGCCATTCCCAGCTTCAATCTGTCTTTCCTTGATCAACCACAGACACAAGCATGAAATAGTGGTCAATCCCTCTTCAACCTCTGATGATTGGCAATGGGATGATTTTTCAGCCCCCTCAATGGAGCAGAAATCCCAGTTGCCACTATATATTTTAGTCTCAGTACCACAAATACATCTAAATATTAGCTGTCCATTCAGAAATTGGATTTTCTACTCTATTTCTAGTCCCCAGAGGCTTGTGTATTTCTTTTGAAATTAGATGTCAATATTTAACACGGTTTAATGTTTCCTATCAGTGCTCTCTGCTTCCAGTAGAGGGACTCCCCCTGTACTACCATCTTATCCACAATTCCCACCATGACTCAACCATCCCTCCTCCTTCCCCACATAACACAGCAATTGATCAGTCACAAGTCCCAACCTAATTATCTGATTATTCTGAAAAGGGAAGATGGCCTTGTTTGCAAAACTGTGTCTTCTCTCGCAAGAGCCTCATAATCTACACTAGAAATGAGTGAGGACGTTCATTTTCAGCAATATGTGAACCACACAGTCCAAAAAATCCTCACAAACAACACTCTTGAAACGGATGGGTAAGGATTATTTTAATATTTTAAAGGCACATCACAGTTTGTAAAACTATAAGAGAAATCCTGGAAGGCCAAAAATGATGACGTGTCACAAGTCCAGAGAGGAAAATGGGTGCTGAAACGAGGGGGTATGTGGAGCTATTCAACATTCTGTGGTGACCTGCAGCTTTGGTTTTAACAGCCCATTGATGGGGGAGAGAAAATAAAATTCATCAGTCGCATAGCGCTGAAAAATATCCCAGGCTTCCAAAACATGATACATCCAATTGGCAATCTAACAAGCAAAAGAAAAAGAACTCATAGGACAAAAGGAGATTGGACTTCAATGTATCTGTCTCAGCCTTGGCTCCAGGTAGAATGAAACACAATCTCTTAGCGGCTGGGGGGAGCCGGGAGTTTATTTTAAGATATTCCCTGGTAGGGTCGGCCAGTGGCATAGTGGTTAAGTTGGTGCACTCTGCTTCGGCAGCCAAGGGTTCACACGTTCAGATCCCGGGCATGGACTTACACACCACTCATCAGCCATCAGCCATGCTGTGGTGGTGACCTACATACAAAGTAGAGGAAGATGGGGACAGGTGTTAGCTCGGCAACAAGCTTCCTCAAGCAAAAAGAGGAAAATTGGCAACAGATGTTAGTTTGGTTAGTTCCTCACCAAAAAAAAAAAAGATATTCCCTGGCAGATGGTGGACCTGGCAGAAGTAAAAAACTCTTCTCCGAGGAGAATATACCTTATACCCAGAGCTCAGTGTCTTCTCAGACATAACCTTCCCACTGACTCTAAGTTCATAATCCAAAATCAAAGAGCACATAAGGAAACAAACCACCATAAGTGAGAATAAACCCAAAAGACATTCAAAACAAGAAAAAGGAGAACCAGTCCCCTGAATGGTGAAGATTGATGAATTAGCAGATATAAAATAATTTTTATTAAATTTGATTTGACTGAGGACATAAAAGTGGACAACATAAGTGTAGCTAAGAAAAAATATCAAAAGATATGGCAGCTTTAAAAGGCAACTAAAGAAAACTCGCAGGGATTAAATATACAAACCTGGAAGTGGGCAATACAACAAAAGGGTTAAGCAACAGTCCAGACAGAACTGAAAATGGAAACACTGAACTAGAGAAATCATCCACAAAGCTGAGGAGGGTAAAAACATAAACTATGAAAGGGAGACTAAGAGACGTTGCCAGAGGGAGCAGTTCTACGTGTGAGTGTTGGAGCTGGAGAGAGTGAACAATCAGCGAACAGGGAAGTTACATTGTTCACAGAGATAATGAATGAGAATTCTCCGGATGTGATGATAGATAGAAATCATTCATCCATTCATACAACAAATATGTATTAAGTGCCTACTACATACCACGCACTTTTCCAAACTCCAGGAACACAGCCAAGAACAAAACAGTTAAAAATCTGCCTTCGTGGAGTGCAATCATTCACACAAGAAATAGTGCTTCCCTACAGCAAAGTAGCAGCAAGAGGAGTGATATGAAGGGCATGTAGTTGGATATATTTTGAAGATTGGGAAACCCGGATTTCTTGATGTGAAAAGTGAGAGAGTCAAAGGATAACTTGAGGGTTGGAGCCTGAACACAAAAAGGATGGAATTGTTATTTTCTGAGATTGGAAAGACCTTGAGGGAGCAGATACAGAGAAAGTAAAATACACTCAATTTTGGACATGTCCGTTTGAAGTGCCTGTTACATATCCAAGTGGAGATGTTGACTAAGAAGTAAGATACGGAGTCTGGATTGCACAGAAGTGCTACAGGATGGAGATAAGCCAGTGTTTTGGAAGAACCATCTGACCGTAGTTTGAAATCACCAAGAATTGTTACAGCATCAATATGGGAGAGCATGACAGAAAGCCAAGAGTAAAAACATTTAAGGAGTGAGGGGGAGGATCCCTGGAGTTGGAAGAGGGTAGAGGACAAGACAGAGCAGAGGCCGGTTATACTCTGACGACACGGCACTCAAGAAGGGTGGAGAAACGGTTGGGAAGCAGCCATGAGGAGCAAGAAGAACATACGCCGCGCCTCCAGCCATCAGTGCTTGGGGTGTGGGAGAGAAAAAGCCTCTGCTTGAGAAGCCTCCAGGAAAAGCAGGGTACAAATACAGGAGAAAGTTAAAGGGACTCTCAGGGGAGTTGAAGATTTGTGAGTTTCGTGATTGACTATGAATTCCCGAAGGCAGAATGAGAAGGTGGAGGACATGGAGAAGGATAGGAGGCAGTGACAGAGTACCATGAACTGAGTATTGGAGGATTTAAACCTGGCAAGTGAGGAATGAACAGATTCCGACCACGAACAAGAGTCAAAGGCACGATGAGATGAGTCTTCCGGATCCTATGGCAGACAGAGGTGGCAGGACTTGCAGCGCTGAAGAGAGGTGGAGATAGGTATCCTTCCAAGAATGCACATGGTTCTGGAACATGGTGTAGTGTCCTCATTCAGGAAGCACCACAACCTCAAGACTAATAAATAAATAAATGCATATTTAGACAGATTATTGTAAGCCCACAAAACACCAAATTCAAAGAGAATATTTTTTGTATGCAGAAAGAAAAGACAACTACAATAAAAAGGCAGGCAGACAGCTGACTTCTGAGAAACCACAGTGGAGGCCAGTCAACAGCACAATAACAGCAGCAAAGTACTGCCAGAAGACAGTGATTTTGACCCGAAATTTTTCACTAGTGAAACCATCTTTCAAAAATGGGCGTAAACAAAGATTTTGTAGACCAAAAAACTTATTATGAAAATGTACTAATTTAATTAATATTGTATTAATTATCATGTATTAACCATATTGTATTAAATGTAATGTATTAAAGGTATTAATTGTGTGAAATTGCCTCTAGTTAGACAATTAAGTCAATGCAGCAGAATAAAAACATCAAAGATAGACCCACACACAAACAAAAAAGTATATAACCCAGGAAATGATGCAGTTCAGTAGGAAAGAACTTTTGGGACAGTGGTTGAGCCAACTGGGGCAGAGCTCAGACTCCTCACAGTGCCCCTGGGGCTGCATCTGCTCAGAGACTGCCCACAGTCTGCCCCACCTGGGAACTTCTTCCTGGCTACGAGATCCTCCCTGTTGGTCCTCAGTCATCTCTGCCCACCTCAAGCTCTCAGCACCTACCTGAATTGCCCCACATACAGCAGCCCCTAATAACCTCCCCCGTCTGGGGTCCAGCTCCATAGCATCTCCAGCCTGTGTCTTCTCCAGGAGGGGAAGGGCATCTCCAGGCAGCAGACAGGAAGGTGGGGTGCCATCACTGTGCATCTCCTGAGCCCCTGCTGGACACTGAACAGGCTGGTAGACTGCCCCACAACCTCTTTCATCAGCCACCTCCAAGAATGGAAAGTGGAAGAACGTCCTCAAGCTGGCAAGGATCTGAGCAAAAGGAATCCCGAGTTACTTGTATATCCACCTTGGGGCTGTGATGGGCAAGGAGGTGGCCCATGGCAGGCAGCCAGGCATTTTCATGTGCTCTTCACAGGATTCTCCCTAGGGCCCTGGGAGCTGGGTCTCTTATCATGCCCACTTTCAGGCACTCAGTGGTCACCTGCCTGAAACTACACAGTGAGAAAGGAGTTGGGCAGGAAACCCATGTTCGGGTCTTTGGACAGAGGCCAACACCCTTGCTCAGCCCTGCCTGTGCTGACAAGGAGCATCTTAGCTTCACGGGAGCAGAAACACCAAGGCTCACGAGGCCACAGCTCAGCACACGTGAGCACCTTCCATGTGCTGGGACTGTGCTCAGGACTTGGAATACAGAGAGGAACACAAACAAAGCTGCTGCCTTCAGGTTGCTCAGTGTCACGGCGAAGGGAGATGTTAATCAGATGGACCCACAAACTCATATATGATTACAACTGTGATAGGACAATGAAGAAGAAGTCAGGGGAATATGAGCTGGGGGGGACCAGGAAGGCACCCTGGAGGAAGTGACTGAGAGTGGAATGATGGGCAGGACTAGCCAGGTGGCTGACACTCCAGGGCAAGGGAGGAGCGCATGCAGAGGCCCAGGGGCCCAAAGGAGATGGACCAGTTCTGAGAACCGGAAAGAAGTTGCTGCAGCCAAAGAGGGGGCTTTAGAAATTGTGGGTGTGGACAGGTGAGGAGAACCATTCCTGGGACCGCAGCAGCTGATCGGGAGATGCAAGCCTAGGAGACCCCTGCCCTGGGAGGCTGTGGAGTGGGGAAGGAGCCCTGGATCAGTTGGGGATCAGTGCATCTGCGTATAACAAAAAGCCAACATAACAATAACTGGGAAAAAAGTAAATGAAGTTCTTCTCTCTCAAGAAGTCTGGATTCTCCATGCCAAGATTAGGGCCCTGTCTCCATCTTTCTGCTCCATCACCCTCCTGTGGCTTCCATCCTCGAGGTGCCACCTGAGGGGGTTCGGCCATCACATGCTCACTGCACACCTGCAGGAGGAAGAAGAGATGGCAGCAAAGGGGCCTCTGCTTCACTTCCAGATCCTCCTCAGAAATGCCACACAGCCCTTCCGCTCAAAACAGTCACATGACCACACCAGGGCTCAAGGGAGCCAAGAGACTCGCCTTCTTAGGAAGGGTGCACGGCTCTGGAAGAGGAAGGAGAGGTGTGTGCTTTAAGATTACGGAAGTTGCCTGAACAACTGCCAACCTTACTGGCTTATGCCACGACAAGCTCATCTGATGGGTTTGTAGATGAATTCCTGGTCTGTATTCAGGTTCCCTCCTTGCGGAGGAGGGGAACACAGGCCCTTCATCTTCGGGATCCACCCTCCTCTGGGCCAGGCCTAGACTTGTCCTCTGACTTGCTTTCACAGCAGTGACCACAAGGAGTACACTGAGTCATTCAGGTTCTTGCTCTCTTTCTCCCTGTTGTTTGTTTTGTTTTGTTTTATACTAGTAAACATATTGGTCTGGGTGAAGGGCTGTGCTCTGTTGATGGCCCAGACTGTAAACCATTCATTCATGCTTTTATTCGTTACACATGTTTAGCACTGACTATGAGATAAGCAAGACGCTAGGACACTGGAGGATACAAAGGGAAGGAGATATGACTTTGACCTACAATGGCCTATGTCTCATCAGGATAAATACAAAGTTTGGTAGTTAGAAAGTGGAATCGGCACAAGAAATATTTAGATATTTAGATTGTTCTGGAAATGAATGGATCAGCTAGGGTGCCTTCAGCTTCATGTAACAGAATTTCTGGCTCCAAGTGGCTTCAGCGCAGGTGGTTATGATCTCACCAACAAGGAGTCCAGAGGCAGGAGGCTCCAGGGTTGATGAATTCATCCTGTCAGCAGGGGCTGGCCTTTGCATCAGCTCCTCTGGGATTCTCTTTACCTCTTTCCTCATGGACTCACTTTGGCTGCTGCAGTTGCTAACATCACACGCTCACCCTACCAGGTCTAAGGCAAAGAGTGATGACTGATTCCTACCATCTGCTTTTCTTTAGTTAAAGAGATAAAACTTCCCCAAACACCACCTGCCTCCTACAGCAGGCGTCCTGTCAGGCTCTATTGGTCAGAACGGAATCAAATGCCCTCCTCACCCCCAACCAATCCTAGCAAAAAGGAAGGGAAGGACCATGATTAATTTCCTCCAGTCACGATTCATTCTCTGGGAATGGGCCCGCTCTCTCTGAGCCCATTGCATCACAGACCAGAACAATTTACGTTTTATTTATTAGTATTACCGTTATTCAATGTAGAAGAAAGAAATGACTGCTGGGGAAAATACCAAAAATGTTTTCAACAGCAGGCAAGAAGCTCAAGGACTAAAAGTCCAAGTATAGAATGGATTATCATTGTAGATGTAGAAGCCAAGGAAAATGAAGACAGGGTGTAGTGGTGCCAGCAGTGAGCAGGGCTAAAGTGTTTAATAATGACCACAGGGTTGGGGAAAGGGCAGACAACTGCATAGCAGGGGTGATGGGGTGCCGTCCAGGAACGGTACTCCCATGTTCTCAGATGGGCAGCTTATTCCTTCTGTTACCCTGGACCCTCAGCAGGAGGATGCTTCACCTTCTTGGAGTCTTACCTCCTCTGTCCTTGTCCTAGGCCACCTGCAGCCCACCCACTCTGCACTCGATCTCCCTTTCCCAGAGGTCCAGTCCTCACAACCGGTATCAGATGGGAGAAGCTGGGACAGCAAACCAAGTAATCGCAGTGTCAGGATCCAGGCGCTTGGGTCACCATAGAAAGCCCTGGGCGGAGCTTCCGTGATGGACGGGCCCAGGGAGGACCCACACCACTTGAGGGCAGCCTGCCCTCTGTCCGCTCTCAGACCCTGGCAGGTCCCGGGAGCAGGTAGTTAGGCTGCCATCACCCCGACTTGTTCCACCTGTGAAATGAAGGCTCTGCAACCGGGGAGAGGGAGCCTGGAGCTGCAAGGGGCAAGGGTCAGTATGGACACCAATCTGCCTCTTAGGGTATGGCATCCTAGAGGTGACATCAGGAGGGCCACAATGAGAGCCACCTGGCGACGGGCTCGCAGAGCTGCCTGGTGATTGGCCGCACCAGCAAAACCAAGCTCAGGGCCTCCTGGCGAATGGACACAGGCACGGTAGTGACATCACGAGGAGGCATTGTGATGGGCCCGGGCGCCAGCCCCAGGCCTCAGTGAGGGGAGAGAGACGGCGCTTCCACCTCAGCTCCTCCTGCTCTTTGCCTCGTTCCCACACCAAAGGGTAGCGCGCCCCTGCCCACTCGTCCTGCCGGGGCCTCTAGCCCACACCCTGCGCTCCGCCTTCTCGTTCGAGTCCACCTTCACCGCCTTCTGCAGTCCGGCAGGTCCCCGCACCGGCCCTCATGCCTCAAGGCCCCGCGGCCCGGCCCGCAGCTCTCCTCAGCCCCGCGTTCCCATTCGGTGATCCCGCCCCCCCAGCCGGGAAGGGCCACTCCCAGACCTCTAGCATCGCAACCGGGTTGAGCACAGGTAGCAGTGTCCCCCAGACACCCAGCTGACCAGAAGCCCTCCGACCCATCACAGCACAGGGCAAATGAGTCCCCTGGCCACCCCCAGACCAGGAGCCCTCTGACCCAGCGCAGCAAAAGGCAGCTGCTGACCCCCACTCCTCGTCCTCAGGGACACCCCCACCCCGCATTTGGACACCGGGTGTCCCATCCCAAGTCTTCCCTATCCGTTCCCCGGGTCCTCATCTGCCTGTGGCCATCAGCACCTCTGCCGGACCCAGGTGAGCTGGCTGGAAGAAGAAAAATACCTTGTCCCAGTGTTGTGGGCCCCACCACTGTGCTGCATGGGAGAATCCGCGCCCGGAAGTTGCAGAGTGAGGAGAACGGTCTCAGAAACCTCCCATCACCTCCTGGCAACCTTGGCCCTGCCCATGTCCCTGGCTCCCAGGTGGTGCCCCACCCGCCAGAAAGGGAAAAATGAGTCCCAGAGGCCCCCAGTGCCCCACCACCATTCGATCAATCTGTAAAGCAGATGGAAGGCCAGGAAATAAGGCACGAAGAACATCCTCTACACCAAAACGTGGGGCATCTTGACCCAGACATGAGAAATCCGAGGCCACTGGTCCAGGCAGAAATGCATCTTCCACGGAGCGGCCGGGTGGGGCTGTCTGTGAAGGCGGAGGTTGCTGCCTCCGCGCGAGGCCGGCCCAGAAAGGTCAGCGGTTCCTGGCCAGGTGCCAAGGCCTGGCCGAGCTTGGAGCCTTCAAATCACAGTCCGCCTGTGCTGAGTTGCTGGTGGGTACATAGGCTGAATACCCTGGGCCTGGGGCTGACTTCAGCCTGATGTCCTGGTGGCATATCACCTGGGGAGCCTTTTTCTTGTGGGGAGTTCTCTTGTTCACAGGACGCGAAGGCTGCCATGCCTTCGAACAAGAGAATGACCAGAAGTTGGAAGAGCTGCCCATGGAAATCCTGCTTATAGAGAAAAGGTTGACAGACTCTGAGGGAACGCTGAGATTAACAACAACAGCTCTTAACGCCAGCAGGGAAATTAATAAAAATCTGTCTAAGTGTCTGAGCTGCAGGGTTCCCTAAAGCGGTGTGAAGAAAATCAAAAGTTGAAAAATCTGCTTGTCAACTTGGCATCACAGGAAGGACATGATTTAAAGAACTTGCCAGAGGACCAGGCCTCCCCAGACATGACTGGATAAGGAGGGGCCTGCAGCAAGTTCCTAGAGGAGTCCTCCTGATTGGAGGGGGAGGGGAGGGGTTACAGGAACAGGCCAAGGGTGTCAGTAGCAGACCCAGGTCCAAGAGCTGGAGAGATGCTATGGCGAAATGCAGGGATTCCCAGAAGCTTTTGCCTGCCAGGCAACATTGTCACAGTACCAAGGGTTGATGTCCCCACACACCCAACCCAGGAGGGCATAGGCCTAGCAGGGGAGCTGGAGCAGAATGCGGGTCAGCTCCTTGAGTGGAAGCGGTGTGAGCTTCATGGTGTTTGTGGGTTTTAAGTAAATGTCTTGGATGCAAAAGTGTCCCTGAGCGATTGTGATGTACAGCCCAGGATCAGAGTCACTGCACCCTGTCACACGAGTCGTCACATTCTCCAGCTGGGCAAGGGTCTAATTTGACCCTCAGAACAGAGGCATGAGGTGGGCAGGGGTCTCCGTGGTCTGAGAAAGTGTCGGTGAACCAGAGTGCTGACACTGAGCACAACCTGTCCTTCCCCATCAACACTTTCCACACGGTGACTCCTCTAAAGCTCAAAGCCAGCCGCTGAGGTGGGCGCCATTCTGATGGAAAGCAGAAGCAGAGCGTCTGCTCACAGGCATTTCTGCAGAGAGCATCGCTGGCCCGAGACCTCACAGTCAGTTTGTGGCAAAACTTGATTTTGGACCCTGATGTTATGACTCCAAACTCCAGTCAAGCCAGCAGGTGCATCTCAGCCGCAGGTTCCTGTCTGACTCGGGCCTTTGATGAGCAGATGTGAGGGGAAAGACCATGGTGGAGAGAGGCCAGAGGCATAGGACACATTCCCTGCCTCGGGGTGAGGGGGTGTGGGGTGAGGGCCGCAGGGGAGAGACTGGAGAGAGGGGGCCGGGCTGGTGGGCTGCGTGCTCAGAGCCGCAGGAGCCCTGCAGGATAGAGAAGTGGGCTTTGCTCCGGCTGCTCTGGGTGCGGAGATGAACGAATGGAGCAAGGCGGAGCCGGAGGCAGGTGGGAACAGGCGTGTCAGGGAGATTGGAGGCATCTGTGGACACGGAGGGAGGTGGCTGCCTCCAAGAGGCAGAGCTGAGAATCGGTGATGAACTAGACGTTGGGGGGCGGGCAGGGAGGAGAACATCGAAGTTCCAGGCTCGCCACCTCTCAGGCCATGGTCCCGGGGACTGTGGCTGGAGCTCAGGTCGGGTGCAGATCCCCATGACCTGGGCCCGCCTGTAGCTCAGGCCAAGGGGGAGGTAGAGAGCCTGGAGCTGTGGCCAGGGCCGTGCTCAAGGCGCACGTGCTCACAGCAACCAGGCATAAACCGAGGAGAGTCACAAAGAAGGCTGGGTTTAGGGGGGAAGGCGAACTTGAGGGCGACTTGCACGGTGTCGGAGCCGTTTCGAGGCCTGCTGGCTTCAGGAGCCAGTGGGGAGGCGGGTGGAGTCCAGGTAACTGGCACCTGAGGGCAAGTGGCTCAGAGCTGGTGTTAACATGATGAATGTCCACCTCCAGTGAGGACTAGGAGGAAGTTAGCGGTTTGACATTTGGTGAGGGTCTGCTCTGGGGGTGGACGCCGTGCGGGGCCCAGACCTCTGGGCCGGCCCTCCCGGGCAGGGCAGCATTTCACACTCCTCTCCTGCCAGCCGGGACCCCAGATCTCCTGCACTGGGCAGGCTCTGAGGGGCAGAGGGCACAGGGTGCACTTGCGTGAGTCCAGCGCGGGGAACTTCCTCTGCTCTGCCGCTCAGACCCAGCCCACCCACACCCCAGGTCTGCAGACACAGCAGCCTCCTCAAGGCCAGAGGGGCCAGGACCTGAGTTTGGGGGTGTGATCCAGAGCTGCTCACCCCTCCTGAGGCCCCAGTTCCTTCAGCAGTAAAATGCAGACAACGAGGGAGGGATGGGATGGGGTGAGCGGGAGGCAGGAAACTACAGGGATTGGGGAGGTGGTGTCAGGGGCAGGGGACTGGTGGAGTCCGGTGGAGGGAGGAAGCGGGGGTCCACCGTGAGCCTTCGAGCCCTCAGCTGACTACTGCTGGAGGAGGCAGGTGTAACCTGTGCCTGGAGCCCCACAGGATCAGATGGTGCCCATGAACAATGAAGCCCCTGGTGTGCTTTGCAGGTGAACTTTCAGGAAGCTGCCCCACCAGCCAAGACGGCTGCACACACTTAGGACACCACAGACCAGCCACAGACACAGGATGAGGCCAGAGGAGACAGCTCTGCCTTCAGACACCACAGCCCAGCAGGCCTGGAGGGCCTGCAGGCTCCTGTCCCAGGCTCTGTGCGCTGCTTCAACGTGAGCAAGTGAGCAAGCGTAACAAGAGCAGGGGATGAAAACAGGAGGAACGGCAGGTTAAGCAATTTCTTACCTTTTGTAAAGGACAGGCAGCTATTTTAACTACTCTACTGTCCTCTATTTAAATAAGCTACATTTCCCCACTTGTCACCATCTCTGGTCCCAGGTTTCTTCAACCACATGATTATTTAGGAAACCTCATGGAAGGCTTGTGACTATTCAAGCCCTCAGCCGTCCTCAGGTCAGGTCACCAGGCAGGCTCTGGGAGGAGAGCTTCCCCTGGCTGGGGGCCTCCCCGTGTGGTGGGGGTGCTGCTGCTGCCTCCGGACCCCTGTGTGCCCAGCTTCTGAAAGAACCAGATCTCAGCAGTGCCCAGAGCCAAAGTCAGAGGCTCACACGCTCCCAGCCAGGTAGGCCCCTCGGTCCTCATCACCCTCCACCTTCATCTCCAGACAGAGACAGCCCAGCCAGGACCCTGCGGGAGCCCCAGAACCACCAGCATCAGCACGGCTGGTATGAGGGCATGCCCAGGGCCGGGATGTCCTGCCCTCAGAGAGGTCAGGTGTGGGGCCGGAGGAAATCCCAGGACATAGGATTTGGAGACGGAGTGTGGTGACAGCTGCTGACCTCTCCACCAGGCAAGACCTTCCACCAGCAAAAAGATTATGACTCACTGAAGGCTTAGATGATGCTTAGCATTGTTTAGAAATAAAGTATTTTCTAATTAAGGTATGTAAATGTTTTTAGACATAACGCTATTGCACACTTAATAGACTACAGTATAATGTAAACATCACTTTTATATGCACTGGGAAATGAAAAAATTCGTGTGACTCACGTTATTGCAATATTCACTTTATTGTGGTGGTCTGGAACCAAACCTGCAGTATCTCCGAGGTACGCCTGTATTACACAGAAGATGTAACGTGAGTGGCCAATATATATATGAAAACATGATCAACCCCATGAGTAATCAGAGAAATACAATATAAATACATGATGAGATACCCTTTAAACCATCAGACTGGAAAATGCTTAGAAACTTAACCATACTAAGTGTTGGCAAGGATGCGTGTGCAAGGGGCACACTTACCCACTGCTCACAGAAGCATAAACTAGGACAGCCCCTTAGGCCAGCAGTTTGGCATTATCTACTATTGTCAAGGCACCACTCACGACCACCCAGCAATCCCACATCTCGGGTTTTTTGCCATAAGCCTAAAGTCAAAGATCTTTGTTTTAAATATATCTGGATTTAATTCCCAAATCCAACACAAACCAAGTATTTAATTTTGTAAAATTTCCTTCTCTCCTCTGAGCTTCACTACCGAGTTCTGAATAAAACGATTTTTTAAACACTCAGTATAATACAAGTCAGACAGCAAGTTTGAACACAGAAAGTTAAACTTATGATAAATTTTTGCTACGGTAATTAACAATTACAATCTGGCTTCCAACAAAAATTGCAGTCAGTTTCACCTGATTACTTTTTTAAAAGCTTTTTTATCAAAAAAAATTGCATTTCTAGTTTCTCTCATGAATAAAAAGAATTTCAAGAACCATGTGGGTGGGGTGGGGGAGGAGTGGTCGATGATGGGGTAAAGCCCTTGTCATAGCCTCCTGGAAAATCTCAGACGACATTAGACACAGGCTACTTCTAAAAGTAAGCAAGCAGTTTCTGAGATTATGTTTCGGCTATTTTCCCCACAAGCATAAAAGCAATGAGGGCTCCTAGGCCTCGGACGGGCATCCACGCAGTATTCCCTACACTTTCTAAAAAGCTTCCCCTGCTACTGCAGCCCACTAAACCTGATACCCTCTTTGGCAGCAGGTGGAGCGCATACTGAGAAGTTCTGGCGGCCGCAGGTCACCTGACGTCCCATGTTGTTAATCATCCGGGGCGCAAACGGACCAGGGTGAGGAGCAGGAGATTCGAACGCGCGAGGCCCAGCGCTGCACCGGGCGCGGCTCCCCGAGAAGCCAGGACCGCGGCCTCCCTGGGGCGCCCCACGAGCTCCCACGACTCGCCCGCGTCACGCCGGCCTGCGCCCCGCCCGCCCGCAGCCCGCCTCTGCTGGCGTCCAGACCTGTCACTGCGTGCAGGACACGGCCCGCCCCGCCCCCCCCTCCCCCGTGCTCTCCGCCAGGCCCCGGGAGCAAAGCCCGCAGCGCGTCGACGTGATGGGCAGCCGGCTCCGCAGCCCCAGCGCCTACCCTGCGCCCTGGTGGGGACCGCAGCCCCGCCAAGCGCCGCCGGTGGGAGGAGCCCGCGGGCCCCGAGGCCCAGCCGGTGCCCAGCCTCCAAGACCTGGCGGGGCCCCCGGCCCCGGCCGCGCTCACCTCCGTCGTGGTCCTGGCCGCGGGCTGCGCCCTGCAGCTGCCCCTGGACCACGTCGACCTGCTGCTGGAGCCCGAGCCAACGTCGGTCCTGCAAGTGTCTCTCGGAGATCACACCCTCGTGCTGGTCCCCCAGGCCCTCCTGGACGCCGGCGACCAACGCTCCGGAGGCCAGGCCCACTCGCCCTTCGGCCTGGAACCGGCCGCTTTCCCGGGCGCTCCCGGGGACGACGACGCCGTCGAGCAGGGATTGTTCTGCGCATCTGTCCCGGAGGTCGCCGCCCAAGTCGAGGCCTACGACGAGGACGCCGACCCTGAGTTCCCGCCGTCTTGGGCGGCCCCTGCAGCCGGCTCAGTCGCTGGGCTCCGCCCCTCGCCTGGAAGGGAGTCCGGCCCCTCCCCGCACGGCCGCGTCCCAGAGCCCTCGCCCTGGGCCCCCACCCCTAGTCCAGAGAGACGCTCTCCTGGCCCCTACTACCACCTGGACTTCCACCTTCTGGAGCCCTTTCCCACCTCGCCCCTCCAACCTCTGCCTCCCTCTCCGAGTCCAGGTCCCCACGCGCGCCCCCCGCGCCCTATTGGTCCTCCGCGCAAGGCCCGGAGACGCCTCTTCGAGGAATGAACCGCCTCCCACAGTCCCTCGACAGCCGGCTTCGGGCGCTAGCGACGTACCCAAATCCATTGTGAGCACATGCAGCCACTCAGAGACGGGGCATCTTCATTCGTAGACAGCAGGCAGCTGCCGTCTTTGTTTTGGTTTTGTTAGTTTTTGTTTTTTAGCAAAATGCCTTATCAGCAAACAAGAACATTTAAAAAAAAAAAAAAAAGCCGATTCTGGTAAAGACCTTTAGCAAGGAGAGTACACCAACATCTAGGCAACCATGGATTTTTAAACCCCTTGCCTCTGCTGCCTGAGCTCTTTCTTCCACTTCTGTCACCTTCAGCCAATTCCATTCTTCTTGTTTCACCCCGACTCTTGCCTCAGACACATCTCAATTTTCTTTCCGATTTATCCCTTTTTTTTAATCACCTCCCATGCATCTCTCCTTTCTTTCCATTCCAGGTTGTTTTTCTTCTTTTTGGAATTATGAATTTACCTGTCTGATTTCCCCAGTGTCCTCTGCTGTACTTCTGATCACCAATTTTATTTTATTTTATTTTATTTTTTTTAGCGTGCACAATGTTCAGTGAGAAGAGCCTTGTGAAAGAGAAGCAGAGGGACAGTAGTGGTCAGAGGGAGACGCCGAGGTGCTGCAGGTGCGGTGACAGCCTCAGCCAACCTCTCTGGGAACTCTGGAGTTCGAATGGCTGGTCGGAGTTGTCCCAGGTTAGGCCGAAATAGCCCACTTCCTTAATGGATCAGTCGCTGGGTGTGAGAGACCAGGGGAGGGCCACGGTCCTGGGCAAGGCGGCTTTCTCCAGCTGAGACAGCTTCCGAAGGGGATGACAGCTGAAGGCTGACTGTCGCAGATAACACTCTTAGCAGTTATGGGAACAACTCTCATTGAAGAAGAGTCTAGATGGTGCATCACACTGTCCACCACAACCTCACGATGTTGGTTCTGTTTAGCTTGACGTTCATCTCCATTTATTCTGGTCTTTATGACCAGCAGTAAAGAAATTATAATTTTCTTTATGTAAGTCTTGAATATCCAGATAAAGCCTGATCACCAGTTTTATTTTTCCCTTTCTTTTTGCTTTCCTAACTCTTTTCCCGGGACCTGGTCAATCAAGATAGGTGCATATTGAATAAATAAATGAAAAAATGGCACACAAATGTAATGCATTGGACTTTTTAGAAATTTTCTAAAATTAGAATTAAAAAATTGGTAAGAGCAATAAATGGAAGAAGGAAAAGGCGAAACTGTGCATTGTTTTATTACAGAAGCAGTTTGCACAATGCCATATTCTCCTGTCCTTCAATAATAAAAGGGGTATTTCTAAATTTCACAGCAGCCTGGGCTTCGCCTTGATTCCCCCTCAGAGTGATGAGAAAAACAGCTCCTCACTAGGATGCGCTCAGCTTCACGGCAGGGACATTTGGTCTGATCTGTTATTGAGCACTTTTTCATGCTCATGAGACCACCACCCAGAACTGGCAGCTGTTATTTCTTAGTACTATTTCCTTAATGCCTTTTTCACTATAAAGAAAATACATTATTGCAGATAATGTAGTCATATCCTTTGATCCCCATTTCCTGTCCCCTCCTCCCGTTCTGGAGGAATCTCATCACATCATGAAGTTGGCAGGGATCATTCTAGTCAATATATGCATGCTACACGTACATATGTATAGATATAAATAATCAATATTTATGGTTTTTTGTGGACAATTAAATTTATGTAGCTGGCATATTCTTCAGTTTACTTTTTCCTCAACTTTATTTTTGAAATCATTACTTAGAAATATATGTATGGTTCATTTCTCCTAAAGATTTCAGTTTCTATCATATGAATATACTATATTTTATTCAGCAATTTACTAATGGATATTTGTGTTTATCGTTTGTAGTATGTATTACAAACAGTACTGTCGTAGACATCCTTACACTTGTCATCTTCTGCACCTGAGGAAGAGTTCCTCTAGGAAATATACCTAGAAGTTGTACCAATGGGTGGCACAATATGTACCTTTACAGTTTTATTAGATATTGCCAAATTGTTCTCTAGGGTGGTCGCAACAGTTTACACAGCCTCTAGCTGTCTTTCATCACACTCTATCACCAAACTCCAAATTGCTTGCCAATGGTATCTCATTTTCAAAATTTGCTATTTCCTAATTCTGGTAAGATAATGCAATTCTTCATGTGTAGTGGGAATAATATTTTTAAAGTAATTTCAGATATATTTTCATACATTGTAAAGTCTTACTGTCTTTCAACTTGTCATACATCAAATCTAATGACTTTAACCTTTTTACGGGGGAGGACAGGTACAAGCTAGATTAAAGCCGTTAGCTTTCAGCCTGCAGTTTCAAAGCTGGCTCTTTCTAGTCCATTACCAGGCAAATATCAGGAGAATCAAATTGTCTCCAGGAAGGAAAATCACACCTTAATTTCTTAAGCAACATTTAAATATCAACAGCCAAGTCTGAAAGTCTGAACACCGCGTTTTACTAGAAATCATTGTGCAGAGAGCACTGCGGAGTTCTAACCAGGCAAGAATGGAAAGAGAAAAAGGCCACTCTTACCAGAGAGTAGGATGTGGAAAAGGAAAAAGGCTGGACTAGAGAATGTAGGTATTCACCACACTCCTGGATCGTGACTCTCAGCTTCTCTGAGTAAAACCCCTTAGCATTAGTGGAGGAGAAGGCCCAGAAAAAGAAAGTTTTATGCCTTACTTCCCATTTAAGAATCTGGGAAGGGCGAGATGGAGGAGGGTAATCTGATCAGGTGAGCCCCCCATGTTCCCAGCCACCATCTTGAGGAGAAGCAAGGAGGCAAGGAGGGAATCCAAACATGGAACGTTTGCAGAAAGTTGCCTGTATTACTGAAGGAGAATTAGAACCAAAAATGTCTGAGATTGACTTATCCAGAAAGTTTACAGTGCCCCTACTCCCCATCCCCCAACCCCAAACTCCCCAAATCAGTCAGGTGGGGGCTCATGAGGAAGACGAAGCCAATTACGTAAAATAAAGAAGTTACATTTTCTTTATACAACTGAGTAGAAATCTGTTTGTTGATACACTTATTTCTGTTTATTGTTAGTTTATATCCCTGACTCTTTCCTCTATTAGCCTTATTAGACTTTATTTATTTGAAATGTTTTATATATTCAAGATACTAATCATTTAATTGCTTTATAGTTTATATTTTCTTCCAGGCTGTCCTTTGTTTATTAACTTGTTTAATTGTAAAGACTTTTATCATTCTTGTACAGTGAAATTTCACAATCTTTTATAGTTTGTACTTTTTGGGTCAGTTTAAGAAATTTTTCCCAACAAAGATCACAAAGATATTTCCTACACTCTCTTCTGATAGTTTTAAAGATTTGTTTTTCCCAATTTAGACATTTAATCTCCTAGGATTTTATTTTTGTGTATAGTTTGAAGTAAGGATTAAATTTTTTCAGATTAAAAGTCATTGCCCGAAAATCAGTTATTGAATAGTCCATTCTTTCCAATTTATGATGCCAATTCTGTCCTGTACATATTTCCACCATATGATGGCAAACTAAAGATAATTTCAGATAAACAAAAAACTGAGTGAGTTTGCCACCAACGGAGCCTCTCTAAAGGAAATCGAAATGATGTACAGGCATACTCCGGAAATATTGCAGGTTGGGTTCCAGACCACCACAATAAAGTGAGTCACACGAATTTTGGTTCCCCAGTGCATATAAAAGTTATGTTTACACTCTACTGTAGTCTATTAAGTGTGCAATAGCATTATGTCTAAAAAGATGTACATACTTTAGTTTAAAAATATTTTCTTGCTAAAAAATGCTAACCATCATCTGAGCCTTCAGCAAGTCATAATCTTTTCACTGGCAGAGGGTCATGCCTGCCACACAATATCTGTGAAGCTCTGTGAGGCCAAGCACAATACGAGGTATGCTTGTCCTTCACGTAGAAGAATAGTGATCCCAAGGTGAAGTTCTGAGAAGCAGAGGGAAAAAAAATAACAATGAGATTGGTATATATGTGGGTAAATCTAAATGAATAATGGCTGACTAAACATTAATAATGTCTTAAGGAGATAAAAACAAAACAAAGATAGAATAAAATATATTCCAACCATCAAGAGAATGAGAAGACAAGTCACAGACTAGGAGAAAATATTTGCAAAAGATATATCTGATAAAGAACTGTTAGCCAAACTGTATGAAGAACTCCCAAAACTCAACAATAAGAAAGCAAAGCCAAAGCAGTATCTTTTCAAATATCCTCATTACTATGCTTAGAAGGTAAATGTTATCATTATTTATTATGGCACCTATAATCTGTCTACTCAGGCAAGGGAAACAAAAGAAAAAACTAAACAAATGGGACTACATCAGACTAAAAAGCTTCTGCAAGGCAAAGGAAACCATCAACAAAACGAAAGACAGCTGGCTAACAGGGAGAAAATATTTGCAAATCGTATATCTGACAAGGGATTAATTTCCAAAATATATAAAGAGCTCAAACAACTCAACAACAAAAACATGAACAACCTGATCAAAAAATGGGCAGAGGATATGAACAGACATTTTTCCAAAGAAGATATACAGATGGCCAACAGGCACATGAAAATATGCTCAACATCACTAATTATTAGGGAAATGCAAATCAAAACTACAATGAGATATCACCTTACACCTATTAGAATGGCTATAATCATCAAGATGAAAAATAACAAAGGTTGGAGAGGATGTGGAGAAAAAGGAACCCTCATACACTGCTGGTGGGAATGCAAACTGGTACAGCTACTTGGAAAACAGTATGGAGATTTCTCAGAAAATTAAAAATAGAAATATGATATGATCCAGCTATCCCACTACTGGGTATTTACCCAAAGAACATGAAATCAATAATTCAAAAATATATATGTACCCCTATGTTCATTACAGCATTATTCACAATAGCCAAGACATGGAAGCATCCCAAGTGCCCAACAATGGACAAATGGATAAAGAAGATGTGGTGTGTGTGTATATACATACACACACACACACTGGGATGCTACTCAGCCATAAAAAAAGACAAAATTGTGCCATTTGTGACAACATGGATGGACCTTGAGGGTATTATGCTAAGAAAAATAAATCAGACAGAGAAAGACAATTACTATATGATTTCACTCATATGTGGAAGATAAACACATAGATAAGGAGAACAGATTAATGGGTACCAGAGGAGAAAGGGACAGGGCAAAAGGGGTACAGGGGCACGTATGTATGGTGGTGGATAAAAACTGGACTGTCACTGGTGAACACAATGCAGTATAAGCAGAAACTGAAATATAGTAATGTACACCTGAAATTTACATAATGTTGTAAGCCAATATGACCTCAATAAAATAAATTTTTTTTAAAAAGCCATTCTAAGAGGGAAGTACATAGCAATAAATGCCAACATTAAGAAACAAGAAAGAGCTCAAATAAACAAACTAACTTTACACCTCAAGGAACTAGAAAAAGAAGAACAAACTTAGCCCACAGTTAGTATAAGGAAGGAAATAAAGATCAGAGCAGAAATAAATGAAATAGAGACTAAGGAAACAATAGAAAAGATCAATGAAACTAAGAGATGGTTATTTGAAAAGATAAACAGAATAGACAAAACTTTTAGCTAGACTCACCAAGAAAAAATGAGAGAAGAATCAAATAAATAAAATTACAAATGAAAGAGGAGACATTATGACTGATACCATAGAAATACAAAGGATCGTAAGAGACTACTAGGAACAATTACACACCAAAATTTTGGACAGTCTCGAAGAAAGGTTAAATTCCTAGAAACATACGACCTACCAAGACTGAATCATGAAGAAATAGAATATCAGAACAGACCAATTACTTATCAGGAGATTGAATCGGTAATCAAAAACACCCAACAAATGAAAGACCAGGACCAAATGACTTCATTGGTGATTTCTTCCAAACTTTAAAGAACAATCAATATCAATCCTTCTCAAACTCTTCCAAAATACAGAAGAGGTGGGAATACTTCTAAACTCATTGTACAAGACCAACATTACCCTGATACCAAAACTAGACAAGGACATCACAGGAAAAGAACATTTTTTTCTTTTCACAGGCCAATATCCCTGATGAACATAGATGCAAAAATTAGCATCTATCTGCTAAACAAAATATTAGCAAACGAAATTCAACAATACATTAAAAAGATCATACACCATGATCAAGTGGGATTTATTCCAAGGATGCAAGGATAGTTCAACATCCACAAGTCAGTCAACATGATACACCACATTAAGAAAATGAAAGATGAAAATCATATGATCGTCGCAAAAGATGCAGGAAAAGCATTTGACAAAATTCAGCATTCATTAATGATAAAAACTCTCAACAAAGTGAGTAAAGAAGGAACGTACCTCAACGTAATAAAGGCCATGTATGACAAGCCCACAGCTAACACCATACTCAATGGTGAAAATCTGAAAGCTTTTTCTCTAAGATCAGGAACAAGATAAGGGTGCCCACTGTTGCCACTTTCATTCAACATATTATCAGAAGTCCCAGCCAGAGTAATTAGGCAAGAAAAATAAATAAAAGACATCCAAATTGGAAAGGAAGAGGTAAAACTGTCACTATTTGCAGGTGATATGATATTATATATAGAAAACCCAAAAGAATCCACCAAAAAACTATTCGAACTATCAATAAATTCAGTAGTTTTGCAGGATACAGATTCAATATGCAAAAATCAGCTTTGCTTCTATACGCTAATCAGAAAAGAGAAATTAAGAAAAATTCTCATTTACGATTACATCAAAAAGAATAAAATACCTCGGAATAAATTTAACCAAGGTAGCAAAAGACCTGTATGCTGAAAACTATAAGACATTGATGAAATTGAAGAATACAAAATAGATGAAGAAGACACAAATAAATGGAAAAGATTCCATGTTCATGAAATGGAAGAATTAATATTGTAAAATGTCCTTACCACCCAAAGCCATCTACAGATTCAATGCAATTCCAATTGCATTTTTCATAGAAATAGAACAAACAATCCTAAAATTTGTATGGAAGTTTTCTATGGATCTTTTGTAAAAGATCTCAAATAGCCAAAGCAATCTTGAGAAAGAATAACAAAGCTGAAGGCATCATGCTTCCTGATTTCAAACCATATCACAAAGCTACAGAATGCAAAACAGTATGGTATTGGCATAAAAACAGACACACAAATCAATGGAACAGAATAAAAAGCCCAGAAATAAACCCACACATACACGGTTAAGTAATTTATGACAAAGGAGCCAAGAATATACAATGGGGAAAGGGCAGACTCTTCAATAAATGCTGTTGGGAAAACTGGACAGCCACATGCAAAAGAATGAAACTGGACCACAATCTTACACCATACACAAAAATCAGTTCAAAATGGATGAAAGACTTGAACATAAGACCCGAAACTGTAAAACCCCTAGAAGAAAACATAGGTGGTAAGCTCCTTGACATTAGTCTTGGCGATGATTTTTGGATTTGACACCAAAAGCAAAAGTAAACAAGTGGGACTAATCAAACTAAAAAGCTTTTGCACAGCAAAGAAAACCATCAAAAAAATGAAAAGGCAACCTACAGAATGGGGGAAAATACTTGCAAATCATATATCTGATAAGGGGTTAACATCCAAAATATATAAAGAATTCAAACAACTCAATAGCAAAGAAACAAATGACCAGATTGAAAAATGGGCAGAGGATCTGAATACACATTTGTCCAAAGAAGACACACAGATGGCCAACAGGTACATGAAAAGGTGCCCAACATTACTAATAATCAAGGAAATACACATCAAAACCACAATGCGCTATCACCTCACATCTGTTACAATGGCTATTATCAAAAAGATAAACAATAACAAGTGTTGGCAAGGACGTGGAGAAAAAGGAATTCTTGTGCACTGCTGGTGGGAATGTAAATTGGTGCAGCCACTGTGGAAAACAGTATGGAGTTTCCTCAAAACATTATGAATAGAACAACCATATGATCCAGCAATTCCACTTGGTCTGTATCCAAAGAAAACAAAAACATTAACTCAAAAAGATATCTGCACCCCCATGTTCATTGAAGGATTATTCACAACAGCCAAGACATGGAAACGGCCTAAGTGTCCATCGATGCATGACTGGATAAAGAAAATGTGGTGTATATACAATGGAATATTATACAACCATAAAAAGACAGAAATTCTACCATTTACGACAACATGGATGAACTTTGAGGGCATTATACCAAGTGAAATAAGTCAAACCGAGAATGACAAACACCATATGATCTTATTTATATGTGGAATCTAAAAAAAACAGAAAGAAAAACAAACCTGACTCATAGATACAGAGAACATATTTGTTTGCCAGAGGTGGGGGGAGGGGGAGAATGGATGAAGGGAGTCAAAAGGTACAAACTTCCAGTTATATAATAAATAAGCCCTGGGCATGTAGCGTACAGCCTGGTGACTATAATTAATAATACTCTATTGTATATTTGAAGGTTGCTAAGAGAGGAAAAGTCCTCATCACAAGAAAAAAAAGTTTGTAACTGAGGTGACAGATGTTAACGAGACTCATTGTGGTGGCCGTTCTGCAGTACATACATATATTGAACCATTATGTTGTACACACACACATACAAAGAAAAGGGTAGAAAATGAGCAATAGAAAGCATCTGTTTTATTTTTAATTTTTAATTCAACATTTTTCTTTACCCATTTTGGGGGGAATTTCTGTTTGTTTTTCTTCATGTTAAATCACAATCTAAAAATATTTCGTTTGGAACACTAGATCATGATTTAGTATCTTCACTTTATTGCTGAATATACATTGTTTCTGTTTAAAGGTACTGCATCCCTTTATACCTGTGGCTGAGAAAGAAAAACAGAATCTTTCTTCAAATTCACTCCTTTAAACAATGACTGTCTTCTGCCTTGGTTTACCTATGGTCAGAGTGAGGGAGCGGCCAGGATGGCGGGATCGGGCAGGGGCAGGAGAGCGAGACATTGTAGGACGGGATAACCACGGTGCGGAGGAGCTGAGAACCGGGACTAAGGTGGCACAGCGGCCAGTGTAACAGTGAAGGAAGAAAAGGGTGCTGGATGGACAATCCTGTCGGGGCTTTCAGTTCTGACATCAGTTAAAAGTGCCTTGTCTCCAAAACTGGGTACCAAGAACCCACAGTACTCTGTTTTGACAAAGAATGCTTTCTGAACATGACAATTACACACACACACATACATAACACTGTTAAAATACTACCTTTTCATAAGGCATCAAGAATCAACTTTATAGCTTTCTTCAAATGTTTGGTTTTTAAAATCTCATTTTCAAATGGGCAACGATAGAGCAGACAGTAAAGTTGAAAGAAATATAACTCTTTTAAATATTTGGTCCCTGTTTTAATTCTTCTTCAAAGGTAATTTGCTTCAGGAAGGAAGAATCATAGGCTCTTTTGACCTGATGAAATGCAAGAGCAGGGCAATAGGGATGCACATCAAGCCTTCTATCTAAAATTGTTTAACTGAAAAAGCACCCCAGACGATATTCTTATCAAGCAAATAGTCTTAGAAAAGTGTGGTAAATACAAGCTTTACAAAAAGTGCACTGGTCTGGTAAGCAAACTCCATTTTGTAGGAAAGATTTTTTTTTTCCGGAGGAAGATTGGCCCTGAGCTAACATCTGTGCCAGTCCTCCTCTCTTTTGTATGTGGGTCGCTGCCACATCGTGGCCACCGATGAGTGGTGTAGGTCCGCGCCTGGGGGTCTGAACCCACAAACCCAGGCTGCCAAAGCAGAGCAAGCCAAACTTAACCACTAGACCATGGTGCCAGCCCCAGGAAGGATTTTTTTTAAAGCTAGCTTTAAAGAATTATAACTCAGTCAAGGAAAAAAATAAAAGGGTTAATTTTATGGTATGTGAATTATATTTCAATAAAGTCATTATTTTTTGAAATGTAGGGGCCAGACCCGTGGCGTGGTGGTTAAGTTTGGTGCACCACGCTTCGGTGGCCCAGGTTCATGGGTTTGGAACCTGGGCACAGACCTATACCACTCATCAGCCACGCTGTGGCGGTGACCCACATATAAAGTGGAGGAAGATTGGCACAGATGTTAGCTCAGGGTGAATCTTCCTCAGCAAAAAAAAAAGGCAAATCGGACCATCTCACTCTCCAGCTTACAATAATAGTTTCTCAGTGTTTTTGGAATAAAAATCAAATTCCTCACCAAAAACAAAAAAAAAAAAAAAGGAAGAAAAGATGAGTCTACAGACTCAGATTCTAGTCCAAGCTCCTCTTCTAAGAGATTGAGCATCACTCAAGGTCTCTGTGCCTCAGTTTCCCCTGCTGTAATGGGACATTATTTGGGGGCATGCTTCTGTGGACAAGTTCATCAGCTGGGGTGTGTGTGTGCCCAGAGAAATCCAGCCAGGGAATCACTTGCCCCCTGCTCCCCGGAGACCTGGCTCTCACATAAACTCTGTTCTGAGCTGGGTTCCTTTTAAATCCGCTCATCGAGCTGAGGCTGTCACAGGCTCAAAGCACTGTAAGCCAAGCCTGCATGGAGAGCCCTGAAAACCCAGGCAGGACTGAACGATGGGACCACCAGTCCCTGTCGTGCTCATTAGAAGGGGCCTTTGGGCCTTTCCTGGAGTTTTCTTCCTTTTCCTGCCAAAGTGCCAAGGACTCCAGGAGATTTCTATTTATTAACCTGTGGCTCTCTAATTCCACTCCCATCCTCCACCAACCTGTCCATCAAAAACTGAGGTACGACGGAGAAGACTCACTTTCCCAGACGCCTTGTAGAGGCCGGGCCCACCAGCCTCTCCTTCCCCTCGACCTCTGGACACAGCATTCCAGAAGCTTCCATGCCTTCCCTGACCGCTAACCATGACTATCCGGGCCAGGGCTGAATAGGGAACTGCAGTAATAGCAATTGACGACGGGCACCCGCTATGTACCAGGTTCCTCTGAAACACGACCACATTCAAGCTGCCCCGCTAGGCCTATTGTTATCCTCATTTTGCAGATGAGAAAACTGGGGTTCACAGGATACTAAAATGGGGTGCCCAAGTCTCATAGCACTTAACAGTGAAGCTTCACTGTCTCAGGTGAGGACCAGAAGGACAGCAGCCAGAGGGGCCCTCCCTAGAGACAGTCCCATGACGATCCCAGGACACACCTTCACCAGGCTCTTCTGCCCAAAAGCAGGAGGCACTGAGACTCCTGGAAACCCCTCCCTGGGGAGCTGAGGCAATGACAAAGGGGCGGGAGGGGCAGCACACAGAGGAGGGAGCTGGTGCCAGCTTTGAGGAAAGCCGTTAAGGCTGGGGAGGAGGAAGTCAGGCTCACAGACTCTGGAACAATATGGGTAACCAGCCGTCATGTTTCCCTGAGCTGCATGACTGCAAATCCCTCCTCTCAGGGCCTCACTCTCCCCATCTGTCAAATGGGCAGGTGTCAGCCTGGAAGATCTCCAAGGGCCCTCCCAGCTCCATCCGTTGAGCCTGAAGCTGGGAAATACTCGTAAGAGGCCAGAGTAAAGGGTGTAAAATGCATGGGGAAGAGCAAGAGAGCTAGAAGGAGAAAGAAGGACAATATCACCTGGCAAACTCCTCCTCAGCCTTAGGACTCTCCCAGGTGTCACCTCTCCCAGGAAGCCTTCCCTGAACCACCCGCCATGGCCCTCTCCCAGGTGCCCCGTTAGCTCTCAGCCAGGGCCCAGAGCAAGGCCCCTCCTGACTGAGAGGACATTCGTGAAGTGAAGGAGCAAATTTCTGAGGGAGAGAAAATGTGAACAAAGTGAGCCGCTCCCCTTTGGGGCCAGCAGGTGCCAGGAAGGTCCCCGAGAACGGAGCTGACATGCTGTGTGAATCAACGATGTGCAAACACATAAGAGAGTGAGATGGTGAAAGAAGGACCAGGACTGGGCAGCCACCTCTCCAGCAGGGGGCTTGGAAAGGGATAGACCAGCTGCTTGGTTCTGGGGGTGATGCCAGGGGCTGGGACCCAGAGATGGGTTCCAGAAGTGGAGTCTAGAATGCATGCTAAGAGCCCCTGAGGCCTGAGTCAGGAGCTGAGGTTTGGAAGGAAGCAAGAAGAAGCCGGAAAGCCAAAGAGAGTGGAGGAGTTTGCGAAGACACTCCTTGACCTCCCAACTCTGCACGTTGCTAACTCCTGGTCATCCCCCAACGGTCAGCGTACTAGCCTCTGACTGCCACACTAACTCCCTCCCTGCATCATGAACTCCCAACCCCCCAGGAGGCCCCTCCCCCACCTTCTGTCATAATTTTAGTTAAATGACTATTCAATAGCATCTGACTGCTTTCCCCATATGGTCTATGAGCTCTGTGAGGGCAGGGACAGTGCCCGGGGCATGGCTGAGTGGCCAGCCCCAGCCCTCGGCCTGGCACATGGTGGGCACTCAGGAAATATTTGCTGAGTACAAGAATGAGTGAAAGAGAGCAGAGGTGGTGGTCTGGAGGACCTCCTGGGGCAAGGCGGTCCTCTCAAGGCCCCCGTGGGAGTTGGCCTGCTGAGTGTGGACAGGTGGGGAGTGGCACACAGGCTGGCACCCCCTGCCACATTGGCTGTGCAGTTTGGCCCCAGATCCACAGAGAGGGCGAAACCAGGCTGACAGGCGGCCAACCGGAACCGCTCAGCACACTCCAAGCAGCGTGTCAGTGGTTCTTTGCCCCGGTTTGAGGGCCAAGCTGGCGGCGGGAAGGGAAGTTGTTTCAAGCAGCTTGCCTTGCTGGGGCCTGACATCATGCCGCCCCGTTGTCCCGCCCTCTGCTGTGGTTTGGTGTTTAGGGAGCTTGCCTGTGGCTCATTCTCCAGCACACAAGCCCAAATGAGCCCCGTTCTCCCTCCAGTTCGCACATGGAACCAAAACATCCTGGCCCCGGTTTTACTTTCCCTCGTAAGCCCTGCGCTTGCCTGACTGAGGGTCCTTCTGAAATCCTAGACGTTTGTTCCCAAGCGGTGTAGGCCATACACAGCCTGAAGTGGGATTACAGTAGAGATAAATAAAAGATTAGTTTCCGAGTTTCGGGACTAAATAAAGGATCAGATTCTTGGTGATTGGGAGATAAAAGGAATTTTTGGGTTTGTTCATGGATGAACCGATTCAGAAGCAGTTTGGGGTAGTGGGTGGGAGCAGGAGCTCAGTTTTCCCTGGGGTCTTTTCGTGAGTCTCCCTCACTACCCACCCTGGCCATCTGGTTTCACTTCTGAGACAGGCTGTGCAAGCTAGGGCAGCAGGAAGCCCGAGCCCATCCCAGCCACGCAGGCTGGTTAGAGTCTCTCGTCAGAGTCCAGGCCGGGTGTCCGCTCAGGGACGGCTGAGCCTAACTCACCCTTACCTGGATTTGGAGGGTCTTCTGTGTCCCGCTGGAGTGTAACGTCCAGCTAACACTTCGCTTCTCTGGAAGATACTTGCCCGACAATCGTAACTCTCTAGAACATCACTAACAACCCAGGATTGAACAAAAGAGGCCCTCTGGCACTGGGTATACTTCTCCTTATTTTCCACACAAGTTTAACGGCATTGTCTGTCCCGCTCGTCCCTAGGGCCTGACAAGATTTGCTGCAGCAGGTTAGAAAGGAAAGTAGAGAAGATTTCTGGACCAGAGACAGTTGAGCATCTGAACGGGGAGAGGGCACCACGGAAAACAAGGAGAAAAAGAACTCAAGTGACATGTGCTGTGGGCCACATAGTGGCCTGATAATCACCAGCTGGAGTTCTGAATTCGGAGCCCAGGAGACCAGGGAAACATTCGGCTGTGCCATCGAGCTTTATTCAAAAAGGCAAGGGCGTCCAGCATGGCCCCCCTGTCCCAGGTGGGTCAAGTACAAAGAGCTCCTCTCTTAAAGTACAAGGATCAGCTGGCTGAGAACTTCATGTCTGTAGGATGAACAATTCCCATCGGTCTGGGGTAATTGAGGAGTTGCCCTGGTTGCATTTATGTCAGCAGGATTGTATCTGTAGTGGTGGTCATACTAATAATCATAGAGAAAAATGGGCATCCTTTTATGAGAATTTACCAGGCACTGTTGCAAGCACAGTTCACGTGTTAACTTGTTTAACCCTTATAAGAAGCCCACGAGTTAACAGAACTTGTTAGCTCTGGGGAAAGGTCCTGGGAGGAAAAGGAAAGAATTACAATTTTAATTGGATTTATTTTGAATTTTTAATAAGAGCTCAAAAGTCCAACTACCTGTTACAAATTCATGAATTCGGCCTTAATGATGTTGATGATGACAACAATGATAAATATGACCGTGAAGTAAAATAACATCATCCAAAAATACGTTTTAATCAGTCATCTACTTGCGAGCTGCATTATCACACCCTGAAACATACAGATGAAACATTTCCATTCCATCCAGTGCATGGGGGTTTGCAAAGACCTCCATGTTTAGCAACATGCAGAAAAAAGTGCCAAAACATTCAACTTGTTTTTTACTTTCCACTCAGTTGTTTTGGGGACCATGTAGACAGGCAACATCAGGAGTCTCTCTCTCTCCCTCTCACCCTCTCACATACACACCACCACAACCGGAGTCCCCGGGCTGAGCCCCAGCCAACCCGCCTCCTGCTTGCCCTTCCTCAAGGATCCTGGTCTGAGGCTTGTGGACGGAGTTGGGGAGAGCAGCACTTGGTCCACATAGGATAATTGGTGACGAGCAGCATTGGCAACCTAGGCCCCCAACCCTCCTATTTCACTTGAGATAAACGGGGAAATGCCCCTAACCTGGCTGCTTTTTACATGGGCCTCGCAGGTCGAAGCACCTCGCAGAGGACCTCGCAGGTAAGAGCATCAGTCAGCTGAGGATGGGGCATCCCAAGGAGACAGCCAATGAGGGTGGAGGGAGCTGTCCTTCCAGGTGACTGCCTCACAGACACACTGGCTCTGGGAACCCCAAAGTGGGAATTCAACTCCTGAGAACAACTGCCGGCAAACCGAGGCCTCTCTGTTCATTTTAACTCCCACTCTCTCTGGAGCTGTATTTCCCACAGAGCGGGTGCTGGGCCACCTGCCGCAGAATTCCCAGGAAGGCTTGTTGAACCTGTGGATTCCTGGGTCCCACCCCGGGCATCCTGGATCAGCTCCCTGCAGTAGGGTCCAGGAATCTGCAAGCTGAAAGGGCTCCCTGAGCAGCTTTATATGCCATAAAGACTAGAGCCTTTTTCTAGAGATGGATTTCACCGAGTTGTCGTTCTTTCCATTTCTACAGGTTTATATTTCACCATGCTTCAATTCAACAAAAATTCATGGAGAGTCTGCTCCAGACCAGACCCTGTCCCAGGCACTGGGGGAGCTGGGCTGACAGGGACCAGACCCTGCCTCCAGGGAGGCTACAGTGATTTTAGGCTCACGACAATGCCAACAGCCGGAGCATGTGTTAGGATTCCCTTTTTACAAATTAGAAAACAGGGTTCAGAGGGTGTGAGCAACTCGCTTAAGGTCATACAGCTGCTCGGTGATGTGGCTGGAGCTAGAATCCACTCCCCTCATTTCAGACTCCCTGATCTTTGTACCACCCCTCAGGGCATTAAAGACTCAGCGGTAGAGTCAGAGCTGGAAGGACTCTTAGCAAACAACTAACTGTTCCAGGAACATCCAAGAGGTTCCATTGTTGTTTCAACTCTAACCAGCTGACAGCAACTGCCTCCCTGTATGGGGAGGGCTCTGCAGCCACATCCAGGATCACTGACAAAGATGCTGCGACTGAGTAACATGTCTACAGTGGGTACGGACCCAGGCAGCGGCTGCACACAGACCACGTATGCACATTGGTCCTGAATACGGACAAATCCTCCATTTTATTGATGGGGAAACTGAGGGCCAGAGAGACAGAAGTTGTCCAAGTCTCAGACCTGGGACTTGACTAGAACCCAAGGCCTCCGAAATTCTAGCCAAGGGCTCTTTACACTGCCAGTACTGCCTTTCCCATGAGGCCAAGGTGAGAAATGGATCAAACTGCCAGGAATCAAAGACATTCTGGTATCAGTGCAAAGGGTCCTGTGGAGCCCAGGAGAGGGAAAGGAGGCTGAAATGTGGGAGACTGACTAGGGTAGAGAGGTGGCCCCTCCCCTTCCTCCCATCCTCAGGGACGGGGAGGAAGAGCCCTCGCCGGTGCCCAGCACTGTGCTGACTATATCGATTATCCCACTTAATCTTGCAGTTACCCTGTGAGGAAGCTCCATTTTGCAAAGGAGGAAACGCGTGGGAGAGGTTAAGTGACTGAGCCAACCTCACGTAACCTAAGTGGCTAAGCCAGGACAGGCTCCCAGGTCTTTGTGGCTCTATAGCCCACCCACGACTGCACAATGGGGTTTAGAGCACACGTGTTGGGGTCAGAAAGACCTTATTGTGAGTCCCAACTCTACCATACACTAGCTCTGTAACTTTTGGTAAGAGTCTTAACCTCCATGCCTTAGTTTCTTCATCTGAGAAATGGGTGCTAGGAGGGCTTAGCTCACAGGGCTGTTGTTGTATTAAATGAAATGATGTATGGGAAGTGCTAAGCCATCTCTGGCACATAGTAAATGCTCAATAAATGGTAGTACATACTCTTGCCCTGGTACCACACTGCCCCTGGACACCTGCCACCCAGTGCTGGCCTGGATGTCCCAATTGGAGAAGATCCCATTCTGAGGTCATCTTGTTCGTTTCGCTTTTCCTACAGCTAGAGTTAGGACCCCAGAGTAACCCATAAGGAAATGCATGCAAGTGCTGTGTAAATCACAGGCAAGCATGTCTTTGGAGAAGTCAGGAAGCCCATTACCCACAGGCCGACTCACCTTAGAGCAACTGCCACAAGATGGCAGCCTAAGAAGTAACAAGCTCTTCAGAGCCAGGCCACGCCCTGGGCTTCTGTGTCAGATGGTCTCGCAGCTGTGTTCACGCTAGTGACCAGGGGGCCTAGCTGTCCACAAGAACCTCTTTAGAGCACTTGCTGAAGCGGTAGCTGCTCTCCTGACCTCATTAGGGATTGTTAGCACATCAAAGCTGGGTGGTTGGTGTTTTAACCTCAGAAAGTGGGGCACTGTGCTTTTATTTCCTCTTTGGTGTCCAAGAACATTGATGAATTTCTCTTAAATGCCTCTTTGATGGACTAAGAGCCCCAAAGAATATACTTAAGTAAAAAGGGTTAGTAAAAGGAACAAATAAAATTAACTACTTGTATCTATGATACATATGCAAATAAGGGAGCTGCTGGCTACAGATACTGCAATCTATTTTATTTCTTCTGATGACATTTAGTCTGCAAAATATGCTGGTTCTAAATCTGGGCCTTGGCAGTAAAAGGCAGTGGTCTCTATTTTCTGTGTTTGGAAATCAGATCCAAAGGAGTGGTGAACTTAGAAGGCCTGAGACCTCACCTCCAAGGGCTCCAGTGTGTGCCATCATCTCCTCTGACCCCTGATCCAAGAAGGAGGGGCATTCTGGGCACTCCCCCCTCATTCATTCCACAAACTGGCATTTATTGTGCTTTACCTGCATTATCTCATTGAACCTCCTCACAAAATCTTCTGCAAGTAACATAACTACTGTATGGTCCCCGTCTTACAAGTAAGAAAACTGACACTCAGTGATGTTAAGTAACTTGCCCAAAGTTCTCAGACAGGAAGTGGCAGGTCCAGGTGACAGACTTAGTCTCTCTGACCCCAGTACTTAATTTCTATCAATTTCATGGTCATACCTCTCTCGCTGCCCAAAGAACTTCAATGCACCCATACAGGCCCAGACAGCAAGGGTAGGGCTTGGAAAGACCATGGTCTCTGCCCTCAAGGGCCTTTCCATCTATTCGAGGCAGAAACAGCAGTCAGAGTTGCCACCATGAGGCCGGGATAGTTTTCTTGGAGAAAAATCTTAGGAGAGGGGGTCCTGAAATTGGAGCCTGCGCCAAAAGCCCGGGCTTGGGCCTTCTTCCCACAGTCCACTTCTGCCTGAATCCCAGAGACCCACCATTGTGACTGGTATTTCACTAGACCAGGCAATGCGGGCGGGTTGGGCCATGTTCTGATGACCGAGCCGGCGTGACGTAACCTTGACTTGACCTTGCTGTCTACCCACGGATGTCCTGGTCCTGAGGTAACACAATCTGTCACCTCAGGCAGGAGCCAATAGCAAGAACAGGGTTAGAATCATCATGTTTCCCCCTGTGAACTGCTGTGACCAAGAGAAGCACTTTCAAAGGGCAGCTGATAAAATTGCTGTTTTGACCCTCCTTTTAGCTGAAAACCAGACACCATCAAAATAGCTTTTCTTTTTATTAGCTGCATTATTGGAGAAATAGTTAGGGATTCATTTCATAATTGATTCTCCAAATAAAGATAATGTCTGTGGAGTAAGCAGGCAAGAGCTGAGCAAGGATGGATGTGTGTGTGTGTGTGTGTGTGTGTGTGTGTGTGTGTGCGTGTATTCGCCTGCCCTGTTGTGTGGCTGTGTCTCATCTCAGAGCACGTGGTCCCCTCAGACCCTCTCTTCAGCCTCCATAGACAAGACCACTTTGCCCCTCGGCCTCATGGAATGCAGAGCCATCCAAGCACGTGAGCCTTGATTTCAGCCTGAAAGCAGCAAGCTCTAGTGGAGTAGCCGCTATATTGACAGACCCCAGAAGGAATCAAAAGTTTAAAATAAAGTTATTCACTCACTTAGGTATTCAACAAATGTTTATTGAGGCCCAGATGAGGTGCTAGGTGCTGGGGATACAAAAGTCACCAAAAAGCTAGCCCCTGCCCTTACCCAGTGTATAAGCTGGCGGGAGACGCAGGCAGAAATCAAATAATCACATTAGCAAGAATAACTTACCCAGAAATAAAAAGAAGAAATTACCAAAGGCGATGGTAGCTTGGCTAAAAGGGTGGCAATGAAGATGGAGAGAAGAGAACAGGATGGACGGGTACTTAGAAGGTTAGACCAAGAACGCTGGTGACGCACGGGGCAGTGAGGGAGGGGAGTCAAGCACGATTCCTGGTGCCATTCACTGGGCTTGGGACCCTGTGGAAGGACCAATTGGGGGTGGAGGTGGTTACGAGTTTATTCTTGGGCATGTGAAACCCTGGGGGCCTTGGAGTCATCCAAGAGAGGTGTCAGATGAGTCACTGCAGTCTAGGTTTGAAGCTCCATGGAACAGTCTGCTCTGAAAATAGAAATTTGGGATACAGGTAATGATAGAAGCCCTGGGCGTGGATGCGGCTGAATCAGCAGAAAGGATACATTGAGACGAGAACTGGATGCAGAACTAGGTCTTGGGGAGCTCTACCCGAGCTACCCTTGGGGTCTCCCCAGTAACAAGAGGTTCCAATGGTTTTGCCACCATGTCAGTGGTGTGATTTCCAGCTCTGCCAGTTACCCTGTGTGCACCCTGATCCAGTTACTTAAGCTGTCAGGGTCCCTCACCCCACACATTCTTTGTCAGCCTCGACCTCTCCCTTTTTACTGCCTCCTTACCCATGCCCCCTCCCTGCCTCAAACCCTCCTCCACTCCCAGCCCCCAGCCTGGCCCCTCAGTGGAAGGGAACAGGAGCCCGAAAGCCAGCTGTTTCCCTTCAGAGGGGTTCTCAGGCCTGGATGCTCCTTGGAATCACCAGGGAGTTCAACAAGGTCCTGATGCCCAGCCCCACCAAGAGACTGGTCTTGGTGGCCTGGGTGGTGTGCATTTTTCAAAGCTCCCCAGGTGACATTAATGTGCAGCCAGGGTTGAGAATCACTAGTTTAGAACCAAGAAAGCTGGGATTGCCCAAACTGGCAAAACCATTCCCTGGCTTGTACACGGCGCCATGACAGGAAGGGTTCTCAAGCATCGCAATTGGCAGCCCCAGGTGGGCTCCAGTGTCTCAAGACCATGACCATCTTTGACTTGGGAGGAGGGCATTCCTGGCCTCAGAATCGGGGATGTGTGACCCTTAGGGGCTGAGAGCCCAGACTTCGGTATCAGACAGCCTGAGTCCCAGCACCTTCTCTTACCGGTGTCTTAGTCCATTTGAGCTGCTATAACAAAAGACCATGAACTAGGTCTTTTATAAGGTCTTTTATAACTAGGTGTTTATAAGTCTATCAACAGCAAACATTTATTTCTCACAGTCCTGGAGGCTGGCAAGTCCAAAATCAAGGTGCCGGCAGGTTTGGTGTGGTGAAAACACTTCCTGGTTCGTAGCCTGTGCCTTTCGGCTGTGTCCTCACATGGTGGAAGGGGCCTGGGAGCTTTCCCCACGCTCTTTCACAAGGACACTAATCCCCTTCATGAAGGCCCTGCCCTCATGACCCAATCACCTCCCAAAGGCCCCACCTCCCAACGCCATCACATTGGTCATTAACTTTTCAACATACAAATTTGGGGAGGACACAAACTTCAATCAATGGCACAGGCCTTGGGATTTGGGCGATCATGGAAGCTTTCTGAGCTTCAATTTCCTCCCCTGTAAAAAAAGGAACATAGTAACCTGAAGTGTGGTATTGTCACAGGAGGGCCTGACTAGAGTCTCCATACACAGCACCCACTCGTAGAAAGCTCTCAACAAATCATTACAGGTGTAATTTTTATCAGCAGCAAAGTTCCTCCTACTTTCCATGGGCTCTCTCTCTTCCTCCTCCCCTCCTTTATTCTCCAGATACCCTCTTGTCTCCCCAATATGTTGAACAGTGTTATGGCCATAGGCCATGCCCAGCAAATAAAAATAATAATAGCTATCACTTATTATGTACCAATTGTATGTCAGACTCTTCACTAACGGTTCAGGCTTCAGCACAGATGCTCACATCAACGGCATGAGGCAACGACTATGAGCCCCCCTTCATGAGGTTCTGGGAGTTCAGGCCGTGAAGCGGCCACAGTGATGCAGGTGAGTGGTGGTGGTAATGCAGGCCTGTGTGCCTCTAGAGACTGAGCTCTCCCCGGTCCTTGTACTAGCACTGCAATACACTGTGGTTCACAACCTGCTTGTTGGTCCACTTGCACATTCAGATCATTGAAAAATCACAGAATCTTAGTTTAAACACCAGGAGGGGGCGTTAAACCATGCTGCGCAGGGCCCTGGTTCCATGGCGTACCCTGACATGCTTTGGGAAACACGTGGACTGGCTCTGAGACCTCCAGCCCCTACTTTAATGAGAGCAAACCCCACTCCCATCTATCAGGAAAATCACCAGTTTTACAGAGGAGGAAACTTCCAGTTACTTGGAGGCAGAGGCCTCCTCCTCCCAGAATGCAAATAACACATGACTTTCCTGGTGTGGAACTTACCCCACTGTGCCAAGCGGCCATTTCTGCAACCACAGGGGGCCTTCCTCTGCCTGGTGGGCTGCCATTAGGACGTGGGGGGGCGGGGGCGCCCACCCCACAAGCCAAGAGGCCTCCCTGCCCTGTTTGTACTCGATTCCCGGGTCACTCCTCTCAACCCCGCGACTGTGGGGTCAGAAAGCACAGGCCTGCACTGAGAGCCGGGTCGCCCTGAGCCGCAGGGCGCCCACTGGAGCCCCCTGTTTATTTTCCTTCCTGGACACTTTGGGGACTTGTGTTTGGAAACCTCCAATGAGGCTGGAATGAGAGTCCGCAGGAGAATGGACGGTCACCTCACAGGGGCCTGCTGGTGATTTGGAATGTCCTTTGGAAGGCTTTTTAATAAACTTTGTTTGCCTCTGCCTTGATGAGGAACACATTTGCCCGGGACCGTGCAGGGATGTTTGGTTTCGAGGCTTCCCTTTCTTGCCCTTAGAAGTTCTTGGTGGCAGTGGCTGCCTGCAGGCCCCTGGGACTCCCCTGTGGAGGGCTGACCCACCTCCAGCTTTGTCCCCGTAACTCTAGTCGTGCTGCACGCCTGGCCCCCAGCGTCCCCGATAAACTCCAGGGCGCAAAGTGCAGGCTCAGAAGGTTTGGAAAGTTCAACAGGAAGTAAGGGCCCATCACCTTTTTAAGAAGCTTCCAGGCCCAGCGCTGGAATTTGTTTTTTTAATCCATCAGGCAATGTCCCTTGGGCTCCCGCCTCTCCCGATCCTCTGCTTTTCCAGCCTACATCAATGGTGAGAATTAGTTTTAGGATCTTACACACACAGCAGTTCCTGGCCAAGATCCCCATTCTAAAGAGGAAAACACTTAGGAGCTCGTTCCTCCCACCGGGTTGATCTCCGAGGCAGGAGGGCAACCACCCCTGCTTTCCCAGACTCACCACGCGTGGAAGGGCCCCAAAACGCTGTGCTGAGCCGCTGCTGTTCACACATGTTCTATTTGGCCAAAAGGGGATGAACACTCCACCCCAAGCGCTCTGTGCTCTGGGGAAAGGGTGACAAGGCCACCCTGGCTGGTCCTCCTTCTTTCCTTTCGGCTCTGGTATGCACACGCAGAAAGGGTCCAGGCAAACGTTAGGTCAGTAGGAACTCGAGGTCAGGGCACAGGAAGGAGGCAGCAGGATAGAGCTTCTGCCCCTTTCTCCAGGGTGACTTCCATGTGGCCCAGCGTGTCAAATGCCCACCTTGACTGACCCATCTAGCAAAAATAACAGCCCAGAGAAGGGGCGGCAAGAAGCCCACTACAGTTCACTAAGACCAAAGCCTGTGACTTGCTGGGGGTTGGGGCGGCCAGAGGAAGAGGATCTTCCTGCCAGTCTCTGGAGTCACACAGGCCTGAACACCCAGCTCTGCTCCTTCCTGGCTGTGTGACCTGGGGCAAGTCGCTCAGCCTCTCTGCACTTCAGTTTTCTCATCTGTGAAATGGAGGTAGCAGTACTTTCCTTGATGGGTTGCTTTTACAGTTAGAAATAACATATGATGTGTATGTATACAAATGCATGGAAAAGACTCGGGAAGGACCAACACCAAAGTGGGGGGGGTGAAGGCTGGGGAGGGGAGTGAAGGTGGGAGAGACGGAGAGGGGCTTTCACTTTCACCAGGCAGATCAGGATAACAGCGTGAGGGGAGAGGCAGAGAGAAGAAAAGATGGGAATGTGTGTGTGCGTGCATGTGTATGGATGTGAGCATGTGTGTGGGTGTAAGTGTGTGTGTGGGTGTGATTTATTTTATAATTTGCTTGGTACATTGCACATAGTAAATGCTTAATAAATGGTAACTATTTTTACTCATGTTTTCCTCAAAAAGTGCTGGTACTTAGGGATGTGGTAAAGGCCCTGTCACCATCAAAAGCCCCATGGAGAAGGCCCTTTTGATTCTCACGAGGTACAGAGGAAGGAGTTTTGATCAAAGGGCCCCTAATCCCTTCTTTATTTTGGTTCAAAAACACCAACGGGAGAGGAAGCTGGATGTGTGGACACTCTGTGGGTCACTCTCTTGTTATGAAATCCGAGAGAGAGCAGTCCCTGCCTGGCCAGCAAATCTGCGGCCTCCCTTGCGGCCTCAGGTGGTGGCCCCTTTGGGCTGGACACTCACCGGGCCAGGCAGCCTCCCGATGCCATCCTGGAGGGGCAGTCCAGATATGCGCTACGAAAACACACCAGCAGCAGCCCGTTTCATAACATCACGTGTCCAAATAAATGGAGCTGTTGACTCAGGCTAATTAGATGAGGGGCCTTTCCCAAAGAGCAATCTGTGTGAGGCTAAGAAAAACAGGATTCTCGGCGGAATTAGGCTCCTAATCCCCGCTTCCCCGGCAGAGCCGCAGCCCTGAGGATCTGGGGGCCTCCCAGAGATGCCCTGTCAGGAGCTAGCAGAGGCTGCATTCCTGCTCTGCTGCCTGCCTCCAGGCTGGTTCATCCCTCCTGGGCAGGAAGATGGGGGCCTCGGGGCCTCAGTGAGGCCAGGACCCAGGCTGAGGGCTTCCCAAGGGCTGCACATCTGAGCTGTGGGCCGCTGGGGCTGACGAAGGAGCCCGACAATCCCTTCATCACCCTAGAGGAGCTTATCTGGACCCCAAGAGGTGGGTACCATCTCAAACTGTGGCCACCCAGGCTCACTTTCCAAGTAGAAATTGATTAAAGGCAGACATGGGTTTATGGGGAACACACACACACACAAACGCCACCAGCATGCAGAAAAACAAGAGGCAGGTGTGCTATGAGGCATCTACAAAGGAGCCAGCCACCTCACCAGGCCCACGGTATCCCACATTCACATCTCTTACCGTGGTGCCTGTGAGCAGGGACCTTGTTCAAGTCAGCTCTACACTCAGGGCTGGTCAGCATCCAGGGCATGCTGTGAGGACCAAATCAGAACATCTGTGTGAATGGCTGGCCTCTCGCCCAGCCTGCAGCAGTGCTGTATCAATGGTCTACCACCAGCCATGAGGCCTGTGGGGTGTGCAGAGTGGGAGGGAGATGTGGCCTCTGCCAGACCCAGGGGAGCTTATAAACTGGGGAGATGAGACAGACTTTAGAAAGGGGCCCAGACACCCTCAGCTAAGAACCAGGACAACTGGAGTTGAGAGGAGAGAAGGAGATCACAGCAAAGGTCAGAGAGGGCTTCCTGGAGGAAGCGAAACCTCCAGTGGACCACGAAGGGATAGGCGGGATTTGGAAATGTGGGGAGCATAGAGGACAACATTCAGGTGGCGGAACAGCAAATGAGAACCAGAAAAGAGCCCAGCAGTAGCAGAAAGTCTGCAGGGGGCGCCAGCAGGAGAGGAGGTTGGCTTGTTGAAGGAGACAGGCAGCAAGCAGCTGGGCCCCTAGGTGGGTCAAAGAAGACCCTTGATGAAGGTACTGGGGCCCGAACAGGAAGTTCTGCATCAATCAGACCTTTTACCTCACTGACTGCCATGCACAGCCAACTCAGTCCTGCCTCCTTGCTTTCACTCTGTTCCTACCACCTCTAACGCCTCCTGAGACTTATCCTCTCATCTGTCCCCTCACGTACCTACGTCTTACCTTCCCCAGAAGCCTTCTGCATGGGAAAAGCATGGGTTTTGGAATCAGTCATCGGGCTTGAATAAGTCATTTAACTTCAAGAGACCTCATCTGTATACTCATACTTGGTTCTCTTTAAATGGGGAAAATGTCTACCTCCCCATGTCTGTCCTGAGGATGAAATCAGATAAAGTATGCAGGGTGCCTAGTGGGTGCCTGACACACAGTAGGTTCTTGAAAACGTTTGGGGAATGAATGGATTTTAAGCCATGTAACGTCCAAACTTCCCTCCACTCTACACAGAAAGTGCCTCTCTCCATCCTGTGAGACCCTGATCTTCTTCTTTCCTCCTCACACTTGCTGTTGTAGGCTCCCTTCTCTGAGCCTAACCAACTCCCAGGAGGCCCAGTTCAAGGCCCAGCCTGGCATCACATGGCCTCCTGATAGCACACCCAACATTGTGAGTTGCTCTCTCAGAGGGCATATCTGGCTTTCCACTCCTCGGGGACAGAGAACATTCCACCTTTCCTTGAATCCTTCCCAGCACCCAAGACAAAGCTGGGCACACACTGCATGCTGGGGAGGGGCTGCTGCTCAAATACCTTCAAGGGCCAGGCAGGTGACATCAATGAGGGATGCAAGCCTGGTGGCACACATGAGGGCATGGTGGGGCCTGTGGCAAGCTGGAAAGTCTTGCTGTATGTTGATTGGTTGATCAAATGGCACAGGGAAGAGGCTCTGCAGAGACAGAAATACTGGGTCACTTGCTCGCCGGGGGACTGTAGCCAACTGGCTTCCCCTCCCTCTGGACCACAGGGACACTGTCTGTCCAAGGAGGCCAAGAAACCCTGCCAAGGCAGTGCTCAAGCTGTGAAGAAGATCAAACCAGTCAGTACTTATGGGAACACTTTGAAAACCTGAGGTTCTGTGCCTGAGGGACCAGGTTCACAGGCCCTAACATTTTGCCCAAACCGGGCCCCCAATCTCAGATGATCAGGAACAGGTGTATGGTTAGGGGAGCTTAAAAGGTCCCTCCTGCCCTGCTGGGAGCCACCTTCTATCTCCCCAGGATCTCTGGCAGCCCTGGCTCCACAAGGGGGTGGTAATTGGGTCCCTCTGGAAAACAGCAGAGCCGGCTTAGGGCAGCTGGAGGCGGCAGAAACCCTATCCCCTCCAGGGCCCAGACATTCTCATCAGCGTCTTTCCCGCCTGCCAGCAGGGCCTGCAGCTTCCTGGGGCCACCTGGATCCTGGCCTCCCCTGTTCCCATGGCTCCCTGCTGCTCCCCGCTACTGCCCTGGCAGAGGCCAGTGACCGGAGGTGCCCCAGGGTTGTCTTCCCTCCAAGGTCTTGGTGGCAGCTGCCAAATGGCACAGAGACCTCCTCAACCACCCAGCTCCAGCATCCCTCTCAACTCCCGGGGCAGGGGGGCACTCAGCCCCCACCTGTGGCCCAGCCTGACCCCAGACATTGAGGCCAGCTGTCGTCTGTCACCAGGAGCACAAGCTGCCTGTGAACAAGTGTGCTCATGGCTTCACATCAAAGATGATGCTCTGAAAGTTACCAGGGCTCAAGCACCTGCTACTTGCCCGGCACTTTCCGAGTACTCCCAACAGCTCCGAGGGGCAGTGTTATTGTACCCATTTTTCAGATGGGGAAACTGCAGCTCAGGGAGGTTAGGTAATGTGCCAAGATGCAGGAAAAGAGTTCACCCCCAGTTCTGACTAAACACTACCTCCTTGTGCTGTCAGAATGCCTCACGTGTTCACTTCACAACATCGCCTGAGCACCGACGACGTGTATTTCTGGTAGAGCACAGAGGAGAGGATGGTGCACAAAACAGATATGGTCCCCGCCTGTGTGACATAAGGAGTAAGAGGAGAAATGACACTAAAGGTCACATCAGAGAAATACAACAGTGTGAATAGCGATAGATGCTGTGGGGAACTGGACCAGGAGGCTCCACCTGGTGTGGGGGTGAAGGAAGGCTTCCTGGAGGCAGGGGGGCCCTGAAGGAGGAAGCAATGTTAACTAGGAGAAGCCAGGGTGCCCAGGGGCAGGTGGGCATAAGGGGGTGCTCCCAGCCACAGAGAACAGCGTGACTTAGGAAGGAGGATGACAGGAACTGGAGCGCCACCAGGGTGGCTGCAGTGCAGGCAGCCCAGGAGAGCTCCTCAGAGGAGGCAGCGGGCCACAGGGCCAGACCACTCTGGACTTTATAGGCTGCTGTCAGGATTTGCTATTGCTCCAAGAAGCCTGAAGAAGCCACTGGAGGAGCAAGGGCAGCAGGTTGGCATATTTCTAGACCCACCTGGGCTGGAGCGTGGAAGTGGATGGTTTATACACACACACACACACACACGCACACACACACACATACACACACAGGCCTCCTGCCCGTGCCAATTCAATCACCCCCCTCCTAGAGTCAGGGCTCCTGTGGGCCAGGCTAGAGTCCTTGTCATGCCCATCTCAGGTCAGGAACCCAGCGAGCTACGCTGAACAGAAACATCCCAACCCCGAGCCCCACCCGAGTGAGGAGAAGCCTGTCACCTAGCCAGGAGAGAGGACAGCAGGTCCCAAAGACCCGGTGCCTGAAAGCAGGGTCCCTCGAGGTCCACAAAGTGTGAAGCTGAAAACCTTCCATGTGTACAAAATAACCTTGCTGGTTCACTTTTCCTGCAGACTTCAATGTCTCTATCTTCCTCAGACCAACTGACTGCCATCACCATTAAAACTCTGTACCACCCGAGTGTTCATTATCCTATTCTTTTCATTTTTCTCTATGTTTAAATTTTTTTTAAAAAAAGAAGATGCGAGGGACCTGTATTACCTCAGTGGAGGGCAATTTGGCAATAGCTGTCAAAATTACACGTACATGGATGCTTTAATACAGCAATTCCACCTCTAAGATTATACTCACACACATGCAAACTTAGACATATTTTTTGAAGTTCTGCAGGAGGATCCTGCACACATATCTGTTTCTAAATGCTAAAGCAGCTCAAAAGGACACACAACAAGCTGGTAATATTGGACGCCTGTGAAGAGGAACTGGCTGGTTAGGCAACGGGACAGGAAAGACGTTTTAAATTGGAACAACGTGTCTGTACCTATTCAGTAAACTGGGATACATACGCACAGCGGAATACTACTCAGACATCAACAGGAATGAACGGATGCGCTCAACAACACAGAAGAGTCTATAAAACATTACGCTGTGCAACAGAAGCCAGATACAAAAGACAACGCACCGTATAATTCCACTTATTTGAATCTCCAGGAAAACAAATCTAATCTATAGTCATAGGAAGCAAATCATTGGTTTTCCAGGGCTGGGGCGGGGGAGGAGACTGATGAAGAAGGCACGAAAGAACTTTTTGGGGTTTGGAAACGTTCTACATCTTGAGTGAGGTGTTCATTACATGGGTTTTAAAAGCATCAAAACTTATCAAAATATACACTTAAAATGGGTGCATTTTATTGTATGAAAATTATACCCCAGTAGAGTTGACTTTTTTAAAGAGAAAAATATATGTGTGTGATATAAATCAATAAATGGGAAGTTTTTAAAGCAAGAAAAACCCAGTATTGAGGGTCCAATGGGAAAGGCAGTTCCCCAGCAATCCCGACCTCACCCAGAAAGCGGTGGTTAGAAGAACTCCTTGCTCAAATCTGCCTGCCTGTCTGCACCCAGTAAAATTTTTATTTTAAGAAGCAGACTTTCTTTTCTCAATCTAACAAATAATCTTGAGAATCAGAGGTGGACAGAAGCGAACCCACGGGCGGCCCCTGCTCCTGACTGCTGCACGTGTCTCAGCAGCTGGTCTCTGGCCCAGGAGCTCGAACGGGCAACTGCTCACAAGGGAGGGATCAGCCCTTCCCCAAGGCCACAGTTTCGTAGCCCTGGAAGGAATCCTAGCGGTTCTCCCGTGGCAAGGTCCATGCAGTCATCCCCACAAGACGTGGCCCAACATTCAGAGCAGGCTCTTCCCCACTGCCCAGCCGAAGCCACCATCCCATCTCCCGCTAACACTTGCTGTACCCCCAGAGCACCAACCATCTGAGCAGATGGCCACGACAGAGTTCTGCTGTCCCTTCAGTGTCAGGATGCTGATGCCAATCTGGACATCAGACTGGCAGAGGAAAAGATTCACACCTGAGACTCTGCTGACAGAAGCCAGGGAGCAGCCACAGGGACCACAGGCTCCGCCCAGTATCTGAGACCAGGGCCAAGAGGAGGGTAGCCATGGGCTATCCACAGAAGCTAGGATTCCCATCCCCTCTCTCCCCTCCTTTCCCTCTCCCCCATAAAAACATGTTTATATTATTCTCAGCAAATAGAAATATAGATATTTATACACATATATTTTATAAATAATACATATTATTTCTATTATAATATACTCTATATACTGTCATTAAACATATATTTATATGATATATCATTTATTTTACATATATGGTATACATCTATATACCACCCCTGACCCCTGAACATCCCTCTAGCTATGACTCTCTCTCCTCACTTTTCATCTACTCATCTTAAGAAAATTGTCTGTGTTCCTTCTTTGCACTTCCTCATCTCGCTCAACTAATTGCAATCTGGCTGCTACATTACTCCCCTCACTCCCATGACATAGAAACTGGTCAAAAAATGATATTTATAAAAATGTTCATAGCAGCTTTATCATTGATATCCAAAAACTGAAACAGCCCAGGGGTCTAACAATAGAAGACTGGATAAACTAACCACGTTATAGGCAAACAATGAAATACTCCTCAGCAATAAAAAGGAGCAAACTGCTGGTACACACACAATACAAATGAATCTCAAGATGGGTATGCTGAATGAAAGAATACTGACCCAAAAGAGCATACCTGGCAAGAATCCATTTACATGAATTTCCAGAACAGGCAAAACTAGTCCTTGGGGGGAAATATCAAGAGTGGTTGCCTCTGGGTAGGTGCAGGGTTGACTGGGAAGGGGCGGGAGGAGGGAACTTCCCGCAGAAATGATCGTGTTCTGTGTCTTGATGTAGATTTGCATTATACAGGTGTATGCATTAGTCACAGAGTTGATATTGGCTCATTCGTGGCTAGGGAAAAAAAAGAACCATAAACAAATATTCAGCTCTAGTTAATGATGTGCATGCTGGCTGCTTAAGGATAAAGTATACTAATGTCTGCAACTTATTTTGAAATGCATCCAAATATAAGATGGATAGTTGGATTAATAGGATGGGTAAGTGGACAGATATATAATAAAGCAAATATAGCAAAATGATAATTGTAGAATCTGAGTGGATAGTATAGGTATTATGCTGGAAGATTTTCATAATGAAATGACGGAGGGAGGGGATCATTATCAATAACTTCCTAAGTGCTACATTAAACAGAATCAGAGAAACCTGGGCTCAAATCTTGATGAGGCAATTTCCTACCTGTCTGATCTTGGACAAGACTTAAACTTTGCAAGTCTCACTGTCTTAATGCGTGAAAAGAAGGTGATAAATAACATCTGTGTCATGGAGTTCCTGCAAGGATGATACAAGAGAACATATGCCAGGAGCTTGGAAAGGTACATTGTGACCCGAAGCTATTAAAAAAAAAAAGAGTCCTCCATCATAAACTCACAGAAATTCTAGATTTAAAAATAACTAATAAAAAGTATCCATTTTCTTCAACTTCTAGCTCTCAAGAAAGAGAAATCCCTAGATACCAGAAATAGAGGGAACTGAAAGCGCATGAGCTGACATTGAAACCCCAGATGGGGGCAGAGGGCTTCTAGACTGGAAAACACCCCTAGAGGCAAGGAGCTTCAGCTCTAGCCTGCTTACAGGGACAAGGTGCAGACCTTTGGGATCACTCAAGTCAAGTTAGGAGTGAGAATCCTGCATGAAGTCCTCTGGATCTCTGAAGAGCGGCACACTTAGTGAGAAGAGCTTTAGAAAAACTCCCCACCAGCCCAGTGACACAGCAATGCAGCTTGTTTCTTCCTGTTCTCCCAAGAGAAATCAAACACCAAGCTTGCAACAGGGGATGGTTTCGAGCTGGACTTACACCCCCCCACATTGTGCAGCAATCCCAAGTCAAAAAATTAACAAATAAAAAATAGATCCCAGGCTGGTGATACCTCCAGGGCACCTAGCAAAGCCAAAATAAAACTTCTCTGTAGGGTCATTCGTACAACTTGGGCAGTACAGGATTCCCACAGAGAAAGAAATCACCAAGGAAAATGACAAACCATACAAAGAAAAGTTTACCATGAGCTAGAATTTTCAGACACAACGAATAGGAGAAATGGCATCCCAAGAGCTTCTGATAATTGGACATTCTGAAAGACTATAAGATAAGTATATTTAAACTAATAAAAGAGAAGAAGTAAAAATCATAATGAAATACCAGGCAGATTTTTTAAAGAACTAAATAAAACTTCCAGAAATGAAAAAATATAGCCATCAAAATTAAAATTTTAATGGATGGGTAAAATTATAGATTAGATGGAGCTGAAAAGAGAATTATTGAATTAGAAAGCAGCTATGAGGAAATCATCCATAAGATTGTACAGAGAGATAAAACAATGGAAAGTACAAAAGACAATTAAGGGAAAAAGAAGACAGAATGAGAAGGTCCAACAAATTTGTAATAGAAAAGAACAGAAAGAATGGGGAAGAGGTAATATTAAAAGATATAACAGCCAAGGATTTTCAATAATGATGAAAAATATGAATCTTTCATCATTATTGAAAATAAGGATGAAGCAATCCCCAAGCAAATAGTATAAAAACAATGCATGCCTAGATATATCATATTACAATGCAGAACACCAAAATAAAATCTTAAAAGTAATTAGAGAGAAGAGACACATCACCTACGAAAGAACAATTAGACTTACCACAGACTTCTCAACTGCAACTACCGATGCCAGAAAATAAGAGAATATTCTAAGTATCTTCCATGTACCAAGCAAAAATGTCAACTTCAGTGTTCTCTACCCAGCTATATTATCATTTAAGAGGGAGAATGAAATAAAAATATTTTAGCAAAAGACTTAATACCCACAGGCCTTTGGTGAAAGCACTATGAAACTGTACTGCAGGAAGAAGGAAATTGAACTCAAAGCAAAGAAAATGCAAAAGTGGGTAACTCTAAACAAGCGCTGACTGTGAAAATATGCAGGTAACAGTGATAATGGCTTAGCTCATAGTAAGTGCTTGACAAATGTCTACTGGTTGGTGATTCCTGATTGTGCACACCTCTTCTGAGACAATTCTGCATATGTTTGGGGCATGAACTCAGAAGCACTTCAGCTCATGGCTGTCTCATTCCATTTCCTTCTTAATTTCAGGATGTTTCATCATTTCTGGTTTGCCAAGAGTATCCCTTCATAATTGAAGTGCAACTCATATTATTTTATCTTTCGAGTTTTTGCCATGTTTTGTTGGTGAGGGAGGGAAGGCCAGTTTGGGTTCAGTCTACCATTTTGAAACTCCACTCAATAAATTTTTATTGAACTAGAAGAAAGAGTTCCCACCCCTCTGGTAGTGCACCCAAGAAGAACAGTCCTCAATGGCTGCCAAACTCTAGCGTAGTGAGATTCTTACATGGTGACTCAGGGCTCCTGGTATAAGTGTTCTAACAACCTGAACAAAGCCTGAGAAGTCACACAGTGTCACTTCCACTGAACCACACTGGTCAAGGTAGTCACAAGGCCACCCAGATTCAAGGGGAGGGGACACAGACCCTGCCTCTCAATGAGAGGAGTGTCACAGAATTTGGAGGCCATATTTTATGCTTTTTTGGAGGGGGGGGGAGGTTAGGAAGATTGGCCCTGAGCTAACATAAGTTGCCAATCTTCCTCTTTTTTTTTTCCTCCCAAAGCCCCAGTACATAGTTGTATATCCTACTTGTAAGTCGTTCTAGTCCTTCTATGTAGGATGCCACCACAATACGGCTTGATGAGCAGTGCGTAGGTCCGCACCCAGGATCCAAACCGGAGAACTCCGGGAGTGTGCAAACTTCACCACTGGGCCACAGGGCCACTCCCTGGAGGCCACATTTTATTTTATTTTATTTTCTTAGATTGGCACCTGAGCTAACATCTATTGCCAATCTTCTTTTTTTTCTTCTTCTTCTTCTTCTCCCCAAAGCCCCCCGGTATATAGTTGTATATTCTAGTTGTGAGAGCCTCTGGTTGTGCTATGTGGGATGGCGCCTCAGCATGGCCTGATGAGCAGTGCCATGTCTAAGGCCAGGATCCAAACCGGAGAAACCCTGGGCCACCAAAGTAGAAGGTGCAAACTTAACCACTCGACCACAGGGCCAGCCCCAGAGGCCATATTTCAAAACTATCACTTGCAATTATAACACAGCTGAAATTTGGTGCAACTACAAGGCGGGAGGTAAAGAACAAGTAACAACAACAATGAGATCTGTAATTTATTGAGCACATACTATGTTCTAGACACTTTACTTCCATATTTCATTTATCCTTACATCAAACCTGTGAGATACTTAGGAATAACACCCCGCTCTTACAAAGGAGGACTCTGCATCTACAGAGTTGGTGTGAATTCCCAAGGTCATACAGCTAAGGGGGGGTCACGTTCAAATCCAGGGCAGCCGCACAGCAAGGCCATGCTTTTGCCTATTCTGCTATACTGATTCCTAAAGTTGCTGAGCAGTGACAATTGACTCCAGTCCTCGCTCACTGAGGCTGCCTCTGAGGAATTCAAGCTTGGAGCCAGCCACCAGGAGAGGGAGGTGGCACCCCGAGCGGGGCTTCCTGTATAAACAGGAGGCGTATGGGAAGCGGCACTGTGGTGCTGGGACAATGGGCAGCGAGCAGGCAGGGGCCCCTGTCTCCGGTGGGTGCTCAGGGCTGCGGGCAGCCGGGCAGGAACAGCTGGGGCCCTGACTCCCTGACGCCCGGCCCAGGAGAGGAACTGCCCCTCTCGTGGCTTTCCCAGGAGGAAGTTCCCCACTGCTTCTCGGGAAGCCCTTCCCATCACAGGCCTCGGCTGTGCCTAGACCTCCTCTTTCTTCTTCAGGAGCGTGTTGTCTTTAGGACTAATCTGGGATACAGGCCTCCTCTGAAGTCCCCGTGGCCTGGAGGCCTGGAGGGTGTGGGCAAGCCGGGCCAGGCTCAGATGCCACTCCAGGAGGCAGCCACCACTGAACATGTGGTAAGAAAAAAACCAGAGGGCAGTAAAAAAACCAAAAAAACCAGGACACGTAAAGCAAAACGATCTGATGTCACATCCCAGCTCCAGTTCTAACCAGTTGTGTGTCCTCGGGCAAGCCACTTCACCTCTCTGAGCCACAGTTTCCACATTTGTAAAGCGGGGAAAATAATATCTATCTGAAAGAGCTGAAGATTAAATAAGATAACGTGTGTAAAGTAGCCAACACCTAGAAAGACTTGCAGAAATAGTAACCTTGAGTATTTAAAGCACCTAAGAAGCCCCCCACCTTCGGCCCACAACTAGTCTACTGCTGCATCTGAACCTTCACCATCAGTGGGACTGGGTCACCTCTGAAATACCAATTACCCCTTGGAGGGGGACAAACACCGCAGGCCTGGGAAGCCAGGGCAGGTGGATCTGAAAGAGGATCCAGAGCAGACCCTGACCACTGCCCTCCCAGGCGTCCACACCACCACACACTCCTGTTACCTCTCACTTCTGTGGCTAGGCCTGCTCACTCACTTCTCAGGCTCCACCACCTCTACCCATCTCTTTTCTTAAATGTTCTCTCCTCTCTCTCTACACCCTCCCTGGGTGACTTCATCCCATCCCATCTATAAATTAATGACTCTCAAACCTCTCTCCGGAGTCCCGTTCTCCATGTCCAACTGCCTCCCAGACATGTCCTCCTGGATATGCCGTGCACAGCCCTCAAATGCACCGTATTCCACACAGATAATCATCTCACCCAAGAATCCTGCGCCTCCAGCCTTCCGTATCTTGGGGAACGGCCACACCTACGCCCCGCTGACCCAGCCAGAAACCTGGGAGTTGTTCCGACTCCTCCCTCACTCCCACTCGGCTCAGTCACCACGTCTCACACATTCCACTTCCTGAAGGTCTCTCCAGGTGTGCTCTTCTCTCCACCTTCCGGCTCCTTCCTTAGTGCAGGCCCGTCATCTCTGACGCGGACTCTACTGCAGCTGGAGTCATCTTTCTAACACGCAAACTCGCCCCTTCACTCCCCTTCGACACCCCTAAAGGCCTCAGCATAAAGTCCAAGTCTCCCAGCGAGGCACCCTAGGCCCTCAGCGGTACAGACCTTGTGGACTTGTCCAGCCTCGTCTCCCAGGGCCCAATACCCCTCCCCAATGCTGGGCACCGCCAAACGCAGCCGCTAGCGCCCCCTGAGAGCACCATCCCCTCCCTCAGGTCTGGGCCTTTACACACAGGCTGCTTCTTACTGGAGTGCCTTCCCCACACCTTCCCTGGCTCTTACGCATCCCTCAAGACTCAGCCCCAGAGGCACCTCCTCCAGGAAGGCTTCCCCCATCACAGTACTCATCATACTAAACTGCATTTGTCTGTCTGCCCATCCGACTCCCCACTAAACTGCACTGCCCCGCGGGCAAGAACAGGCTGCCTCTCCAGATCTCCAGGCCCAGCACGGGCCCAGTGCAGAGGTGGCGCCTGGCAGGGCTCACGGGAACGCGGGAAGGAACGTTTAGGACCGAGGGTGCTGAAGGCCGTCCTGCGAAGGAGGGCGCGCAGCAGGCTCCAGCACACTCACATGTGCCCTGGAAGGTTCCTCCTCCCAGACGGCTCATGCAGTTCAAAGTTTGCAAACGATTTCGCCTCAAAGCCCCAGGAGCCAAAGAAAATCTGGTGGAATCTTAACAGCAAGCCCCTCCCAGACCTGAAAAATGGAGAATTACCACGGAGCATTCGGTCAGCACAGACTGCCACGGACAACAGGCATCCTGTGTGGACAGTCTTCCTAAGGCTCCGCCCTGAGCGATTAAGGAGAGACCATCCCTGGACATATAAACAATGTCCCACAACCTTCGTCATGCCCCAGAACGCGTGGGCCCTGGCTTCTCACAGAGAGTTGGAACCAAGGCAGCCACGCCTGCCCTTCACGAGGCGCTGGCCTCCGCACACAAGGTGGTCCCTCTGCCTGGACTCCACCGCGGCTCCAGGCCGCCCTGCCTGAAGATGCCTTAGCGACCCCTGCCTTTGGCCTTAAATGCCCCTGTTAACCGTCTCCGGAGCTGCGGGCGGCCCACCGTGTCGGGCAGATGCTCTGCGCTTCCCGGACGGGCGGCCGAGGCTTCGCGGGGAGCAGCGGGGGCCCGGGGAGCGCGGGGGGCGCGGAGCGGGCAGGACAGCGCGGAGGGTGCGCGGGGGGCAGGATGGCTCGGGGGGCGCGCGGAGCGGGCAGGACGGCACGGCCACGGTGCCCGCGCTGGAGGGGCCTGCGCGCCCGCTCGCTCAGCTCCCCGCCGGCTTCCTGCGCCGCCCGCCCGCCGGAGGAGATAACACCCGCCGGCCCGACCACCGCCGGCCGCTGCTTCCGGCGGGCCTGGAGGGGAGCGGCGCCTACAAAGCGAGGAAGCCCCCAGGCTCTGAGGAGCCCCGCTTCCGGCCGACGGGATGGATGCGCGGCGCTCCGTCAGCGCCCCCCACCCGAGGCACGCGTCAGCCTGGCACACCCGAAGCTGAGCCTTCCTTCCTCCCTCCAAGTGCTGGCGAGCATGCCGACAGGCTTTTCCTTAGAGCCCTCCAGGATCACCCCCTATCCTGAATCCCCCTCCTCTTCACGCTGACGCCTCATTATCCCTGAATACACACATAGGGACATCTAACACTTGTCCTAGATTCTCTCCCACCCGCAGTTTCTACCTCTCACAGAACTATAATTAAATCCTGGACTGATTCATACTAAAGTGTCAGTGACTAATACATTTGAATGTTTAATCTTTTCCCAGAGTAAATATTCACCTAAAAGAAAGAAGCACTAAATGTGGAATCCTAGACACTCATTCAACAAACATTTTCTGCAAGACATACAGATACATCAGGCATTAAAAATACAAAGATGATAAGAATACAGCCACTGCCCTCGGGGAGTTCAGTCTAGTAGGAGACAGACAAGCTAACAAATAAATTACAACAGAAGGTAATAATTGCTGAGATAGAAGGAAGCACAGACAAAGTGCCATGGGAGCCCAAATACCCAGCCCAGGCTGCTGATGTAGATTACTGGGCCAGGGAAGATCTCCAAGAGGAGGTGACCCTTGAGCAGACTTGAAGGATGAACAGCAAGCAGCTGAGAAGACATTGACAGGCAAGTCATCTTTACCACGTCCAGGTAGGGCAGCCTAAAGGTCCACGTGACCAAGGATGCACCCCTAGTTTGGGGTGAGTGGAGGGGTGTACGGAGCACAGAGCACCCAGAACAGGGGCATGCCCAGGTGGCCAAACGGCATGTTGAAGGTGGGAGGCATGTGCCGCTCACCTTCAGAGCCCAGCCTCTGGCTTATAGTAAACACCTCGGAAATGCTTGTTAATTACACCCAGCGCTTACTCACCTATTGTGGATCAAGTGTGTGTTGTTTCTCTTCCCAATCAGACTGAGGAAAACTCTTCAAGGGCAGAAACTAGGTCTTTCTCAAGTCCACCAGACCACTTGGCACATACCTGGGGACCTCACAGGTACACAGCTGAAAGGGCCCCCTGATTAAAGCAATAACATGCTGTCCTCTGTCCCCCGGCACCTGCAGTGGCATTGCTGGGCACCTCAGCCCTACTGTAGCCTCTTCTGGGGTACCTGACCTTCACTGCCAGGCCTCCCCATGTTACCCAGTCAGAGATCTCGCCTTTCTCCCTCTTCCCTCCTATGGCACCTGTGTCTTGGGCTGCCGAGCTGTGTACAGGCTGTATATTGTTACCTGGAGCTCCCTGTGGGCAGAAATCATGCATCACTGCTCTCTGCATCCCCACACCCAGACAGCCAGTGCAGAGAAGAGGGATATGACAAATGTGTGTGAAGAAATGAATGATGGGATTGGGGAGTTGGTGCATTTGTTCATTCCTTCTTTCTTTCTTTTCCTCCTTCCTTCTTTTGGCTGGAAGACACTCCCTAATATATTTCAGGACCCACAAAATCAGCCATGTCCTAAATGATCACTTAGCCCCTTTGTCATTGTCATTAAATATAAGAAGAATCCGTCATTCATCCTGCTGTTCCTTCACAGACCCCACCTCACGGCAATCAGATGGTTGATGGGAGAAGTTTCTCTTGGTGGAAGAGTTCAGTTAACTAACAAAGAAAGAATGATTGAATTAAAATATCACCAGTTTGCTAATGACCCTAATGAATAATGGCTCCAGGCAGTGATCATCAATGGCTGTTAAAAATCAAACGAGAAAAAGCTAGACATGCTGGAACTACATAATGCCAGTGGTGAAGAGTTCTTGCCAAAACAGCAAACCAGAACTAACCAAGGCTCTGGATCTGCCAGCGCCCAGGACATGCAGAGGACAGAGGAGCCTGTTACCGGATGCCACAGGGATGCACTCGGCAAAGTCCAGGCTGCGAGAAACTGTACCACAACTATCTGTACAGATATATTGGAAGGAGGAAAAAAGAGAGGAGAGAGATCTACAGATGAAAAGAGACTTGAGACATAGTAACCAAATGTAACGTACGGATCTTGTTTGGATCCTGACTCAAACAAATCAACCATAAAATCCTTCCAAGACTACTGAGAAAATTTGAACTTTAACTGTGAACAGTAGGCCCTTATCCAAGGGAGATACATTCCAAGACGCTCAGTGGACACCTGAAACCATGAATAGTTATCGAACCCTATATATACTGTTTTTTCCTATATATACATTCCTATGATAAAGTTTAACTTACAAATTAGGCACAGTAAGAATTAACAATAACTAATAAAATAGAACAATTTTAACAATATGCTGAAATAAAAGTTATGTGAACGTGGTCTGTCTCACGCATTTAGTATTTTCAGACCGAGGTTGACTGCGGGTAACAGAAACCCTGGAAGGCGAAACCACGGGGACGACACATTTGATACACCAAAAAAATCACTCTCAGTTTTTAGGTATGATGATCATATGGTGGCTATGTTTTTTTTAAGTGCCTATATTGAGGGATATAAACTCATATATTTACAAGTGAATAGTAGATATGATGTCTGAGATTGGCTGCAAAAGAATCTAGTGGGGGATGGGTGAAGAAATGGGTGGGGATATAGAAGAAACCAGATGCGGCTTCATTAGACTATTCTCTCTCCTATTTTATAAATTCGAAAGGTGCTACAATAACAGGTTAAAAACAAAGAAATCAAAGACACAGTCATAATAATATTAATAACTATGATTGCTGGGTTCTTTGTGTGTTTGTTTTGCTGAGGAAGATTCTTCCCGAGCTAACATCCATGCCAGTCTTCCTTTGTTTTGTATGTGGGTTGCCACCACAACATGGCTGCCAACAAATGATGTAGGTCTGTACCTCAGAACCGAACCCAGGCCACCACAGCAGAGCAAACTGAACACAACCACTAGGCCACAGGGCTGGCTCGCTGGGGGTTTTTTAGTGCTTCCTCTGTGCCAGATCCTGTGCTAAATGCTTTTCACACAGTATCTTATTTAATCTTTTCCTGAACCCTGCAACCTAGATACTATCATCACTGTTTTGTAGATGAGGGAACTGAGGCACAGAGAGGCCAGATAACAGGCCCAAAGTCACACAGCAAGTAGATCACAGATTTAAGTCTAGATCTGCTGAAACCCGAGCCCACATGCTCTCCCACGCCCTCTCGCTCACTGACACTGACTTCCCGGAGTCCAGGCAACACTCTCTCTGTCTTACAGTGAAGAGGCCGAGGCTGTGTTCAGTAATAACTAGTAAAGTTGAAGATCTTTGTGCCTTTCAATCCAGCACTCCCACTTCTTGGTAAACTGTAGCACAGGAGCACGAGCAGACATATAGGAGAATGTCCACGGCAGGGCTACTGGTAACAGCAAAGAAGAGGAAACAACCCAACGTCCCTCGATGGATAAACAAACCGTGGCGTGTTCATACAATGGATGGGGCAACACAGTGAAAACGAATGGAGCTTGTCTTTGTGTATCAACCGGGAACTTTTCAAAAACATAAGCCTGAGTGAAAAAGCAAGCACGTGTCTTTCTGCAACAGCAGGATACCATTTATATAAAGTTATGACACAGAAAACAATACTAAGTATTGCCTGGGAATGGATACACATGTAGTACAAGTATGGAAACAGCTACCGGAATATTAAGCGCCAAGTTTACCGTGGTGATCATTTCAGGAGAAAGAGGGACAGAAGGGGATCAAGGAAGCGTAGAGAGGGGTCTTCAACCATGTCTGTAAGATTTGTTTCTTCAAAAGGAAATGTATGTCAGGGAGTCTGTGGAGAAACAGGGGTCCCATACACTTCTGGTGGGCATGAATACTGGGTCAATCTATACGGAGGGTACGGTAGTCCCCCCTTATCCTCGGGGGATGCGTCCCACGACCCCCAGCAGATGCCCGAAACCACGGCTTGTACCCTATATAGACTATGTTTTTTCCTATACATACGTATTTAAGGTTCAACAGCAAAACCAGCACAAATTCCTCTTTCCTTCTTCACAACTTCACAGATAGAAGATTCGTTCTTAGGGTAGATCTTAGCAACCTCAGCATACAATTATTTTTCTTTCCTTATTAGGTCAAGAACTTTCACCTTTTTTCTTGAGGGAAGCACTTTATGGCTTCTCTTTGGCATATCCGAATTGCCAGCATCACTACTCTCGCATTTTGGGGCCATTATTAAGTCAAATAAGAGTTACTTGGGAGCCGGCCCCATGGCTGAGTGGTTAAGTTCACAGAGCTCCACTTTGGCAGCACGGGGTTCACGGGTTCAGATCCTGGGCCTGGACCTAGCAGCGCTCATCAAGCCATGCTGAGGCTGCACCCCACATAGAAGAACTAGAATGACCTACAACTAGGATATACAACTATGTACTAGGGCTTTGGGGAGAAAAAAAAAGAAGATTGGCAACAGATGTTAGCTCAGGGCCAATCTTCTTCTCCAAAAAAAAAAGAGGAGTTACTTAAACACAAGCACCGTGATACCGCAACAGTCAATCTGATAACTGAGAAGGCTACTAAGTGACTAACAGGCAGGTAGCATATACAGCACGGATACTCTGGACAAAGGGATGGTTCACATCCTGCAGGAGGGAGCAGGATGGCTCAAGATTTCATCATGCTGCTCAGAATGGCACACAATTTAAAACTTATGAATTGTTTATTTCTGGAATTTTCCATTTAATATTTTCAGACCACAGTTGACCGGGGGTAACTGAAACTGCAGTTAAGAGAGGGCTACTATAATTTGGTAACATCTGTCAAAGTTACAAATGCACATACCCTTTGATCCAACTCTTCACTTCCGGAAATTTTTTTACAGATATATACACACACCTACAAAATTAGGTACATACAAGATTATGCATTACAATATTGCTTATTTTAAAAAAAAGATTGAAAACAACCTAACCCCATGCAGCTCTAAAAAAGAGAATGCACTGATACGGAAAGATTTCTAAGGTGCAGAACACAGTGGATTAGATGCCGCCATGTGCAAAAAGCGAGCAAAGTCAGGGAAATGTATGCATTGTACTTGTATATGCATAAAATACGTCCAGAAGGATATACATGAGACCAGGGTCACTCGCTGCCTGTGAGAAGGGTGACTTGGGAACAGAAGTGGGAGGGAGACTTTTCACTGTAAGTCTTCACGTTTTTAAATTTTGGTATATGTGAATATATTGCCTATTCAAAAAATGATAAAATTTTAAAACTCTGAAGCTCAGCAAGGTGCCATAATTTCCCAGGCTACTATCTACAGGAATCAGGACAGAGGTCTGTGTTAACCACTCCGCCGTGGCGCCTCCTGGCCTGGGGGGTGTGCACTGATGACAGTACAAGCACCAGCACCTCCATTCTGTCGCACTACCTGTGTGGCCTAGAGCAGACCTGGTATATTTCTGGACCTGAGTTCCCATCACCCATATAAGAGGGTCTCTTCCTGTTCAGACATGCTACCAGTCCCCATTCCTCAGAAGTGCTGCCTCCTAGCAAAAGGCTAGGGCCAAGAGGTACCTGGAACAGAGCACACCAGAATCCCACTGTTCCTACCCAAGGCCCCTGATCCTGACCACTGTTTCCCCCAACAAAAGCCTGCTTGTACCACCACAGCAGCCTGTCAGCAATTACCCCCAATTACAAACCCAGAGCCCAGCAAGGCCTCAATTAGTTAAAAAGGGGCCTGTGGAGGGGCCCGCTGCCCGGAGTGGGGCACCCACATACGATGCCTCCACCCACAGGGGCAGCACACTCCTCTCAGTCAAGCCCAGGGGCTTGGATGCTTGGTAACAACATCCTCAGGACACGGTCCTGGGGAGAAGGCTGTTGGCTCTCCTTTCCAGAGTGGCCATTCCCTGCAGGGCCTGGTCAAGCTCTCTGGCCAGAAGCACAGTTCTCCAGACTTCATGCTGCCTCCCTGCTCAGACCACACACATTCTCCCTCTTAGCCCTGTCCCAGGCAAAGCGCAACATCTCCAGGCTACCACCTCCTCCTAGGAGAAGACAAACATCCCTGGAGGAACCCTGCAGATGGAGGGATGCCCCAGGCGGATGCCCCTAGAGCAGCGTGGTTATGGGCTTGGCTCAGCGTATTGGGAGGAGGCCCAAATGCCCATCTCTTCCCAGGGAAGGATGGCCTCTGAATTCTTCTCTGTAGCATCCGGAAACAGACTTGTCCCTGGTCCAGTCTTCTCCTGCAAATTCCCTGAGAGGAATACCATCAGGTTTCTGAGCCCAGGACTTGGCAAGCCTTGAGGTTTTCACTGAATTTGCTCCCATGCCATTCTTCACAGAGCATGTATGGCTCTGAGAAGACTGGGGGCATATATGTGTGTACACAGATCTCAAGCCTGGGTGTGACAATGTATGTGGGGAGGACCAGAGGTTATAGGAAATGGGTCTCATAAACAGCAGGTAGATTTGGTCAGATGGAAAGAAGGACTTCCTGACCTCTCAGAGACAAATCGAGGCGCATGTGCAGGGGCGAAACTCAGGACTGCAAAGTCAAACTGCCACTTATTGGCTGGGGGACTCCAGCAAGGTACTTAACTTCTCTGAGCCTCAGTTTCTCCATCTGTAAAATGGGAATAGTACCAAACCCTTAGGTTTGTCATAAAAATGAAATGAGAGAAGGCATGTAAAGTCCTTGGCTCAAAATACAAGCTCAATAAAGGAGAGCTACTTTATTCTATCATAATGATAATAATAAGAATGGCTGGAGGTACACAGTGCTAATAAGCACATTAGAGAGCATGCCATCTATAAAGAAAAGGCCCTGTTACTGCATGTCTGTCTGTCTGTATAGCACGGTAGTTTGTTCTTTCACTTTGGAAAACTGTTTGCAATAAAACTAATAAATAATAAAACTAAACATACGCCTGCTCTCCTAGGTACTGACCCAAGGGTAACGAAATGCCCTTCACAAAAAGACATGTACAAAAATGTCGATACAGACTTATTCACAATATCCCAAAACTGGAAACAACACAAATGCCCATCAATAGGTGATCAGATAAGCTAAGTGTGGAATACTACATAGCCAAAGAGATGAACGTCTGACACGTGCAACAAGATGAATATCAAAAACATGTTATGCAGAAGAAACCAGACACAAAAGAATCTATGCTATATGCCCCATTTATATGAAGCTCAAAGCCAGCAAAGCTAATCTGTGGTGACAGAAATCAGAACATGGGTTACCTTTGGGAGTAGGTATTGATGAGGAAAAGCTATGAGGGGACCTTCTGGGGTGACAGAAATGTTAATGTTCCATATCTTGATCAGGGTGGTGGTTACATGGTGCATTATATGTAAAAATACATCAAGCTGTACACTTGAGATGCATATTGTGTACCACATGTAAGTTATACAGCATACACACAGACACGCACAGACACACAGACACACACACACATCATTTTGGCCTGAGGAAAATCTCCTTCAGAAGACTAGTAATACAAAACACAAAACTCAGCCCTTCTTCCTCCCTTCCTCTAGACTTCATCGAAGCTAGGCATCTAAAACTGCTCTCCTGCACGGAGGCTCTTCACACAGTGCCCATTTGTCTAAAGAGAAACTTGAGCTGGGAACGAGGACCAAGATGAAGGTCCCCTCATGGTACTGCTTGGGGCTCCAGACAGCAGGCCTCACCTTGCAACCCAGCCGGCGCAGATGCAGAGGCCTCTCTATTCCTAGTCAAGTTTAGTTTGAATCTTTCAGGCAGGTCCTCACCATGGTCAGGGAACCAGGGAGGTGTCCTGTGTCCTTGCCCAAGGCTCGGCAGCATGGCATAGCCGCAATGAGCAGATAGCTCCAAATGACAGAGGACTCGGGAATCCAGAGCTGGCCCCTGGTGGTCCAGCCACTCTTCCCCACCTGCAGTCCCTTTCTTGGGAAAACAGCTTCATTACAAGGTAAGTGGCATTTCTCAATTCTCTCTGTGGAGCAGAGCCATTTTCCAGTTCCACTAGAATGCATCCAGCCCATCCTGGCGGGAAGCGCTGAGTGAGAAGCAGAGGACAGAGTCTCTGCCCATCACGGCCTACAGTCTGGGTGCGGAGAAAGACAAGAGGCAGCTTTAAACAACACATCGCCCTGCCAAGCAAGTGCTGGGCCTGGTGGCAGGGTACTCACTGTTCAGGGCTGAACAAAGTGGCTTTGGGCCATGGGAGGCACAGCCATGGGATATCAGAGGAAGCTGGTCAGCAGAATTCTGTCTCTGGGAGCATCCCAGAGGTCTTTGGAGGAGGCAGATCCCTGCAGGGCCCAGGAACCAGCCCCCTCTGTCTCTTCTCCCTGAGTTAGCTCAACCAGGAGAAAGGCCTAGAACCACCCTGCAGTCGACCTGGTAGAGGGAAGGGTACACTAGGGTACACACTCCTTGGGGCAAAGAGGTTCTGGTAGACTTGAGGGCCAACGTCAGTGAGGCCAGGAGAGCCCAGAACTCTCGCCTGCTGCCTCCCAGCCCAGTCACCCACAGCAGGGGGTGGGGAGCAGGACAGGACACGACGAGTCACATTCAATAAGATATTTACCAACTAGAAACAGCTCTCCTCTGTGAGTCTTCCCCAGAATGGGTAGTGGCTTCTCCTCTCTCTTTCTTTTCTCTCTCCATTTCTCTACTCCCTCTCTCTCCCTAGACATATTTGGGTAAGTGACTCTGCTAATCTCATCCAGGCAGAACAATGCCCGCTGGCCTGGGGTCTGGTGCTGTGTGGGTGTGTGCACAAGAACTGTGCAACCCTCTGGGTGCAGCCTGTCGGTGTGGGCAGCGAGCTCAGCAGAGATGAAGCCTGTGTTAGTGGCCCGCGTGCACTCAAGTGGATCAGGACTATCTTCGGTACCCGAGCTTGTCAAAAGAACTCTGAGCAGCAACCTCTCCTGATGGGAACATCCAGGTGGTAGCCCTGTCACCCTTACCACAGGCCAAGGACATCAGAGAATCAACCGGCTTCTGGGAGTCAGACTTGCAGACATGGAGCCACGAGGTCCTTCTGTGTCCCGAGAGAGGTGGATGTGCGAGTGTGTGAGGAGCGTGAGTGGGCATCAGATGGACAAGATCTGAACCAGCACGTGTAACAGGCGGGTGTGAGACAGGCGTGCGTGCGGGAAGGGGAACGGCGGGGATACGGGTGACTGAGGGAGAGGGAGAGAGAGCGGGATGGAGGGAGGACCTGAGGAGAGGGCCGCGAGTCCCTGTGGGGCAGGCGGGGGGTGCCGCCTGGCGGGAGTGTGCCCTTGCGTGGGGCCCGACGGGTAAGCGCTCGGGCTTCCTTTTCCCTGCCGCGCGCCGCAGGCCGTGCGGAGATGGGGCCGCCGCGCTCGCTCGGGAGCGGGCTCCGGGGCGTCTCGGGGCCCCAGGACTGGGGCTGCGGGGCCCGCTCAGGCCTCGGCGGCGGCGCGGCACAACCGAGGGGCGGGAGCAGCGCTGCCTGCCTGGGGCCGCCGCGCGGCTGCCGCAGGGTCCCGGCCGGGGACTCGGGGACGCGTCTCCCTCCATCGGGCCCCGTGAGCAGCTCGCGCCGGCCGTCGGGGCCTCGGGGGCGCGGGGCGGAGGGCGCGCTCGGTCGGCGGGTCCCGGGCACGGAGTCCGCAGGCGGCGGGAGGACCGGCGGGAGCGCGGGCGGCTCGGGGAGGCGGCTGCGGGCCGGAGAGGCGACGAGCTGGGCCCGGCCCTCGGGGGTGGACACCGCCCCAAGGTCACTGAGCCGGGCCCCGTCGCCGCAGTGCCGCGGAGAAGGGGACGGCTTCGGGCCCCACACGGCCCCCGACCGCGCAGGAAGCGGCCCCCGCCGGCCTCAGAGGCCGAGGAGTAAACCGAGGCGCACCCGCCGCTTCCTGCAGAGCCGCCTCGCCGCCCGCGCTGGCCCAGCCGCCAGGGCCTCGCCGTCGCCCTCGCTCCTCCGCCGCCCGCCCGAGCCTCTCGCTGCTCCGCAGACGGAGGCCTGGAGGGCCTGGGTCACCGTGCGCACCTCCCGGTCTGCATCTCCTTGCCTGTTTCCCGAGCCTTCGAATGCGGGGCGGCTGCGTGAACGCGCATCTTGGGGAAAAAACGGATCCCAGCCCCTCCTGGTGAGCACACGCCGGCCGGGCACGCCCTCTTCCATGTGGGCTGGGGTCTTCGTTCCTCGGAAAGACAGTCAGAAATCAATACCTGGGAGAGCAGGACTCCGCTTCTTTCCACAGAGAATCCTTTAGAGAAACTCCTTCCTTTACCCCCACCCCCTACACACACACACACACACACACACACACACACACAAACTCCTTAAAGGCTGAAAAGGGAGCCGAGTGTGGAATTCGGGGAAGTGATGACACACACAACAATGCTGTTACACCTGGCTGCTGCAGGCCCGCAGCGGAAATGCCTCTAAGGGGGAGGGGGAGAGAGACAGAGAGAGAGCCAGCCTGGGTGGTCAGAAAACAGAGGAGAGGAGAGAGCATCCCCCCGTTAGGGTGGGGCCCAACCCAGCTGTTTTTCCCCCTGCCCAGGCCCTGGGGGAGGATGGGCACTGGGATCCATCTGCAGCAGCCCCAAACCTGACTCCCCCAACTCCTACCCATAGCCCGGGCACGGACGAGGGTGAGGAAGAAGAAAAACATCTGCCCTCCTGCTCGGGAAGCAGCAACAGAGGTTTTAAAGAAGTGCTGCTTGCCCCCGTGTCTGTTGGGGGCAGTGGGAAAAAGCAACCAAGCTAATCTGAGATACAGGTCGGGCGTCGCTTAACGACTGGGGCGTCGTTCTGAGAAATCAGGCGTCGGTCAATTCCGTCGTTGTGCGAACATCCTAGCGTGTACCTGTGCAAACCTAGATAGCATAGCCTACTACACACCTAGGCTATATGGTACTAATCTTAAGGGACCACCGTGATATATGCGGTCTACGCTTGACCAAAACGTCTTTATGCGGTGTATCACTATTTTCAGTGGTGGGTGGAGGAGGGTATTTACTGAGGTGAGTTTAGGAGAGCCCTGCTCCCTTACTGCGGTGGTCAGACCAGGCTGCCCTCTTGACCTCTCTGGAGTCATCTTCAAGATGCTGAATTCCAAAGAGCCCCATCACCCTGTCCTCCTGTCCTTTAATCTCAGAATGTAGATCAGAGGCCAGGTGGCTGGTGGATGCTGGGGCCACAGGCCACCTAGGGCTCTCGAGGCTTCCTCAGAGACTGAGCGAGCAGCCTGGGAGGAAGAGGTAGTGACAGGCATTGGGCCAGCAGCTCCAGACACGCCAGTCACTAACACACACCTGCATGCCATCCAGTCAGTCCACCTTGCTCCACACAGCATCCCAGCCCCCTCAGCACCAGGGAGTTTGGGGCACGAGGATTCAAAACGCCAGCCATCTCCCTCACACTATGATCACAGACTTTTGTTAAGACTAAGTTAACTATTAAAAGGCACACCTGACTTTCTGCCAGCGCCTATTTCCCCTGAGACAATCTCCGTGCATGCAGGTGTAACTAAGTCCCAAACAGACTTCTGCTGAAGGGAGGTGAGAATGCACCCCTGGAGAAAGATCAGAACAAAGGTCTCATCAGGACAGAAATTTGAACAAGTGCCTCCCTCACAGCCTGTTGTTTTTCCTCCTAGTCTGTGATAGAATACATATATACTCTGGCAGTGAGGGAGGCAGGAAAAATTGAAAATGAGAGGAAAGAGGAAAGAGAAGAAAAGAAGGAAAAAAGGAGAGAGAGGGAGAGAATGAGAGAGAGGAAAAAGGAAGATGCGATATCCGTGAACCACATTTACTCTGATACATGATACACAGGTATCATCACATATAAGTATAAATGTGTTTTACCCCATAAAAATAAATAGCACACCTAACACAGGTGCGTACCTGTTTGTGCACCAGCTCACGTGGACCTGGGTATCCGGTATCTCAGATGTCTCAAGGACAAACCCTCCCCATGACTTCTATGTGTGATACCGGTTCACATACACACACAGCCCCACAGAACCCGCGGCAACAGTGGCGTCCATGTCGGAGCAAGAGCAGAGCGGGGTCTACTTAGTGTTGGTAAAGCACATATCCAGCCCGTGGGATTGCGACGCGGATTCTGAGGAGGGGTCCTGTCCCTAGGTCCCGGGCAGCGCGAGGAAGGACGGAGGGGCTTCAGGCGGCGCCCCAGGGCGCCTCTTCCGAGCGTTCTTCTCCCCAGCTGCATCCTGGCCCAGTCACTGTGAGAGCGCGAGGGACGGGCCAGGCCAAGGTTTCTTCATTCGGTGACACGCGTTTCTGGGCTGATTTTCCCAAAGCCACCGCGCAGCTCTCTCCACCCCAGCCCACCCCCGTCCGGCCCCCTCGCCGTCCGCCCCTCCCCCAGCCCCCGAGCTAGAAGTTTCGCCCCCAGACAGCAGCAAAGGGCCGAGCAAAGGCGCCGTTTTCTTTCACCTGAAGCTGCGAGGAGGCTTGGCGCGGCTCTCTTCGCTCGGGCCCGAGCTCCCTGGGCACGGGCCGAGCGTGGACGGGCCCGCCGGCGCCCTCGGCATCTCCTGGCCCGGTCCGCGGAGCGAGCACCGGCAGACTGCACGGGTTTGTGAGAGCGTGAGCCGGGCCGTCCGCCGGGCCCCCGAAGCTCGCTGGGAGGGGGCCGGCCGGTCCGGGCTGTGCGGGGCGTTTACAAAAAAGTGACTTGGAGATGAACTCGCCCGTGCGCGACTGGCCGCCCCGCTATAGGGGCGAAGGCGCCTGACGCAAGCGGAACTTGGCGGAGCCGATACGAATCAGAACAGAGCGAGGCTCCTGGCGCACTAGGGACTCCAGGAGGCAGCCCGGCCAGAGACGCGGGTCTTGCCTCGGGAAACCGGAGGGTGGGGGGAGGGGAAGAGCGCGGAGAAGAAAACCCACCGAGGCGGGGACTGGCCTGGGCGGGGAGGGGCGGTGGGGCCGGAGCCCCTCTCTGTTGGGCGGACTCCCCATGGCCAGAGGCTGAGCTCCACTCCCGCCGGCCGCTCCCTAGGGGAAGGGAAAGAAGAGGGGAGAAGAGCGAGCGGCCGCCAGCGAGCGAGCGCGGGCCGCATCCGCACTCTGCAGAAGTTGCAGACTCGGCCGAGGGCGGACTTGTGCGCCGGGGGCAAGAGCAGGGCTGCCTGGCCGCAGCGCGCCGGCTTTGTCATGATGGCCAGCTACCCCGAGCCCGAGGACGCCGCGGGGGCCCTGCTGGCCCCGGAGACCGGCCGCGCAGCCAAGGAGCCCGAGGCGCCGCCGCCGCCGAGCCCGGGCAAGGGAGGCGGCGGCGGCGCCGGGACAGCCCCGGAGAAGCCGGACCCGGCGCAGAAGCCCCCGTACTCGTACGTGGCGCTCATCGCCATGGCGATCCGCGAGAGCGCCGAGAAGAGGCTCACGCTGTCCGGCATCTACCAGTACATTATCGCCAAGTTCCCGTTCTACGAGAAGAACAAGAAGGGCTGGCAGAATAGCATCCGCCACAACCTCAGCCTCAACGAGTGCTTCATCAAGGTGCCGCGGGAGGGCGGCGGCGAGCGCAAGGGCAACTACTGGACGCTGGACCCGGCCTGCGAGGACATGTTCGAGAAGGGCAACTACCGGCGCCGCCGCCGCATGAAGCGGCCCTTCCGGCCGCCGCCAGCGCACTTCCAGCCCGGCAAGGGGCTCTTCGGGGCGGGAGGCGCCGCGGGCGGCTGCGGTGTGGCGGGCGCGGGGGCCGACGGCTACGGCTACCTGGCGCCCCCCAAGTACCTGCAGTCCGGCTTCCTCAACAACTCGTGGCCGCTACCGCAGCCGCCCTCGCCCATGCCCTACGCCTCCTGCCAGATGGCGGCGGCCGCGGCGGCGGCGGCAGCGGCGGCGGCGGCCGCGGGCCCCGGCAGCCCGGGCGCGGCCGCGGTGGTCAAGGGGCTGGCGGGCCCAGCCGCCTCGTATGGGCCGTACTCACGCGTGCAAAGCATGGCGCTGCCTCCCGGCGTGGTGAACTCGTACAACGGCCTGGGGGGCCCGCCGGCCGCGCCCCCGCCGCCGCCGCCGCACCCCCACTCACACCCGCACGCACACCATCTGCACGCGGCCGCCGCACCCCCGCCAGCCCCGCCGCACCACGGGGCAGCCGCACCGCCCCCGGGCCAGCTCAGCCCTGCCAGCCCGGCTACCGCCGCGCCCCCGGCGCCCGCGCCCACCAACGCGCCCGGCCTGCAGTTCGCCTGCGCCCGGCAGCCTGAGCTCGCCATGATGCATTGCTCTTACTGGGACCACGACAGCAAGACCGGCGCGCTGCACTCGCGCCTCGATCTCTGAGAGCCCAGCGTACGCCAGATGGGAGGATGTAGGGACGCGCGACGCCGGTCTTGGTCGCAGCCACCGCCGCCAGTCGGACCGCGCACCCGCTGGGGCCGCCTCCTGAGCCAGCGCCCACGGCCGCTCTGCGCCTCTCCGCTGCCCTCAGCTCCTCTCGCTCCTTTGTCTCCTCCGCTTCTCCTCCTGTGCTCGCCTCTGCGCCCCTTTCGCTCCTCCTGCCTGCAGGCCGCCTCTCCACGCGCCTTCGGCAGGCCTCGTCTCCTGCCGGCGCCCCGTCACCGCACTTGGCCCCGCGCGGTCCACGGCGGAAAGGAAGCGCCGGGGGCCGAGGCACAGACCTCTCGGCCTTCTCGCACAGGTCGGTGCGCTCGCGCTCGGCTTTCCCCGCCCGGCGGCCGAGCAATCGTCGGCCCGAAGCGCCGGCCTGGGCCGGCAACGAGACTCGCGCCGCCCGAGAAAGGAACGAACGTGTGTCAGCTCCGCGTACCCTCTTGGAGCTGTTCAGAAGCCGCTAGCCCGGGCCCACGGGGCGGGGCGGGGGCTGGGCCCGAGCAGGGAGCCGGGGCCGCCTCGCTCGGCGGCCTGCGCCCGGGTTTAGCCCACGTCCCGGCTCGGAGGGAGGCTGCGTTTCCTCCGCTCTCCATCCCGCCTCTTCGGGCACCTCCAGGCCCAGGCGGCTGGCTAACGTTTTGCTAAAAAGATTGGTAGGGCTATTTTAGATACCATTAAAAAAAATTTTAAGGAAAAAAACTCACCGGGAAAACTGGCGAAGTATTGTGGCCTTGGAGTTTACTAAAGCAAAACACGTAAATCGCCTCTTCCAGGAGATTGGAAGCAGAATTCCTGTCGGGCCTTCAAAAAGCTATGGTCAGAGAGAGAGGCAGACAAATATATTCAGTAAAAGATGGTCTCATCTACGAATTGGGGGTTTTTTTCCCCTCTCTCCTTATCTAAAAATTAAAAAATGACAAATTTCCCGGGATCTTCCGATGCAGACCCGGAGTGCCGGCAGATCACCGCCTGCCAGGCGGACGCTGCAGGGGCGGCTCGTCCTCTCCCTGATTTTTGTTTTTCAGACGTCTTGCTTCTCCCACCTTGGGCAGGAGAAATGTGAAACCTGGCCGCGGTCGGAGCCGGCGGGAGTGGGACCTGGAGCCGGCCGGCCCGAACCCCGAGACCTGGTTGTTCTGTAGTCTGTCGTTGGGAGGACCAAATTTTCTAGAGACAACTAGAGCACTTTTGTTGTTTTGTTCCTTGTTTGTTGTTGTTTTTGTCTTGTCAATTCCCGAATAAACTTTTTGTTCTTTCTTTTAACAGAGACCTATATTATTTCAGTCGTGCCTAAGTTTGTTCAGCCGCTAGTTAAAAGAGAGATTTTCAGCAGGATTTTATCCTTTTTCAGATAAACAAGGGGTGAGGGCAGCCGGAGTGGGGGGCGTTTGTGGTTGTGGCCGCCGTTTTGTTTTCCCCGGGGACTGTTTGTTTTCTGTGTCGTCGCTGGTCTGTTGAAGCTGTTCGACATCATCAGAAACTTTATCTGCCGTGGTTCGATCACCAGGCGCGGCTGTCGGGATTCGTTCTGTCTTTGTACTCATGCAAGTTTGTGTTTTCCCTCTTACGCGGTCATACGAGGGTGTGTGGGCTGTTTTCATTATTTTGTTCTCAGACTTTTAAATTTTTCCAGTCAAATATAATAGCCGTAAGAGTTTATTCCAAATAGATAAAATCCTATTTGCGGAAATGCTCTATAAGCTGCAAACCTCAGTACAAATGAAACGAGTGACTGATTGCCTTATTGTTTTTCGTCAGAATTCATTTACCTTGAGATATGTGTAAGAGATTTGCGGGCATCAGACAGGGGTGAGCATACTGTGTGGCTGTAGAAATGTGATCTTTTTCTTTCTTTTCCTTTGCTGAGACTTTTCGAATAACGAATTAAGACCTGTGCTTCCGTGCAGGCACACGAGCTTTGGGCCGGGTTGCAGCCTGGGGCTCAGAGGCGGATTGGGGGTGGTCGGCCTTCAGTCCTCCGAGGGGATGGCGGGTATCAGCTGACTCCAGCCGCGACTGCCACGCTGCTTGGGCTGGACCCCACGTGTCCCTTATCGACCCTCACTCTGGGCCTGTACAGCAGTGGCAACAGCTCCAGGCCCACCAGTGAGCCAGGGGAGGCTGCGCACGGCAGGGAACTAGCCCGCAGGCCTCCCACTTCAGTCTGCTGGTGGTCACAACAGGGAACGTCAGGGTGGGATCCGTGGTATGTGTAGTTGGGCCCAAGGGGAAGTGGCTCCCGCACAGTACGCCCCCTCCTCCCTCCCTGGAGACTGGAAGGTGGAGGATGAAGCCGTGGGGATTCTGAGGAGCAACACCCTGAGACCGGCACTGGAGCCTGCCAAGACCAGGGGAGCTTGGAAGAGCAGGCCAGAGAGAGAGGCTCAGCTGGAGCCGGAAGCCCAAGAGGCTGGTCAGGCCTGGTGGCTGGGCCCTTCTGGAGACATGATGCCCCTTTGTCTGGCTGACTAAGGAGAGCTGCAGAAAAGAGAGTGGATGGCCGCGTGCTTGTCTGTTTGTGCTTTCTGTGGTGTGAACATGTATCCCATGGGCAGTTGTGTATTCTATGCCTGCTGCAAATGTGTGCATGCAGTGTAAGTCATGTCCTGGTGACAGGCTGGGAGGTGTGTATGTCTGTCATCCGCCTTTGGAGATGGCATATATTTTGGGCATTGTAATAAATCATATGGCTAATACTCAGGGAGTGCTTCCTGGGACCACAGTGTGTGTTGCATTCGTATGTCTTTGGTGACGTGTGCAGCTGTGTTCTGGGTGTATAACCCTGGCTTGCTGAATGATAACAGAGAATACATCCTTTGCTTCAGCTGGTTGAGGCTCTCTGTTCTGAGGCTGGCTCTCAGCACTCCCAACCTCTATCCCGAACAGAGAAAGCCGAGGAGGGGAGTCTCCAGCCAGAGCCTCCAGTGAGATGGAGAAGTTGGCCTAAGCCAGCACTGGAGGACAAAGCCCCTCTCTGCCTCCAAGAACAGAAAGGCAAGAGGCACCCAAGGTGGGGGAGAGAGCGGCAGCCTCACCAAGTACAGAGGGTGAAATGAAGGAATCGGTAAGGGATTCCTGCTCTACATGGAGCCTGGAGGAGGTGAGAGAAGGGAGCCAAATCATACTGCACTTCCCCATGGATGCCCACAGAAAGACATCTGTCTCTAATTCCAGCCCTAGGAGTTTTCTCCAAAACTCTGTAGTTTGGTCATTTTCCCCCCAGTGCTAAAAGTTTAGGGCAATGGCCATCTTCCTCTCTCATTTCCTTTCTATCCTCTCCCTCTTTACAGTTTTGAGTTTCTGTTAGAGCAGATGGTTTAAGGAATTCCCTAAATAAGGACAAAAGTATTTAAGAGAGTTCCAGATACGTAGCAATTATGCCTTAGCATACAGTTTGGTCTAGATGTCCGGACCATGTGGGTGTATGTGTATGTGTTTGCCAGGGTATACTGTAAATACAACATAAATAGAATTTACTGCAAATACTCTGCCGATTTCTGCGTGTCCTGGATAATGAGTTGCTACACATGGTATTGAATGAGGAGTATGTGTGTGCTTGTATGGATGTAAACATCCTCATACTCACTACTGACAAGATGAGCCCCCCTCCTCATATTTACACATGAATTCTTGGTCACCCCACCCCCCCACCCCCAAGACTGCCCAGTCAGAGTACTTGGGTTGGGGAGGGGGCGGTACCCTGTTCTCAGGCGGACCTGAGAGAAATCTTTGCCAGTGCAGTACATGCACCAAGGGATTGTCAGATAGGGACCTAGGGGGTTCTGTGGGATGCCTGCCCCTCCACTCCAGAAGGTATCCTTGGCCAGTCTCCCCCTTGCATAAGGAAAGAGTTCACTGCCCTGCATCCCTGGTTGGGTGGGCATGAAGCCCAGGACCTTCCACCTGAGGTTAAATGCCCTCCAGCCTTTGCCTGGGTCTCCCATTAGCAGAGACTGGAGCTCTGGGCTGCGAGGAGCCCCAGGCTGCCAGAAGCCCCCTGGCAGTGGGTGGAAATCAGGGGCAGACGAGGGCTTCTTGGAGCAGGAGGGGCAGGAGAGGATGGGCCAGGAAACTGGGTCAGACCCAAGACATTCTGCCCACGAATGAGCTCGTCCCTTAGTGAAGGCTTGGAGCACTGGAACTGCTGGGCCAGGTTCCTGGCCTCAGGGAGGGGGAAGGAGGGCCAGGAAGCAGCTTGGTCAGCTCAGGAGCCCTGCAGTGCCCCCACTCTATGGAGCTAAGCTGCTGGAGATTGTGCCTTGTCTGTCCTGCTGCCTCCACAGGGCAGCCCCTGCTTCTTGGAGTAGCCTGTGGGACCCATAGGAAGGGGTGGGACCAGGAGCCCACACTTCTCCTGTGTGGTGGGAACCAGGCACAGGGATCGGTTGGGACTGATCTTCATGCCCCAAGTTCTTCCTTCAGGACAACCAGAAATTAAGGATTCTTGAAACCAAGCAGTTTTATTGGTTTTCTGCTTTCTGGAGGGAGAGCTCCATTCTGTCACAAGAATGCCTGGACCCCAGGAACCCCAAATCTCCTGGTTTATATTTAAGGAACCTGGGGTCCTGAAAACAGAAGGGGCCAGCCAGAGGTCACCCAGCTATCTGTAGGGCAAACAGCCTCAGAAATGTTAAGGAGATACCTGAGAGCACTGAGCCCAGCTGCCCACTTGGGCTCTCCAAGTGGCACAAGCCCTGCCACGGATGTTGGGGGGAGGGGCTCAGTGGGTGAAAGGGGAGCCAGCTGAGAAGAAGGAAGCACGCTGCTGGGTCTGAGTTGCAGGCATATTGCACCCTGGGAACTTCTGTGCTGGCTGTGTGCTGCACAGCCTCCAGCTCAGTGATGAGTTCTGACTTATTCTAGGACCATGTCACCCCAGGGAGTTGGCCTGTGCCGGATGGGGCAAGGACAGGGTCCTGTTCCGCCGGAAAGAACTAGTGTGAAGCCCAATGACTTCCTGGGATAGCTGTGTGACTTTGGGCAAAGCACCCATTCTGAATTTCCGTTTTCTCATCTATAAAACAGAATCATATGTATCTCACAGGGTTATTAAAACAGTCAAATGTCCTAATGTCAAAGTGCCAGTTTATAGTAGATCTTTCAATATGGTTTTCCCTCCCCTATGGAAAGAAGGAAGGAAGGAAGGAAGGAAAAAAGGAAAAGCCTTTGGTACTGACCCTGTAGGGTCTGACATCCTAACCCAGTGGCCACCAAGAGCCCAGACCACTGAGCGCCTCCCAGGTCACCCCACAGGGAGTGTGTCCGCCCTGCCCCAGCCCCTAGACCCTGAGGGTGAGGTGCATCCTCTTGTCGCTGCAGCGAGTGAATACTCGAGCCCTGGGGACAGAGAGTGTGCCGAGCCCGGGGCTCCTCCAGCCGCCCTCTCGCTTCCCCTACGGCAATCGTCACCGATCTACCAGCTTTCCTCGGAGCAAGGCCCGGCTGACCTGCGGAGCGGCACCGACCCGGGCGCTGGGGTCCAGGCACAGCCGCCACTCTCAGGGCCTAGGGCCGGTGCCTCCCGCCCTCAGGCACCTCCCTCTGGAACGCGGGGCTGTTTGAACTTCTGCCCCCGACACACACAGTTTTTCAGAAAAACAGTAGGTAGCCCCCGGGAGGGAGGTTGCGGAGGTCAGCCCGTGGGAGAGGCTCCCCTCGGGTCTTTGTGGAGAAACGGGAAACCTGATGGGCCAACGCAGGAAGCGGGTTGGGCCGAGCTGCCTCGGGCAGAGGCGCCGCCCGCGGGCGGGGAGCGGGGAGGCGCGGGGCCCGCCGCACGCACCCGGCCGGGGCCGCAGGCCCGCGGGTGGCGCTGCCAGCGCACATCGGCGGGCGCGGGGCTGGCGCCTCCGGGCAGCTCTAAACCAAACCCGGGGAGAACGGCTGGGCCCGTCCGAGCCCCGGTGCTCTCGACGACGGGACGAGCAGAGGAAGCGCAGGGCCCTGATCGTCCCCAGAGGTGCCGAGCGCACCGGGCAGTGGCCGCCGGAGTCCCCGCCTCGCCGGGAGGCCAACGCCGGGTCTCCAAGGAGGGAGCTCAGCCTGACCCGGCTGTCCTTAGTAATACTACTAATCAGCCCGAATAAAACAAAACCTTTCCCCGAATTTTCTTCTATGTACAAAGGAAAATGACCTCTAGGCAGGCAAAGACGAGGAAAGGGCAGCGTCCCAGGAAACTTAATCTCCATGGACATGGACGAGGAGGCAAGGGGAATATGTTTTTTGCTTTTTTTGTTTGTTCCTAGGGGGGAAAAAAGGAAATTCGACACATATTTTTAAAAATCTCTCCCCAACAACCGCTAAAGGCCGTGTGAGCAGAGTCAGGAAACCGAGCCCCCGCCCGCAGTGACACCGGGCCTTTGTCTTCTTTCCTGAAGCCCCCAAGACTGCTGACCGCGCCGAGATAAAGGCCGGGTCAGAGCCCTGTGGAATCCCGGGGGAGGGGGCAGCCGTCCCGCTGGCGCTTCCAACACGCGGCCCCGCCGGAACCGGGCTACAAGGCTCCCCAACGCCAGGCCCAACTGAGGCACCGCTCCGCGTTTCCTGACTTTCCCCGAAAGTCTTCTGCCACTAAATTCCCTGGACCCAATTCCCACCAGCATTACGTTTTCCTACTCAAAGCCCCAGGAGGGGCGAGGGGCCGCGGCTCCCCGTCCGACCTCGCCTGAATTGGTCCTCAGACGTGGAATCGTGCGCAACGTTTGCTGCGACTCTCCCATTCGCGGCCGCTGGGCAGGGTTGGCCAACGGGATCCGAACCCGTGCCGTATCTGTCGCGGCCGTGCCTCTGTGCCTTCTGGTGGCCCCGGAGACTCCTCCAGCGCTTGACTCAAGTTTTCTACATAACGACCTCCTGCCAGAGGGAAGGGTCAGCGGAGATGGCGGAAGAGCGTTTGGGACCCTATCCTGTAGCTTTCTGTGCTTGAGAAACGCGGGTCGCCGAGGAACTCAAGTCCCCGCGGCGTGGCCTTTGCACGGCGGCGGCCTTGCGCTTCCCAGGGTACGCAAGGAGTCCTTTTCTCCGCAGACACACGCAGGTGTTGAGAGCGCTGGGCCGCCCAGAATCCTTTCCACAAAATAGAGAGCGGACGAGCCCGGCGACCTGCGGGTGCGGAGACCGAGGGAGCTCCGGCAGCCACGCTGCGCGCCTCGCCACGCACGCCACGTGGTGGCCCGCTCTGCAGCCACCATAGTTTCCCAAGCCGAGGACGAACCCGCGGTTCGCCTCCGTTCATGATGGCTTGTGAGGGTAGAGGACCCGGGCCGCCTTCCCTAAGCCGAATGGAAGATCAAGGCCCCTTTTATCTTCCATGGGGACGCGACTTGGGGAGGCAAAGAAAAAGCGACAGACCTGGGGAGTGAGGCCCTGCAGCCTCGGGTGCCCAGGGGGACCTCCTCCTCTTCCTTCTCTCGCCCCTTGCCCCCTCCAGCCGACTGGGGAATCTTGGTCCCCAGTGAAACTGGAGCTGCCCACTGGCGGCAGATGAGAGATAAAGGAGCCGGCGGCGCAGAGGCGCTGACCGGATCCGGGCTCTCCCGCACCCTGGAACAGCACGTGAGACCCTCTTTCCCCGGGCGGCGCTGACCCAGCTCTAGGGAGACGGATCGGCTGAGCTGTGTGTGCACACTCTGTCTCCAGGCACAACCAGTCGTGTTCGCGTGCGGAGTGTGCGTGCACACGACTGCACGAGGGTGTCCCATATCTTTGTGCATGTACATGCATACATGTGTGCATTTGTCATGCCTCTAGGGAGACAGGCATACACATGCACACACGCGTGATGTGCGTGTGCACACGTCTGTACTCTGTTCTTGCGTCTGTCCTGTTCCCGCGCTGCGCAGGCACTGATGGAGCTGGCTGCTCGTGAGTAGTAGTTACGCCTCACATTTGCACCGGCCTTTACAGTTTTCGATCACTATTTTCCCTACTATCCTAGGAAACGCTCTCCTTTCGAATTTTAGGTGGCGATACAAGCTAAGAGAAGTTAATAGGTACTCGTTTGCACACAGTCTGTGAGAGACTGAAGCCAACCAAAGACCCGGCCCGCTGCTGAACGTGGATGTGTTTGCCCGATGCGCTCCGAGGTTGGCCCGTTTGGCGCCCCAAGCGACCCCAGGTCCAGGGGGCCTTGGCCCTTCGCCAGGCTTCCTGGGAGACCCGCGGCGCCAGGCTCCAGGTTTCAGTTCGTTAGCTTTTCCGGAGCTCAGTGACACGGTGCCCAGGGCGGGGGAGCCCAGGGCAGGGGTGCCGCGAAAGAGCACTCAAAGATTCCAGGGCCGTGGCCGGCCACGCGCAACTTGGTGCCAAGGCCTGAGAAGCCTGCGTCTCCAAGGCAGCCACGTCAGGCGAAAGCGCGGTGACCTAGCGGCACACCCAGGAGCCCTGTGTTACGCCAGAGCCGGAGCAGTGACGAAACGAATTCCTTGAGCTTCTGCTGTCTCGACTCTCTAACGACTCTACCCGACCTGGAGCCCCCATGCCCGTTTTACAGAAGTGAGGAGTCTGAGGCTAGAGCGGTACAGTGAATTATCCCAAATTCGACAGCCAGAAAGTGGCCAAGGTCGGGACTGGAATCCCCAGTTAGCTGAGTCTGGGTCCCTAGACCACGGTGCCTCTGCCTCCAGCACGGCTCGCCAGGTCCCTGCTTGCGTCAGGGCTCTTAGCCTCTGACTTCCCTCGCCAATCTGTTGTTTAAATACACATATGTTCCCTGAGTGGGTTGCCTTTTGCTTCTTGCTTCCTCTCCTCGGGCATTTGGTTCTCTCCGGCCCCAAGCCCTCCCTCTCCGAGGCTGAGGCTGCCCGAGGGCTGTAGCTTGACCACATCTCGCCGTGTGCCCTTGGGCTTCGGCGCCCGGCTCCTGCAGACTGAGGTCGCTGGTCTCTGGGCTTCAAGGCCGCCCCCACCCCGCAGAGCCTGGGCGCTGGAAGGGAGCCCGCGGCGTGGCGAGGTCGCCATGCGGCCGCACAGCCTCGAGGCTGCCCTCTGCTGGCACCAAGCAACATTTTTGCTGCCTCCCTCAGCGGCCCAGGAGCTGCGCCGGTGAGAGAGGCTCGCGCAGAGCAAAGGCGACCCCACTCTCCCTGCATCCCAGGAGTGGCCGCTGCACCTTCACCCACTGCCGAGACCCTCCCGTATTGCTCAGTCTCTGGCCCCTGCCCCCTGGCGGCACTGGAGACTCCGGGTGCTCCCCCCAGGGGGCTGCTCAGTGAGCCGAAGCTCTGCGGTGGCAACGCAGCTGCGTTGCGACTTCCGCCTGCATCCCACGCCGACCGGCCCTCGGGGAGGAGCGGGGCGGGGCGTGGGAACCGCAACCCGCAGGCGTCCGCCAGGCGCGTCCCCCCCAGGCCACCGGCGGACTCTGGGGACTTCGGGGAGAGCCCCAGGCTGTGCTCAGGCCCCTGTACTCTCAGCGCCATAGCATTGATTGGCACCATGAGTCACCGCCGACGCGGAGAAAACCCTGCCCTCTCCCTCCGATGGACTTCCAACCCCACTTGATAGTCGCCTTGGCGCTTGGCTGCCTATATTTCTTTTACTGCACTTGTCTCCCCAGCCAAATGAAGGGCGCCTCAAGGACCAGAAGGGGCCGGTTCCCGACCCGCACCCCACAGGTCCTGGCTAAGGGTTTGCCAGGTGGTGTCGGAACTAGTTCAAGACGCCTCCATTTTGGATCTTGAAAAAAGCCTTCAGCAATGAGGCAGGGGGACACTTCTCGTTGCTGAAATCCAAGGTGGGGTAAAAATTAATCATCATACCTATGCACTTCTAATGCTCTATATTAAGACTTTTCACATTTTTCCCCCCATTTACAAAGATAATTCAAATTGAAGAAAATTGGGAAAATAAAACATTAAGATACACAAGGAAAATAGAAATTGCAGGTAACCCCACACCTCCCCCAGGAGGTAACCACGGTTAACATTTGGGTGACTTTCCTCTGGTCTTTTATTTACATATTTTAATGAAAGTCTAATTTCCATAATTAAAAGAATATATTTTATATAAAATTGGAAATTTTGTATTCTGCTTCTTTTAACCTTTCACCTTGAGGGCTTCTCCATATATTATTCTTTGAAACATGATTTTCAATGAATGCTTAATAATCCATTATATCGGTGGACCATAATTTTTTGATATAACAGCACAATTCTCTTTGTTTCAGGACCAGGAAAGTCCTTTTAGCCACACTCTCTGGGTCGCTAAATATATAATCAGGGGCCGGCTCGGTGGTACAGCGGTTAACTGCGCACATTCCGCTTAAGCGGCCCAGGTGCGGACACGGCCCCACTTGGCACACCATGCTGTGGTAGGTGTCCCACGTGTAAAGTAGAGGAAGATGGGCACTGATGTTAGCTCAGGGCCAGTCTTCCTCAGCCAAAAAAAGAGGAGGATTGGCAGCAGTTAGCTCAGAGCTAATCTTCTTCCAAAAAAACAAAATATATAGATATATATATATAATCAGTAGTTGATCAACAAATCTTGAATCATTTGCTGACCCAAAAAAAGGAGAGTCCCACTCTCAGAGCACAAAAGATCCACCCAGAAATCTGGGATTACCTTGTTCCGGGAGAGGAGTTTCCAGCCCCTGCTGACAACTATCTCCCTTTGCTGGAGACCAGGGGAGCTGGGGTGCTGGGAGAAACGTCTTGAAAGAAAGCAGGGACCAGCAATGTGTCTGAAGAGCGGCCCTGGCCTGCTTGTAGGACCCAAGCCTTGTATCCTCATCTGGCACACAGGAGGTGTCTGTGACCTGGGTTTCTGTGTGCAGTCTCTTGTAACAGTTAGAAGTCAAACATGCCTTCACTTGAATCCTGGATCTTCCCCTCAGAAGCTGTGTGACCTCAGAAAAGCTGATCAACCTCTCTAAACTTCATTCTAAAAATTGGAATAATAATGCTGCCACATCAAGCTTTTTAAAGTATTTAAATAATTCCATCTCTTAGCCTAGTGCCTGTACAAAGAAATCCTCAATACACAGTAGCTACTGCTCCTACTGCCTCTGCAGTTGCTCCTGCTGTTGCTTCTGGCATTAGCTGTGGTCTTGGGGATCAGTGCAATTGCCCTCTCCCTCAACTCCTGACCCTATTGCTGCTGCTAAACAGAAGCTTGGGGCCTGGCACTGAGCCAGCCCCAGGTTCTCAGGGCTGAAGGAGTCACTTCCAGCGCTCTGGTTGGACTGCTCAGGACCTACTGACAATCAGGCCTGGGCTTGGGCTGTTTATACTAGAACCGTTAAAACAGGAAAATATGCAAACCCTTCATTCACAGGAATCCGGCTATTGTTGAGTCAGAAATGATATTTTTGTTTCTAAAATGAAAGGTACATTTGCTGCTTTACTCACACACGCACTTTTTTTTTTTTTTTTTTTTTTTTTGGTTGTGGCTACAGAGCTAAAAAGGCAAAGCAAATGATCTGGTTCATTTGACCAGCTCAAGCAGCCAACCTGGAAGGTCCTTTGGCCTGACTGCTGGTTTGCAAGAGCTCCAACAAGCCCGAACTTCACTGGGGTCTATCTTGTATGTTCACAGACTAGGTTCTTATCCATCTCCCAGACTTGAGAGGGACACCACCTCCATCTAGAAAAGAGGCTAAAGAGGAATTTCATAAATTACATTAATTCAGCCAGTCTGATCCCAGTAGACTCAACCGAACATCAAAATCTCAGGGAGGAAGTTTTTAAAGCACAGATTTCAGGATCCTCTTCCAACTGTAAAGCTTCTGCCTCTGTGGGGCTGGTGCATGTGTAGCTGTAGGTCAGTTCCTCCAGGTGATTCTGATGAAGCCCATGGAGCCCCCATTAGGGAACCACTGCTGTTCCCAATTGAATTGAAAGCTAAGGTTTCTCTAAGTGGACTCCGGAAAATACAGATTCCAAAGAGTCTTCCATTGGGACCACATGGAGTTACAAAGAGCCTGGTTCCAGCACCGGATGTGGGTGAGTGTATGTGTTGGGGGGGGTGAGTGCATGTTTGTTTTTGTGTGCTGCTGTTGTCTGCACACGTGTCAGGCCTCTTTGGTCACAAGTAACATAAATCTACGAGAGCTGGCCTAAACCAAACAGTGGGGAGGGTTGTTATACGGATTTGTAGGTGAGCCCTGGAGCCCCAGGCAGGTGGCAGTCAGATTTCCTGAGGGGCTAGAATAGGGGCTGAGGGGATGGCAGGAACCCAGGTAGCTTCCCTCTGCAGGGGAGCAGGCCTCTCCTCTGCTCTGTTCCAGGGAGGAGCCCAGCTGTCACCATAATCTCTGAGTCCCTAGCCCAACCTCCTGTAAGAGAGAAACTGGTCCACCTGGGTCAGGTCCTGTCCTGGAACGACACCACTGGTCCTGTCAACTGAAGCTGTGGGGGAGGGGGAGGGTCTTGTAGTGGCTTCTGATGGCCCCTCCCTGTGAGGAGGGAGAAATCATGGCACTCATTGGAGGTCAAGCAGACACCCCCAAAGGTCTGACTTGCTTCACTTTAGCCCCTCCAGCCATGCAACCAGGCCCTCAGGGGTTCTTGATGCTAGCTGCAGGCCAAAACTCACCTGGGGAGTCTTAAAAAATATTGTGCCCAGGCTCCACATCTGGGGTGGAGCCAGGGCACCAGGATTTTTCAAAGCAACCCTGGTGATCACAATATACAACTGGGGTGGAGAATCATATCAATAACCAAATGGGGAACCTACAGCCAATTTAGCCATTTCCTAAACACACAGTCTCAAAGTACAATTAGTTAAGAGGAAAATTATTAAAACCTAATGGGTTGCACATGGCTTATTTTCATCTAAATTGGAGACTGACATACTAACCCAAATTTCAAATGCCATGATTATTCACATTTGACATTTTCTAAACCTCTTGATGTAAATGTTCCCTTAAATTCCTAAAGGAATTTGCCTCTTCCGGAGATCCTGAGGCACTAGAACAAACAATGTCTCCCTGTAGCCTTGTTGACCCCAGACCCCCATAGACCACCCTTCTTTTCCGAGGTCTCCAGCTTGCTGGAGCAATCTCAGCGCTCCCAACGCTGAATCACACTGACCCTGCTTGCTCGGCCACGGGCCTGTGCCTCAGGGTTCCCACCCAGGAGCCTCTGACACGGAGAGGAGAGACCCTGCCTCCTTAGCCGAGCTAACAACACTGAGCCAAACCTTGTCCTGGTCCACGGCAGCCTTGAGGATTGTCTTTCTTTTGTTTTGTTTCCCCTCCTGGTAGGTTTCCTCCAAACAATTAATCAGCCAATCAGCAAATAGTTCATGGGCAGCGATGCTCGGAGTAACACAAGAAGTATCGCCCTGAGAGAACCTGACCCTGGCGGAAGCGCAACAGCGGCCCCTCCAGGCCAGGCCTTGCGTGGATCCTAAGGAGCGTGTTAGAGAAATCCCTTCCTCAGCTTCCTGGGTTTTTGGTTTGGTTTGGTTTGGTTTAGAAAGATTAGCCCTTAGCTAACATCTGCCGCCAATCCTCCTCTTTTTTTGGCTGAGGAAGACTGGCCCTGAGCTAACATCCGTGCCCATCTTCCTCTACTTTACATGTGGGACGCCTGCCACAGCATGGCTTGCCAAGCCGTGCGTAGGTCCGCACCCGGGATCCCAACCGGCAACTCCGCCAACGAAGTGGAACGTGCAAACTTAACCGCTGTGCCACCAGCTGACCTGGCTTCCTGTTCTTTTCTGGCCTAGCCAAGGGCTGGGACTCAGGCAAACCTAGAGGGTGGTGGGTGACAGGAAGGAGAAGGGAGCTGTCTTGCCTCGTTAGGTGCAGGAATGGAGGTCGGGAGGCTGCTCTTCCCAAGCCTGAACAATCCTGAGCTGTTCCCTGCCCCCAGAACCAGGGAGCAGAGACGGCAAGACGAAATTGCCTTCTGAAGCCTGGGAAAGGCCGTCAACACAGAGACCAGCGACTAACGGAGGATGCACACGGGGTGGGGCTGGGCACACAGACCACGACCACTTTGAGGCTACACAAAGGGCTTGGAGATGCCAGATATAGCCTAGGGTAGTGGTTTTCAAAATGTGGAACCATCAGCATCACCTGGGACCTTATTGAAATGCAAATTCTCAGATCCACTGAATCAGCAACTCTGGGGTTGGGGACAGCACTTCAACGCCTTCAGGGGATTCCGATACGTGCTCAAGTTTGAGAACCAGTGGTCGACTCCAGGGAGCCCAGGGAGGGGAGGCGCGTCCCAGACACCCCACACCTACAACACGTGATGAGTCTGTCTTCCCTAAGTGGGTTCCAGGAAGCCAAGCAGGACCTCAGATGTCACCCCAGCAAGAATTACGGCCACTGTCCTCCCCACCATCCACCCCCTACACCCTCTCCCTTTGGCCCAGAGGCCGGGGACTCCACCTCCCCGCCCCAGTGGGCGAGCAGTCGTCGGTGCACCGTCCCTGCCAAGCGTCGCGGAGTCCACAGGCCCCCGGGCTGCCAGCAGTGACCTTGCGGGGAGGAATGACGGCCGTGAGACTCCACTCTGACTTATTTTGTTCCATTCCGGGAGGAATAATTTGTTTCGTATTGGAATCAAAGCGCCTCTCGCGGCGCTTCCGTTTTATCTCGGCCGCCGCGGGGCCGGGGCGCGGCGGCTGCTTCCCATTAGGCGGGCCTGGTCCCCATTACGCGGCCGGCTCCGCGAACCGGGCGCAGCCCACCCGCCTCCGCCCGCGACACCCGAGCCCCACTCCTCCTCGCCCCAGAGACGAGCGGGACTGGGGGGCTGGAGGCGGCCCGGGGGTCCACACAGCTCCCCTCCGCTGCTTGGCTGTCGCCGTGCCTGCCATCACACCGTTAGCGGCGCTCCTTAGGGTCAGACGCGGCTCCTACAAGGACACTTTTAGGTCCCCATCTCTTCAGTGGAAGTAGGTCCCCAGGGCTCTCGGCTTTAGGCCCTGGGCCCACCAAAAGCCGCACCCACGGAGGAGAGCAGCGAGGGACCCCTCAACCCGGAGAGGAAAAGGTGTCCCCTCCACCTGCCCACAGAACCCCGGAGCCGGGCCCTCACGGCGGCGCAGGGAGCGCGGGAGACCTGCTTCTCTCCTAGTCCGGCATCCACTTCACAGACAGTGTAGACCGTCAATAGGGAGTACTGAACAGAAGAGCCACACCCAATCCCCCTGCAGACAAGGGGCCCGCTGAAAGCAGACCACCTCCCACCGGGGAAGGGCGGTCTGCACGCGCTGGCCAAAGCAAGGAGCTGGCCTTCCACGTGCTGCCTTCCCCAGGGCGGCAAAGGGTCTGCGCCCACCTGCACGGCTGGGAGAAACAGCCAGACGCCCCCACAACCGCCAGAGCAAAAAACATTAACACAAAGGCCCTCATGTTCTCGTCACATTTCACACTTCCTTTGATTTCATTAATTTTGTTTTTGCACAAACAATATTCTAATAATTATGGCGACTTAGAAATGGGACTGATGATGGCTCTGCTTCCATCCAAAACAAGAGAAATTCCACGCAGCTTCTATTACCCGGGATGATGAAGCCACAGGGGAAGGCAGAGTGCTGGTTCACTGCATTCTTGTGATAAATGTGAGAAAACACAATGTATTTTGTATGTCAAATCTTATAATTGAAGATAAAGTACAATTCCAGATTTTTGCCTAAGGGGGAAGAAAAATGGATGGAAAGCCACCCAATCACCCAAAGTCTGACCACCAATAAACCAATTAATTTCATTTTTCCGTGTTGCTACACAGTTTATAACTATTTAACAACTACACAGTTCATAACTATTTAACAACTACACAGTTCATAACTATTTAACAACTACACAGTTCATAACTATTTAACAACTACACAGTTCATAACTATTTAACAACTGCATGACATCTAGTCTTCTGGATGTGGCCTGATTTATTTAACTTCCCCATTTAGAGTGTTTCCAAGGTTTTCACTTATTTTTTTTAAAAATTGCAATGAGCATTTCTGATATTTTGCTGTTTCTTTCCTTTAAATTATTTGTTGAGGAGTGTAGACCATATTTTAGTAACGTTTATGTGATTATCTAGACAATAGATTTTTTTCCAGGGAATCTGAAAAATTCAGAATATTATAAAAATCAACTATAATCCCCAGACCCCTTTTGCCGCTCATCAGCTTTTCTCCCCTCCAGCCTCGCAGCCCGTGCACCTGTACACCTAGGACTTCAGTCACCTTCCTGCATCAGATCTTGCTCTGCATTTCATGGCTGTCTGTCTTTTCCATTATCTTTGATTGTAATATTATTGAAGGCAAAGATCACACCTTTGTCATCTGGATAATAACCGTAATAGCTAGTTTTTACTGGCTGCCTAGTCTGTGCCAGACATAATACAGCCTTATCTCACTGAATTCCCACAAACTATATTTTATTTCCTTTTACTATATGAGGAAAGTGAGCCTCAGCAAGATTAACTTCTGCAGGGCCACCCAGCTTGTAAACTGCAGCCCTGGGACAGAAGCTGACTCCACATTCATGCCCTTTCCACTGTAGGAACTTAGAGTAGAATTGCATTGATAGATAACTTCTAAAATCTTTTCTCGTCAGGCCAGCCAGGTGGCACAGTGGTTAAATTCGCATGCTCCGCTTCGGTGGCCCAGAGTTCCTGGGTTTGGATCCCAGGCCTGGACCTATGCACTTCTCATCAAGCCACGCTGTGGTGGTGTCCCACATACAAGATAGAGGAAGATTGGCACAGGTGTTAGATCAGGCACAATCTTCCTCAAGCAAAAAAAGGAAGATTGGCAACAGACATTAGCTCAGGGCTAATCATCCTCATTAAAAAAATAAAAAATAAAATCTCTTCTGATTCAGGATTATATTAATCTAGTTGGCATTAATCACCTGCTGTCTCTTTGCATCAACTACCTTATGCAGGACTTTATTATCTCACAAAAGAGAAGACTCGGGTTAGTGGCTCCGGGCTATGGATACAGTCACTCAAAGGCTTGGGCATGAGCTGTACTACTTGTCATCTTCCACCTCTGTGGACTGTAGCAGATCCAAGCATCACACTCAGATTTTAAAATGTCCAATGGGAAAAGGAACCATTTCTTCCAGGTTCTTTTTTTTTAAAAGATAGGCACCTGAGCTAACATCTGTTGCCAATCTTCTTTTTTTTCTTCTTCTTCTTCTCCCCGAAGCCCCGCAGTACATAGTTGTATATTCTAGTTGTAGGTCCTTCTAGTTGTGGCATGTGGGACGCTGCCTCAGCATGGCCTGATGAGTGGTGCCATGTCTGTGCCCAGGATCCGAACCGGCAAAACCCCAGACTGCAGAAGCAGAGTGGGCAAACTTAACCACTCAGCCACGGGGCCAGCCCCTCTTCCAGGTTCTTTTTCAGGAGTCTGGACCACTTTCCCAGAAGCCACAGAAGACCTCCCCAGTCATCTCATGGGCCAGGCCTGAGCCACATGCTTGTTTCTATTTGCTGCAAAAGGATGAGACCACCATGGCTGGCTCAGACTCACTGGGGTCTGGGTCTGCCCAGGAGGGAGGCCAGGTTTTCTGTGGTATCTGACTTATCTGCCTCCCTGAACAAAATCAGGGTTCTCTGAAGAAGGAAGAGAGGGGACAATGGTTGTTAGAGAGGCAGCTAACACCATAATCTAAAAGGAAATGTACCAAAAACATTAAAGGATGTGAGCTACGAGTGAAAGCAATTTGAAAATTTCCTCCCCCTTCTTGGAATATTATTGTCTTTAAACCTGTCTATAGTTGTCAATAAATCAGTTAAACGTAAATTGTCAAAGGATTGTCATTTAGTTAGACTATGAAGTTTCTCTGGGGAAAAGAAACAGGGGCTCCACTGTATGGCCCCGGGACTGGACTGCCGTCAGGGTCAGTGGCTTCTCTGCGTCTGGCCCCGTCTCTCTCCCAGACTGCCTGCTCCCTCCCAGGGCCTCCCTGCTTCTCTTGCACGTGCCCCTGGTCTCTGCTTTATCAACCGCTCCATCCAACCACAGGTTCCCTCCTGGCTTTGGTGCACACATGGCCACCACGGCCCCTCCAGCCCCCGCTCCCTCTGCAAATTGACAACCTCTCTGGAAATTCTTTTTTTTTTCTTCAGATTTTATTTTTTCCTTTTTCTCCCCAAAGCCCCCCGGTACATAGTTGTATATTCTTCGTTGTGGGTCCTTCTAGTTGTGGCATGTGGGATGCTGCCTCAGCGTGGTTTGATGCCATGTCCGCGCCCAGGATTCAAACCAACGAAACACTTGGGCCGCCTGCAGCGGAGCGTGTGAACTTAACCACTCGGCCACAGGGCCAGCCCCATCTCTGGAAATTCTTGATCCCAATCTCCAAGCGAGGTGACTCTGTTTGGAGCTGCTCATCCTGTCAAGACGAGCCACCTCAGAGGGCAAGGCCTAGCTGGCATCTGAAGCGGCTGCCCTGGGATCACGAGCTACCCCAGGTCCAGTCAGCTCTGACCAAGGAGGGGAGCTGGGTCGCTTGTCACAGAGCCTGACTGCTGAGAGCTGCCCCTGTGGAGGGCCAGAGGGGGCGGGGCGGGGCACTTCCCAGGAGAAGGGCTGATGCTGGGAGTTGATTTTGCTTTTCCAGAGCCAAACCTCTACTCCAGGTAAGTCAACTCCTCCCCTAATTCAAATCTGAGCATACCATAGGTGCTCGGTAAATACAAGCTGTCAACCTGTTGGTCAACCTGTCTCACGAACTTGTCATAGGCCAGTGTTTATCCAAATGTAACATGCATGCAGATCAGTCACCTGGATCTTGTTAAAATGCAGATTTTAATTCCCAAGGCCTGGGTGGGGCCTGAGCTCTGCATTTCTAACAGGCTCGCAGGTGGCACAGATGCAGCTCACAGGAGCACACTTTCAGCAGCAAGGCTGTAGGTGACCCTTGGGCTTTCTTCCAACCCAAGGTATTTCTGGTTGTAAGATTCTGTCAGCATGCGCCCTCCCCACCTGCCAGGCTGCCTCTGCCCTGCCCCATCAACTAGATACTTCTTCCTCCTTTGGTACCTTCGCTTGGGCACTTCCTCTGCTTGGCACATCCTCCCTTTGTTCCAAGCTCTCCAGACTACCGCAGCACTATTGACGTTTGGACCAGATAATCGTTCGTTCTGAAGTCAAGTATACCGTAGGATGTTTGGCAGCATTCCTGGCCTCGACCCATTAGATGCCAGCAGCCCCTCTCCCCCTAGTTGTGACAACCAAAAATGCGTCCAGACGCTGCCAAATGTCTCCTGAGGGACAAAGTCACCCCTGGTTGAGAACCACTGCTCAAAGACCTTGAGTGAGAATCGACATTTTCACAAGATCCCAGTGATTCACATGCACATTAAAATCTGAGCAGTGTTGCTCTAAAATACAGCTCCGGTCCAGACACTCACCCTCCCCTCTGGACTCTCACCGCCCTCACATCTGCGCCTCTCACCTAACAGGCCCTCGCCTCTCTTCTGTACTGGCATTCAGCAGTGGCTGGGATCCCAGTTTGAGCCTCACTTGCTCTCAGCGCAGGATGCAGGTGTGCCCGGAGGTAACACACACCCGAAGTTTTGCTCCTGCCTGGTGCCTCTTCTCCTCTCTTCCGCTGAGCACCTTCATTTTCTTTGGGGGAACGACCTCTCCCTCACTCTCAGTCCAGTAGTTCAGATGAGCCATACACACCCACCTCCACTCTCACGGGAGAGGGTGTATATTTCACCCCATCTTCCACAAGGATTGCTTCAGTGGCAGACAAGTGAATTAAGCGAAAGAGATCCAATTCCAGAACTTTTGTAGGGACGAAAGGCAAAGAGAAGCTCTCTTTCCGCTGAGACTGATAGCTATAGGGAAGACATAAGCCTGGAACTTTTGGAGGCACCCACATGGAGAAAGCCTGCGAGAGTGAAGCCAACGAAAAGGAAAGCAGAACAGACAGGAGAGAGACTGAGTTCTGACCACAGTGTTTGAGCTCCTGGTTCCAGCCATACCTGAAGACTTGCCATGAATTTTCAGTGATATAAACCAACAAATTTCCTTAAAAAAAAAATTGTAAGCAGCTTAAGTTGAATTTCCATCACGTGCAAACAGCAGACTCCTGACTAATAGGTGGGGCCTGTCTGAGGAGTTAGGTCGTCATAGCTGTATGTCTGGGTCCTATGGAGCCACAGGCTGAAGCACAAGTCTTTGTCATTGTGCCAGATCACCGGGTGTAACCCTGAGCAAGAGAGGGGGGCATCCTCCCACCTCTGCTGAGGTCACAGCCGGGCTCCAGGGAGACCACAACTATGTGGCCCCTCTGGATCCTCAAGGACTGCTGCCTTGAGAGGCTGGCAGATCCCCCGGACAGGAGAATAGTCTCAGCCATCACAGGCCTGAGCAGCAATGGAAGTGAAGAACCCTCAAGCGGCTTCACAGGCAGCCAAATTCCACAAGGGGGCGGGGCAGTCCAGAGCAGAAGGTGAGAGACATGCCTGTGAGCTCCCACGGAACGTTCCCTGGCAGCTCCGGCAGCCCACGGGGGCGGGGCAGTTTTGCAGTCAGTTGAGGTCTTGCATTCGGCGCACGGAGACTGAAGTCAGGGTAAGACCTGGGCAGCCTAAGCACCCACAGACAGGAAAGACTCTGTGGATCTCAGTTTCAGTAAGTTTTCCTGCAGATGTCCTGAGGAGGTAGCAGATGCTCAGAGGGGATGACCACAGGCTACACCTGTGACCCGGGCACTGGGTTTCCCAGCTTCGCCAGCAGGCCAACGGTCCTGGCAGGATCGAGGAGCGAGAACCAGCAAGCCTACCCTTTCAGGGAAGTGGAGGGCTTCCAACAGAAACCATAAGATATATTTTTTTTTCCAAAATGATTATATATTCCTTTTATAATCACACATATGTCTTGTCAAATCCAGAATAAAAAGAACAATATAGATTGGGGGAGGGGGAGTAGACAGGAGGGAGGGCCACTTGGAGCGCTCACACCATCCACGAAGGCAGGAAACTTAAGTGCCAACACCAAGAGGCACCATCCTGTTTTTGTCATTCCTTGGCCCTTCAAAACCTGATCCCAGCTTATCGTGCATATTTCCAGTGATCCAGACCCCCAACCATTAAGTGAAATTGACCAGGATGCTGCGTTAGGGGCAGGGCCTGAGAGCGGACTCCCAATACCTGGATCCCGCAGGCCAAGTGGCCCCTAAAGCGCGTCCGCGTCGCGGGCCGCGGCCACCAGGTGGCGCCCTGACTTCTGCTCGGGCGGCCGCCAAGTCTCGGCTCCGGCCGGTCCCTGGGCAGGGCGGCCACCCTCCCCGCGCCCGAGGGGACGTGCCAGGGCCGCGGGCCGTGGAGAAGCTCGATGCCAACACGAAAGTGCCGCCTGCTATGACCCCAAAGCCCCAGTACAGGGCCCGAGGGGCCTCGGGTCCCATGGAGGACCCTAGCCTGGCCCTCGCCTCCGCCTTCCGACCTGGCCGCCCCTCGCCCCCCGGGGTAGGAGGCGCGGACGATGAGACTCGAGCTGGGCCGGGGGAAAAACAAGGCCGTTCCCAAATGAGGGACCTCGCACTGGAGTAAGCACCCCGTCTTGCGGCTGACGCCGTGGGAGCAGGCGCCAGCACTCTGACCCTCCTCCCGCTTCCCCGCCGGCCGCCTACGCCCCTCCCTCCCGCAGCCCTCCTTCCTCTTCCCGCCCGGACGAAAGGAGAAGTGCCCAAAAGTCCGGAGGAAGCGGGACGGGAGCTCCTGGGGTTTCCAGCGCGCCCGCGGGAGGGCGGAGGCGTGCCCGGCGCGGCGCCGACTCGGGCCGCCAGGGGGCGCTGCGGGGGTGGGCGCCGGCGGGGCGCGCTCAGACTTCCTTAGGAGGGGCCGGGGACTGCAGCCCAGGGCCGGGGCGCCCCCCCCGCTCCCGCCCCCGCTCCCGCCCCGGCGGGCTTCGTCTCGGGCCCTGAGGCCGCTGCGCCCGCAGTCCCTGGAACGGGGAGTAATAGGAGCCTTCTCCAGCGAATAAGGCGTAATCTCCTGCTGACGCCGGGCACTGCTGATAAATGAGCAAAGAAAACAGACTCAGCCCCGCCCTTGTGAGGTTTATCTTGTGTTGTGGGGCAATGAACAGAACAGAAGTCATCTAAAGTAGCAATCGCTGTCAGAAGCGGGTAGACGCTATGGAGAAAAACAGAGCGGAGTAAGGCGGACGCGGAATTGTAGGGTGAGGGGTGCTTATTTCATGCAGGAGGTCAGGGGGGCCTCTCTTAGGGGAGGAGGACACTTCACAAATACCTAAAGGACGGGCCGAGGGGAGCCCAGCCTCTCTCTGAGGGAAGAGCAGAAAAATAAGGAACGCTTCACATGTGTGTTAAATAAACGAATTTTCGAGGCAGGACACCACACTGTGCTGGGGCGCCTCTGATGGTGCCAGGTGCCCTCTTCCAAACCTGTCTGTCCCCTTCCTTCCATCCATCCAACCATCCGACCAGCCCTGTGGTCAGCGGGCCTCAGGCACCTACTTGTTCTGTGCTGCACCTTACCCTGGGTACACTTCATTCCCATATCCCCTGCACCCAGGATATGGAAATGGGAAAGACATACTCCTTGGAGGGAGAGGCCCTCACTCTCACTCTGGTGGGACCAGAGAATGGCATGGCCTGCCTGGGAGAGTAAGTTGACAGCATCTCACTTTTAAAAATGGGCATCTTTTGATGCAAAAGCCTGTGTGGGATTCCAGGCCAGGCATTTCAGTATGGTGGCCATTACTCTGACTGGAGCAAGAGTGGCTGGGTTTTAACTCCAGCCCCATCCATTACCAACTCTGGGACCCTGGAATTATTCTTTACCTGTGTGCCTCAGCTTTCACATTTGTAAAATTAGGCTAATAATAATACCTAAGTTAGGGTTTTTGAGAAAATATATTGCAAAGGGCTTAGAGCAGTGCCTGGCCAATAGCGAGTGCTCATTAGATGTTAGATATTATTATTAACTTGGCCAACTGTCTGCACAAAAGTGCAAGCTGACCTGTTCACCAAATGCTCTTTGCAAGGTTACCTGCATAGCTCCATGCTGGAGCAACCTCAATAAAGATCCAGCAATAGGGAGATGACTGAGCAGATTGTGGTGCACCCATACTATAGAATAAAGCATAATTTTAGAAAGATTGTGCCAATGAGAGACATCTTGAGACCCATATCAGCAAGTCAAACCAAATGTCAAAAAGTGGTGAATCCTGTGGAACATTGGGATGTGTGTCATGGCGCTCTGAGGACCTCAATTCCTCCTCTGATAAGAGCTAATTTGACCTATTATCTGAATAGTTAGTCAATATCAATCAAAACTTTAAAGTCCACATATCCTCTGACCCAGCAATTGTACTTCTAGGAGCTTATCCTAAAGATATACTTGCGCATTTGAACAAAGAGTCATGAACAGGCAGGTTTGTGGCAGCAGTAGCAAAGACGGAAACAACCTAAGCGTCCGTCAACAGAGGAACAGTTAAATAAATGATGATGGCTCCATCCCGTGGAAGATTGCGCAGCCGTTAAGGTTAATGAAGCAGATCTCTATGTGCTGATGTGGAAAAATCTCCCCGGTGCATTTAGTTAAAAACGCAACAGGACCACAATGAGATACCACTTTATACCCATTAAAATGGCTAAAATTAAAAAGACTGACAACACCAAACATTTGTAAAACTGTGGAGCAACTGGAACTCTTATACGCTGCCAGTGGTCCTGTAAAACGGCACAACCATTTTGGAAGACATTTTGGCAGGCTGTGTTTGTTTTTGTTTTTCATAAAGTTAAACGTACACCCAAGTGAAGACCTAGCAAATCCCCTCCTAAGCATTACCCAAGAGAAATAAAAATATATGTCCTCACGTATTGTACAAAACGTTGATAGCAACTCTATCTGTAATAGCTCAAAACAGGAAACATCTCGAATGTCCATGAGCAGATGAGGGATAAACAAATTGTGGTATAACTGTTCAGTGATTCACACAGGGTTCTGCCTCCGGGGTTCTGCTCACTACTGTGAACTTAATCTCCCAGCCAACAATAAAAATAAATGCACTACTGATATGCCACCACATGAATGAGTCTCAAAAATGCTCTCTGAGTGAAAGAAGCTAGCACGAAAAGAGTTCCGTTGTTTGAAGTTCTATAACAGGCAATGCTAAGCTGAGGTGGTAGAAAGCAGACCAGTGGATTGGGGGAGCCAGGGCAGTAGGCAATAACTGGAAGAGGTCACCAGGGAACTTTCAGTGGGGACTGAGAGTTTCCATATCTTTTTATATATTTTTTTCTTTTCTTTTTGAGGAAGATTAGCCCTGAGCTAACATCTGCTGCCAATCCTCCTCTTTTAGCTGAGGAAGACTGGCCCTGAGCTAACATCCGTGCCCATCTTCCTCTACTTTATATGTGGGATGCCTGCCACAGCATGGCTTGCCAAGCAGTGCCGTGTCCGCACCTGGGATCCAACAGGCAAACCCGGGGCCACAGAAGCGGAACGTGCGCACTTAACTGAGCCACGGGGCCAGCCCCTAGTTTCCATATCTTATTTGGGGTTTAGGTTATAAGGGTATATGCATTATAAAAAGTCAGAAAACTCTTAAGATTGGTGCATTTTATCATATGTAAAATATTCCTCAATTTAAAAAAAGGAAATAAAAGCCCCAGCCCTGACAGTAAGAGCCAGGAAGGACTTGAGAGGGGAGGGCCCCTGAGGAGGAGCTGCACTGTCATGCTGGAACTCCTGGAGGCAGAAGCCCGTCGGATTCTGCTTTGTTCTTCTCTCCACGCTCAATGCCCAGTACAGGACGGAGCATGACGAGTATTTACTGAACACCATAGGGAAAGAGGAGACGGTGGGACATGCCCCCGGTCCTCCAAGGCTCACAACAAGCAGAAAGGACGGAATGTGACGGGGCAGACCCTTGGAGCGATGCTCGGGAGGACGGCGAGCTCCGTGGGTCTGCAAGGCTGTTGGATGTGCAGAGCCCGGGGCTCCCATCCTTTGGTCCCTGCTGGGGCTCCAGGCTGGGCCGCAGCGCTTGTTCTGGTAGATTTGGAACAAACGCAGGAGTTGGCAGGGGCCTGCTAAGACCTGTTCGTCCTCGTGTGGCTAGCTGAGCCCAAGAGCTTCCTAGATTTGTCCCGTCAACATACCCTGTGAGGCTTCTTATCTGGTTCCATAAATCTCGGCCCCCAGCCCATCTCCCTGCAGAGGGTCATCTTAATCCCGAACACCCAGAACCTTCCCCCTCCATGTCCTGAAGTCCACAGAGTTTAAATGAAAAGAGGCAGATTCCTTGCTGCTGAGGTTTCCTGTCCAAGAGCAGCCCGTTGGTGAAATGACTGACAGCAGACCTGACTTCACCATTACACCTGCCCCAATAGGAGAAGAAGTCACAGTGAAATTCCTATATAATCTTGGAGGCAAAAAAAAGGCATTTCCAACTATGGCTTGAATACAGAACCCATAAAATAAAAGACTGAAATAATTAACTAAATAAAAACTTTTTAAATTCTTGATTACAAAAACCACCGTAAACAAATTCAGAAGACAACAAACTGGGAAAACATTTTTCAATTCACATAACAAAAAAAAGAGCTGAATTTCTCTAATATAAAAAAAGGTCCTATAAATCAATAAAGACCAACCCCCAAATTAAAAAATGACAAAAGCTCTGAAAAGCAAATTATAGGTAAATAACTCTTAAACTTAAAAAATTCTCGGGGCCAGCCCGGTGGTGCAGCAGTTAAGTGCCCACGTTCCACTTCAGCAACCTGGGGTTCGATGGTTGGGATCCCGGGTGTGGACATGGCACTGCTTGGCAAGCCACGCTGAGGTGGGCGTCCCACATAAAAAGTAGAGGGAGATGGGCACAGATGTTAGCTCAGGGCCAGCCTTCCTCAGCAAAAAGAGGAGGATTGGCAGCAGACGTTAGCTCAGAGCTGATCTTCCTCAAAAAAAAAAAAAAATTCTCAATCTCACAACAAGAAAAATAAAATCACATAAAATTGTATTCAACAATAATTTTTACCAAAAAACCCCAGCAATTTCATAATGGCTAATGTTAACACAAATTAAAACAACATTGAGATACTGGTTTCATCCTTTCATATTGACAAAGATTAAAAAGGTTTTTTTAACACCTTGCGTTGGTGAAACTCTGGAGAAACAGGGACACTGAGGACAGAAGGCTACTTGTTCAATCTCTATGGAAGGTGATTTGGCAATTGTCTCTCAAATGACAAATGTGAATACCCTTTGACCCAGCTCATCCACCACTAGGAGATTATTATACAGGTGTATTCACATACAACTGGAATGTACACAGTTAGTCACCACAACATTGTAACATTGTCATCTCAAACCATTAGAAAAAACTGAAACACCCATGAATATTTAAACTAGTAGACTGGTTAAATAAATTATGGTACATTCACACACATATACACACACAGACACACACATACATACACACACTCACAACAAAGCGTCAGTAAAAACAGGATGATTAATCTCTTTAGGTACCGATTTGAAATGATCTCTGAGATACACTGTTAGATTTTTTTAAACCAAACACTCAAGGTTCAGAACAATGTGTATAGTTTGTTACCATCTGGGTAAACAAACATAATTGTGTGTTACGGTATCCGGAAAAATGGAAAACATTTGCTGTGCCCAGAAAGGGGAGCTTGGGTGGCTGGAAAATAGAGGTAAGAGGAAAACATTCCACTGAACAGTGTCCTGTGCCTTTTGAATTTTGAACCCTGTGAATAATTACTCAAACAACGAACGAAAGAGCCAGCCCTAGCAGGGCTCTCTGTGCATCCTATCCAAGTGCCACACTCTAACCAAAGCACTTGCATAATGAGACTTAGACAAATAAACTCAGCAATGAGGGTCCCTCCTCCAAAGGTCGGCCCCATTCTTGTTCTGTGTGTTGTCTCAGGGCGTTCCGTCTGGGCAGAGATCTGCGGAGGATTTGGTAACACTAGACCTCAGGTCTTACACAGGTGCTGGTCTGAGCTTCCTGAGCTCCTGCTGGGCTGGCCCTGGCCCTGCGGAATCAATGAGGCTCCCCAGAGAGGGAGGCCAAGGACCTGGTGGCAGGAGCTTAGAGGCTCCTAAGGAGGCAAAACTAATCCAGGTGGGAGAGTGAGTTGAGAGACAAGGCAAGAGAGCCTCGAAGTGAGCCTGGAGTGCAGACTGCCAAGAGAGGAAGGTGCCCCACAGTGGACCAGGAAGTTCTCCTGATCTGGGAACCAGAGGGTGGAAGCAGGAGTGGCCCCGTTTACCATCACTCCTATGACCCACATTTGTGCTTCCCATGCCTGCAACTCTGGGCTCTGCAAGGCTGGAGGTTCTAGTCCACAAATAGGCTGCATCTTGTCAGGGGACATGACAAGGGTCCCCTCAAACTACGAGCTACAGCTCCTCACCAGGATCTCACCAGTGAGAGGAGGAGTCACGCTCCTGGCAAGGGTAGTTGACCCTAATCAACAGAAGGAGGTAGGGCTGCTTTTCCACAGTGGACAAGAGGAACACATGTGGAACTCCGAGATCCGCTTCAGTGCCCCCTGGTACTCCCTTGCCACCTAATTGTGAGTGGACATGTGTAGAATCCCAGCCTGAGATGGGCGTGATTGCAAAGGGTCACGCCACCCAGTAAGCTACAGCCTGCAGAGGGGGTGGAGGGTGAGGGGAATTTAGGAGGAGGGAGGGGAAGGTGGAGGAGGGAGAGGATGAGTGCCAGTGCAACCCAAGATCAGCTGCAGCAATGGAGGCTGTAGCAGTCCAGTAACCTCCCTTTTCTGTGTCCCCTCAGAAAGAGAGGCTCCTGGAACCAAGGGGGGACTAACTGCTCCCTGGACCTGTATTTGTGCAGTGCAAAGGAGGGACCGAAGCAGCCGAGAGAACGTGCCTCTCAGAGCTCCACCTGCAGGAATGTGTTTGACCATCACGACTTCCCACAGGCTGCTCCCAGCCAATGACAGCACAACAGGGACACTAAGGCAGGCCTGTGCCCAGGAGAAGCGGGACTCCTCTGACAGATGACTTTGGCTCAAGGACTCCTCATCAGTACAGCCAGAACTTTCGGAGAACTGCGCTACATTCTAAGACTCCCTGTCTAAACTTCCTTCCTCTCCCTTTCCTCCGCAGAGGTCAGACCCGCATCACAGCTATGCTCTCCCGACCTCCTCTGGCTTTCTCACTGTTTCCCCTCTCAGGTCTTTTCCCTGAAAATCTCCTGGGGTCTAATCTCATCTTGGCATCTACACCTTGGAAGACCTGAAGAGAACCTGTTGCTATTGTGTATAAAACTCACTTCTGAGCTTCCTGGCAATCAAAGGGAAAATATTGTGTATGTTAATCATTAGTGCTCTTCATCAAATACTTCCAGTCCCCCTACTTCCAAGCACACTAGCATTACCCATCCAGGTTCATTTTTGCCTGCTGCCCGGAAAGCTAAACACCAAGACGACGAGATTGCAGCAGAGAAAGGGTTTACTCACAAGGCAGCCACGTGAGTAAGTGAGAGAATGAGTCTCAAATCTGCCTTCCTGAAAATGGAGACTCAGGGATATTTATGGGGTAGGAGGCAAGGTGGTCTAAAATGTAGAGACAGATGTTTGGAGGTGAGGAGAAGTGAGGTAATTGATGACCTGTGCAAGCGTAGTCAGACTCCATGCCTCTTCCTAGGACGCATGTTCACAAAGTGGCAGCGTGAGCTGGATCGGGGGGTGGAGTTTTGAGCCTCTTGATGTCAAAAGGTAGCTTATGGGACATCTGCATGGGCCCAGTTGATGAGTTCGTGGTCTCAACAGGCCTGAAGTGGACAAGGGGGTTTTAATTCCTGAAAACCAGCTCAAACACCCATTACCCTGGTGACCCAGGCTCCAGGGAGATGCTATCTGTAGGAGCCTACTAGGAGTCAGATAGCACATTGCCTGAGCAGCACAGTTAACAATGGGTGGGTAAACAGCTAAAAGCTATAATTAGTCATTGCAAAAAGGAAAAAGAACTTCAGTTCCTACTACCTAACCATCAATGGCTAACTGTTTGCCCATTTCACTAGGAGGACTGCTTCCTTGAATTGGGTGGGGCCATGTGACAGAGGAGTTGCTCTAAGTTAATATTTGGGGGATCCTTTTTATAACCATAACCCAGCCTTTTCTGACTAATATATATTGGATCTTATTATCTAATTGAGAGTTTGCCAATAGTGGCATGTGATATTATGATTTATAATGAGAAACATATATTTGGTCTTCATCCACTGTTTCTGGCATAGAGCCCCTAAAACTTTTGGAATTTCCTAGGTGCTGAGAGCCCAAAAGGTACCTTTTGTTATGTCAATGAGGCGGCTTTTGGAAAGCCCCTGGGGAAGGGAGCTGGCTGCCAGGGGAACCAACCATGTGGTTAGAGAGCTGGGACTTTCAGTGCCATCCCTAGCCTCCAGGGAAGGGAAGGGGCTGGAGATTGAGTCCAATCACGAACGGCAGATGATTTAATCAATCATGCCCACGTAATGAATCCCCCACAAAAACCCAAAAGGAAAAGGTCGGAGAGCTGCCAAGTTAGTGAAGCAAACACGGCCATGTGCCAAGGTGCTGTGCCCCAGACTCCACAGGGACAGGAGCTCCTTTGTTCAGGACCTTGCCCTATGTATCTCTTTACCTGGCTATTGATTCGTACCCTTTAATATCCTTTGTAATAAACAGGAAATCTAGTGAGCTCTGTGATCCGCTCTAGCAAACTGATCAAACCCAAGTAGGGGCTTGTGCAACCCCTGATTTATCGCCACCCAGTCAGAAGCAGAAGTGACACCTGTGATTGGCATCTGAAGTGGAGGAAGGGCAGCCTTGTGGACTGAGCCCTTAACCTGTGGAATCTGATGCTCTCTCTGGATAGATAGTGCCAGAGTTAAGTTGAATTGTAGGACACCCAAGTGGTGTCAAAGAACTCCTTGGTGGTGTGGGGAAAAAAACCCACACACATCAGAATTGGAGTTAGAATTGCCTAACTCCACTGTCGACATTTTGGATCAGATCACTCTTTGCTGTGGGAGACAGTACTATGCATTATAGGATGTTTGGCAGCATCCCTGCCCTCTACCTACTGGATACCAGTAACACTCCCTCAGTGTCACAACCAAAAATGTCTCCAGACATTGCAAAATGTCACTTAGGAGCGAAATCACAGCCAGGTGAGAACCACTAACGTAACTAATCAACTAATCGCAGCAAAACTTCACTTCAGAAAGAGAGCGAGTTTACAACGGAATCACAGAAAATGCTCAGTTAAAACCAGAGAAGGCAGAAAGAAGGGGGAGGAAAGAAACAAAGAACAAGTACAACAAATAGAAAACGGTTGCAAACACAATAATCACTTTAAATGTGAATTGTCTCAAGAGAATGGGAAGGCAAGCCGCAGACTGGGAGAAAATATCTGGGAACTCTGTACTTCCTGCTCAATTTTGCTATAAGCCTAAAATTGCTCTAAAAAATAAAATCGATTTTAAAAATAGGTTTAAAAGATGAATGGTCTAAACACACAGATTAAAAGACAGAGATTGTTAGAATGGGGGGGGGGGACCTACAGCTGATATTGTGCTTAATTGTGAGAAACTGGATGCTTTCACCCTAAAATTGGGAACATGGCAAGGATGCCCCCTGTGACCACTCTTATTCAACATATTCTGAGAGTCCTAGCTACCACGATAAGACAAGAAAAAGAAATGAAACGTATGCAGATTGGGAAGGAGTTACAGATGACAGGATTGGCTACATAGAAAATCCCAAAACAACTTCTGGAGCTAATAAACAAGTATAGCAAAGTGCTGTTCATGCCGATATAAATGAATGATTAAATAAATAAAGAGGGGGGAAGTGATGCATCTCCTATGCAGAGGAATTCCAAATAGTCTATGTTAACACTCTCCCATTGTTACCAGCTGAATTGTGTCCTTCAAAAAGATGTGTTAAAGTCCTAAACCCACACACTTATGACTGTGATCTTGCTTGAAACAGGGCCTTTGCAAATGAAATCAGTTTAAGATGAGGTCATTAGGTATACCCTAGTCCAATATGACTGCCGTCCTTATAAGAAGAGGAAAAGGGGGCGGCGAGGTGGTGCAGCAGTTAAGTGCACACGTTCCACTTTGGCAGCCTGGGGTTCACCAGTTCAGATCCCGGGTGCAGATATGGCACCGCATGGCATGCCATGCTGTGGCAGGCATCCCACATATAAAGTAGAGAAAGATGGGCACAGATGTTAGCTCAGGGCCAGTCTTCCTCAGCAAAAAGAGGAGAATTGGCAGTAGTTAGCTGAGGGCTAACCTTGCTCAAAAAAAAAAAAAAAGAAGAAGAAGAGGAGAAGGACACAGACAAAGGCAACAGGGGAGATGACTTTGTGCCAATGGAGGCAGACATCAGAGGGATGCATCTAGAAGCAAAGGAACACCAAGGATTGCTGGCAGCTCCAGAAGCTGGGAGAAAGGCATGGATCAAATTCTCCCCGAGAAGCTTCAGAGAGAACATGGCCCAGCTGACACCTCGATTTCAGACTTCCAGCCTCCAGAGCTGTGAGAGAATAGATTTCTGTCATTTTAAGCCCCCCAGTTGGTGGGACTTCATTATGGCAGTCCTAGGAAACCAACACACTCCTCGAGGGGCTGGGGCATAACTTCCCACTCCTCCAGTGTGTTGGGTATAGTGACTTCCTTCCAAAGAGTACAGTATGGAGAGGGGGGAAAAGAGTCACTTTACCGTGGAGGAAGCTGACAACACTACCTCAGCCGGGAGATCATGGTGGGTATCCACAGTGATAACTCAGGTTGATAGCATGCATCTTGATATGATGTGGTGAATATGGGACTTTATCTTTATGGTCTTCCTCCCCAAAACCTATAACCCCATTTAACCACGAGAAAAACCTCAGACAAATTCCAACAGAAGAGCACTGTACAAAAGGGTTTAGTACTCCTCAAAACACTCAAGGTCGTCAAGACCAAGGAGAGTCTAAGAAACCGTCACAGGGGGCTGGCCCAGTGGCACAGCAGTTAAATTCACATGTGCTGCTTTGGCAGCCTGGGGTTGGCTGGTTCAGAACCCAGGTGTGGACCTATGCCCTGCTTGTCAAGCCATGCTGTGGTAGGCATCCCACGTGAAATAGAAGAAGATGGGCACGGATGTTAGCTCAGGGCCAGTCTTCCTCAGCAAAAAGAGGAGGACTGGCAGCAGCTGTTAGCTAATCTTCCTCAAAAAAAAAAAAAAAGAAAGAAAGAAACTGTCACAACCAAGAGGAACCTAAGGAGGCATGACAACTAAATGTAATCTGGTGTCCTGAATGGGAGCCTGGATCAGAAAAAGGACATTAGGTAAAAATTAAGGAAATCTGGGTAAACCATGGACTTTAGTTAATAATTATTTATCTGTATTGGTTCATTAACTGAAACAGATGTACCACACTAACATAAGATGCTAATTGGAGAGGACACTGGGAGTGGGTGTACGGGAACTCTCTGTGCTAGCTCCTCAATTTTTATGTAAGTCTGAAACCGTTCTAAAAAATAAGGTCTAGTTAATTTCTTAAAAAAGATAACAAAAACACCAGTGCTACAAAGGTGTCAATATTCTCCCCAAAATGCTATAAAAATACACAGAATTTTTTTTTTTTTTGAGGAAGATTAGCCCTGAGCCAACATCTGCTGCCAATCCTCCTCTTTTTGCTGAGGAAGACTGGCCCTGAGCTAACATCCATGCCCATCTTCCTCTACTTTATATGTGGGACACCTGCCACAGCATGGCTTACCAAGTGGTGCCATGTCCGCACTGGGGATTTGAACTGGCAAATCCCAGGCTGCCAAAGTGGAACATGTGCACGTAACCACTGCGCCACTGGGCCGGCCCCATGAACAGAATTTTTTAAAGAGATCAAGTTTATTCCAGCATTTACTCTAAGAAAATTTGCCATTTAATCTTTATATCAGTGCTGATGGGCACTGTAAGGAGCCATTTGCTTTCTACTGAAGTCTTGTGTTCTTTGTAGCAGGATTGTTCCCCGTGTGACTGCTTCACTGGGTGACTGTGGATAAAGATGAGGGCGTGGGGTTAGGGCTTTATTCCCTGGAGTCACGTCTGCAGTGGACTGCACTTGGAGACATTCAGGATGGAGATGTCCTCCAGGGAGGCCCTCAGGTTTCCTGAGCAGGACCCCACAGAGGGTCTGCACCTCAGTGGGCTCACCAAGGACCCCGATCTGGAACCTACCTCTGCAAATTCAGATCCTCAATTCCGTGCCCTTTGCCCAGAGCTGATCCTCCTCCAGAAGGCTGGTCCCCCTGCCTGAGCTCCCCAGGCAGATGTGCAAGCCAGAATCTTTATGCATTTTTATACCAAGAGCCAAACCTGGAAGGGGCCAGAAAGCCAATCTGGCCTGGTGATCCCTTAGGAATATACAGAAATAATAATAATCCTGGCTAATACCGAGCGCTTGCTATGCAAGCATTTTAATTATAACAACTCCTTATCTTCACAACATCCTTGTGAGGTAGATACTATTATTTCCCCACATTAAATTTGGAAAATGAGGCACAGAGAACTTTAATAACTTGCCCTAATCATATAGCCTCAATGGCCTAGGCAGAATTTGAGCCTAAGCCAGCTGGCTCGAGACTCTTGATCTAGACACTATAGGGACACTATAGGGATCTAGACACTGTGGGAAGCCAACTGTAACCGAGAATTTCATGATACTCTATGAAATCGAGGAAGAGGGAAGCTGGAGGGATGTCTTGTGCAAGTCATAATAAACTATCCCAACCCCACTACTTAATACATTTGTAGAGAAAGAATAGCATAGGGATTAAAAAAGTACATCCTGGGGACCAGCCCCATGGCCTAAGTAGTTGAGATTGGCTCGCTCCAATTTGGCAGCCAGAGTTCAGTTCCCAGGTGTGGATCTACACCACTCATCAGCAGTCATGCTGTGGCAGCAACCCACATACAAAATAGAGGAAGATTGGCACAGATGTTAGCTTAGGGTGAATCTTCCTCAGCAGGGAAAAAAAAAGTGTGTGTCCTGGATCCAGACTTCCAGAGACCAAATCCCAGCTCTGCTGCTGACTTGCTGTGTGCCCAGGTCAAGTTACTTACCTTCTGTGGTTGGCAGAATAATGGCCCCTCCAAAGATGTCCATGTCCTAAGCCCCAGAACCCATGAATGTATTAGCTTATATCACAAAGGAGGATTAAGGTTGCAGATGGAATTAAGGTGACTAATCAGCTGACTTTAAGATAGGGAGATTGTTCTGGGTTATCTGGGTGGCCCCAATGTAATCACAAGGGTCCTTAAAAGTGGATGAGGGGGGCCACCCAGTAGCGTAGTGGTTAAGTTTGTGCACTCTGCGTCGGCAGCCCACTGTTTGAGGTTTGGATCCTGGGCACAGATCTACACACTGCTCATCAAGCCATGATGTGGTGGTGTCCCACATACAACATAGAGGAAGATTGCCACAGATGTTAGCTCAGCGACAATCTTCCTCAAGCAAAAAAGAGGAATATTGGCAACAGATGTTAGCCCAGGGCCAATCTTCCTCACCAAAAAAAAAGTGGATGAGGGAGGCAGAGAGAGATTCAGTCAGCATCAGAGAAGGAGATGTGACAATAGAAGCAAGATCAGAGTGATACTATATGAGAAGAACTTGACCCACCATTGCTGGCTTTGAACCTGGAAGGGGACCATGAGGCAAGGAATACAGGTGGCCTCTAAAAGCTGGAAAAAGCAAGGAACTGGATTTTTCCCTAGAGCCTTCAGAAGGAGCACAACCCTGCTTACACCTTGATTTCAGTCCAGTGAGACCCATTTCACACTGCTGACCTCCAGAACTTCAAGCTAATAAATCTGTGTTGTTTGAAGCCCCTGAGTTTTTGGTGTTTTATTATAGCAGCAATGGAAAACTAATGCACCTTCTCTGTGCTTCAATTTCCTCCCTTATAAAATGGGGAAAATAAAATGATCTCATAGGGTCATTGTGATGATTAAAGGAGAAAATACAGGTAAACCCTATGTGCCCAGTACATAGCAAGTTGCTCAACAAATGCCAGAAAAATGGTAAATCTAAACAGTTGGGGGAAGGAACCACAATGGATTCTAAAAACATCAGGTGAAATGTTGTTTAGGAATGGGATGCTAGAATGGTGACCAAGGTTACCCCATCGTTTACATACTAATTGCAAAAGGGGGAAGTGCCTTTACAGTGGAGAAACCTAGCAACCAGCATCTGGACTCCGCTTCAAACGTAACATCACCAAAGGTGGAACAACCTGACATTGACGTCCTTCCTGATTTGATGCAGATGATAAAGTACAGCATCACCTTTGAAATACTTCTTACCAAAAAAGTTAACGTGAATCTAATCAAGCTATGGAGCTGACTTTCAGTTTGCAGGAAATTCAAGGAATAGAGGAAGAAGTTAAATAACAACATGAAGAAACACTGTCATGTCACATTGTCCTCCAGGAGCCCAGGAGTCTCCCATCTATGGCGCTGCCATTGTTAGCACACCTCCTGCGAGGAAGGGGATGGGAGCATGCAGGATCTTGTAAGACGGCTTTGAATAGGCCACGCCTGAAAGTGGTGTACATCAGCTTCCACTTACCCTTCTTTGGCCATAACAGCCTGACTGCAAGAGAGCTAGGAAAGGTGCCTGGGAGCTTGGGAAGGAGAGGAAAGGAGTGTGGTGAGCATCTAGCAGATTCGCTGCACACGTAACACCACTTACCCCCCAAGTCGTGTGGGTCTCAGCATGGCCTCTGCCAGGCAATCCAGAGCCACGCACACCCTCAGTCCCGTGCGATTCCTCGGTCTGAGATGGACCAGCAGCCCAGTGTCCTCCTTTCTCCCCACATCCCCCACAGCCAGTCAATCACCAAATACCAACGTCTGCATCCTTACATGTCTCTAAATAGCCACCACTTCCAATTGCAACTGCCAGAGTGCAACAGCCTCCCATGGGGCTCCCTTCCTGCAAGGCTCCTGCTCTCAGGGGGCTTATCTTCTTTGTAAGGCTGCAAGTGAGCAAATAAATAAATGGACAAGAAAAGATAATTACGGGTGCTTAAAGGAACCACAGGCTGAAATGGTAAAGAATGACTATCTGGGTTGAGGAGGAAGAGCTGATTTACGCAGGGCTGTCAGTGAAGGCTGCACTGAGGAGGCAGCTGTGGCAGACAGTATTATCCAGAAAAGCAGCATTTCCATTTCTGTGTGCTGTTGCAAAACCCTGCCACTCCTCCTTCCAGTGGTAGACTCTATGCTCCCTCCACTTGAATTTGGACAGGTCTTTTGACCTGAAAAATTAATAAGATAACAACAGAAGTGATGCTATGTGACTTCCGAGGCTAGATCATGAAAGACAATAGAGCTTCCACCTGACTCTTTTGGGACACTTTCCCAGGAACCCAAACTATGTGAACAACCAAGGCCCCCAGCCTTCAACCCTGGTTTAGCTGATAGACAACTGCCAGCAGCAGCTTGCCGGTCATGTGAGTCAGCCATCTTGGGAACAGATCCTCAGTTCTCACTTGATTTGCCCCAGCTGATATTGCGTGAAACAAACGTGTGTCTTCCCCATCAAGCCCTGCTCCAATTAGAGATATATGAGCAAAATAGATGACTGCTGTTTTGAAGCCACTAAGTGTTGGGGTGTTTGAATATGGAGCGATAGTACTGAACTGAGGCCTAAACCCTAAGAAGCCAGCCGTGAGAAAAGCTTCCCAGAGCATTGTTCAGCATCGCCAACAACAAATCCCCCAGCTCTAAGACAGGAACATGCTTGGCACGCTGAAGGGACAGGGCTATGTGGCTGAGGGGGAGAGCAGTAGGAGATGTGACAGGAGAGAAAGGCTGGAGCCACACTGTGCAGAGCCTCAGGCATCAGAAAAGGATGTTTGAAAAGTATTAAAAGTTCATGAGGCTGGCCTGGTGGTGCAGCGGTTAAGTGCGCACGTTCTGCTTTTGCGGCCTGGGGTTCGCCGGTTCGGATCCCGGGTGCAGACGTGGCACCGCTTGACAAGCCATGCTGTGGTAGGTGTCCCACATATAAAGTAGAGGAAGATGGACACGGATGTTAGCTCAGGGCCAGCCTTCCTCAGCAAAAAGAGGAGGATTGGCAGCAGATGTTAGCTCAGGGCTAATCTTCCTCAAAAAAAAAAAAACGGTTCAGTGGGAGCCTTTGGAGGGTCTGAAGAGGGGGATGGTGGGATTTGGCTTGTCCTTGAAGGATGGCTCTGGCTGCTATGAGGGGGCATTTGACAGGACAAGAGTGGAAGCAGGGAGACCAGTTAGCGGACCCCTGCCGTGTCCAAGATGAACACAATTGTCACTAAGTGGTGGAGAGCGGAAGACAGATTCTGGCCATATTCAGTACAGGCAACAGGCCTTGCTGATAGATAGGGTAAGGGGTGAGGGATAAGGAAAAATAAACGCAAGCTTCTCGGTTTTTTCCTCAAGCAGCAGGTGAGTAATGGTGCTACTGTCTGGATGGGGCAGGCTTGGGGAGGAGCAGGGTTGGGGTGGGGGAAACTTCCTTTTCCCTACAATATCCGATTTCAGGGTGGTTATAGAAAGAATTCCAGCTGGTTAAATAACTCTCACTACGCAGTTACGGGCAGGCGAACGCAGAGCTTCTGAGTCTGGTGGGGGCGAAGATTCTGATAACTACTTGGCTTTCCTTAAGAATTCTTTTCTATTTATTTGTTTGTCTTTGTAGCTTTAAGAGCCGTGCAGTGTGAGGTTATTATAATTACTATGGCAAAGATCCCAGTTGGAAGCTAAAACACACCCGAAGGAGGAAATGGAGCTCAACATGTAGGGGACCCAGCCAAGCACTTTCCCCAAACCACACTCCATTCGCCAGTCTGGAGAAGAGCCCCTGAGTAACAAAGAAGAGGGAAGGAGGCCACAGGCGCTTACTGAAAGAATGGCTAAAAAGAGTCAGGGGATGGGGGTCGGTCCCGTGGCCCAGTGGTTAAGTTCGTGCACTCCGCTTGGGCGGCCCAGGGTTTCACCAGTTCAAATCTCGCGCGCGGACAGCACCACTCATCAGGCCATGCTGAGGCGGCCTCCCACATGCCACAACTAGAAGGACCCACAGCTAAAATATATATACAACTATGTACTGGGGGGCTTTGGGGAGAAAAAGGAAAAATAAAATCTTTAAAAAAAAAAAAAGAGTCAGGGGAAAGAACTAGACTGCCAGAAGGACTCTGAGAGCAGGCAGAAGGCAGAGGCCATTGGAAGCAGCTGCTGGGTCTCCTACAGGGAGAGGGAGAAGGAGGGGCATGGGGCGCCCAAGAGGACAGGGAGGGATTCCAGCCCATGCCACACCTGGACGCCTTCCTGCTCTTTCCTCTCCAGCCCCAGTTCCAGGAGTTTACCCAATCCATTCAATGCCCTCCCTCCCCAGGATGCACCCCCAAAGCTCAGAAGGAAGCTACTCTCTTCACCTGGGCTTCAGCAAGGCTCACGCACCTGTCAGGGCTTCTGGGCGATCACCTCACAGGAGCCCAGGTGGGACTGGCCAGCAGAGGGAAGCAGGGTCTCCAGCCAGGCTCTGTAGGAGCAAAGGACGGGCCGTCACAACACGACTCACTGACCGGGAGCACCTCTGCTAATTCCCACTCAGCCCAATTCCACTGACTCTGCTCTCCTGCATTTTCACGTTGTTTCATCTTTCCTCCCCGTTGTCTCCTCCAGGGGACCATAGTATTTTTGTGTGTGTGTGTTTGAGGAAGATTGGCCCTGAGCTAACGTCTGTTGCCAATCCTCCTCTTTTTGCTTGAGGAAGATTGTCACTGAGCTAACATCTATGCTAAAGTTCCTCTGTTTTATGTGGGATGCTGCCAGAGCATGGCGCGACAAGCAGAGCTAGGTCTGCGCCTGGGATCTGAACCTGCACACCCCAGGCTGCTGAAGCAGATCACGCAAACCTAACCACTATGCCACCAGGCTGACCCTGGGGGCCCACAGTATTTGCTATCCAAGTACTGCTTCTTCCCACTCCCTCCCCCCAAAAAGGTAAGGGGTCTCAAGCTTAACCATGAGCTACCAGAGCTACCAAAGAGTCAATGATAAACCATACCTGGGTGTTACTTCACTTATTCACTCAATTATTTATTGAATTTATTTATTGAAATTTATTGAATTTGTTTATTTATTGAATTTATTTATTCATTCGATTATTTATTGAGCTCCTACCAAGTATGATCATTAAGAAAGCTTCTGCAGGGGCTGGTCCAGTGGTGCAGCAGTTAAGTTCACACATTGCATTTCTGGGGCCCAGTGTTTGCCGGTTCGGATCCCGGGTGTAGACCTATGCTCTGCTTGGCAAGCCATGCTGTGGTAGGCGTCCCACATATAAAGCAGAGGAAGATGGGCATGGATGTTAGCTCAGGGTTAGTCTTCCTCAGCAAAAAGAGGAGGATTTGTGGTAGATGTTAGCTCAGGGCTAATCTTCCTCAGAAAAAAAAAAGAAGGCTACTGCAGTAATCCAAGTAAGAGATGATGGAGATTTGGACCAGTGTGGTAGCAGTGGGGGTGACGAGAGGTGGTTGGATTCTGGATGTATTTTGAAAGGTAGAGTGAACAGGTTTCCCTGACAGATTGGATGTGAGGTACAAGGGAAGAAAGAAGAGAAGGATGCTTCCAAGGCTGTTGGCCTAAGTATCTGAAAGGGTGGTGTTGCCATTTTCTGAAATAGGACACACTGCAAAACAAGCAAATTGAAAGAACTATGGGCCAGCCCAGTGGCGTAAGTGGTTAAGTTTGTGTGCTCTGCTTTGGTGGCCCAGGGTTCACAGGTTCCAATCCCAGGCTCGGACATAGGACCGCTCATCAAGCCATGCTGTGGCAGTGTCCCACATAGAAAATAGAGGAAGACTGGCACAGATGTTAGCTCACCAACAATCTTCCTCAAGCAAAAAGAGGAAGATGGGCAACAGATGTTAGCTCAGGGCTGATCTTCCTCACCAAAAAAAAAAAAAAAAGAAGAAGAAGAAGAAGAGAAAGAAATAACTACATCAAGAACTTCATTTTTGTACATATTAAGTTTGAGATGCTCATTTAGACATTCCAGGAGCAATATTCAGTTAGCAGTCTGGAGTTCCTGAAAAAGGTCCAGGCTGGAGGTAAAAGTTTTCAAAACCTTAGCCTGCCTTTCTCTGCTCATAAGCAAAAAGAAATGTTGGAATCAGAGGGAGCTGGCAGAACTTCAACGAACAAACATCAGAAAGTGGTTGGCACTGCCCCGCAGAGTTGGAGAGTGACCTCTGTCAGAGACTAAACCAGATAATGTATCTAAGTGTACTTTAGAGCTTCCTCTAAGCTTCTGTACAGATGGACACCATCACTGAAAGTGTCTGCAGTTGTCCCCTGCCCCACAGAGACTGATGTGGGAATAATCTTACGCCCTTGTAAAATGGAAATGGACCAATGGCCGTCCTAGACCCCTTCCCTCCTCAGGGGTCCGTATTACTATTGAAAACCAAATCTTTTAAACATTTTATTTTTTCCTTTTTCTCCCCAAAGCCCCCCAGTACGTAGTTGTATATTCTAGTCCTGGGTCCTTCTGGTTGTGCTATGTGGGACGCTGCCTCAGCATGGCCTGATGAGCAGTGCCATGTCCGCGCCCAGGATCCGAACTGGTGAAACCCTGGGCGGCTGAAGCAGAGCGAGCGAACTTAACCACTCGGCCACAGGGCCAGCCCCGAAAACCAAATCTTTACCCTTTCCTCCTTCAATAAACTTCCTTTCTCTCTCTTCCTTCACTTGGCCTATCCCTTCTAGTTACAAAACAAAAGCTGTCATTTGCAATAATGAAAATAGACAGAGGGTAGGGGGAAGGGAGTAGGGAAGAGGGTATGACCATACCTAGGAATGGCCAAACTCAAATTTCTTGTTCTGTGTATTTTTTTTAATTTTAAAAATTTGTTGTTTTGTTTTAAGATGTTTGCTGTCAGTATAATTATTGTTCTTTTGTAGGTTATTGGTTTAGGGGGATTTTTTTGTTTTTTTAATTTTTTAAAATTTTACCTTTATTTTATTTATTTATTTTTTTAAAGATTGGCACCTGAGCTAACAACTGTTGCCGACCTTCTTTTTCCTTTTCTTTTTTTTTTTCCTGCTTTTTCTCCCCAAATCCCCCCAGTGCATAGTTATATATTTTAGCTGCGGGTCCCTCTAGTTGTGGCATGTGGGACGCCACCTCAGCGTGGCCTGACAAGCGGTGCCATGTCCGCACCCAGGATCTGAACTGGCGAAACCCTGGGCAGCAGAAGGGGAGTGCGTGAACTTAACCACTCGGCCATGGGGCCGGCCCCTGGTTGTTAGTTTTTTTCTGTGTGGATGCTTGGGTGGGTTTTGTTTTTTGGGTTTTTCTTCTCAATGGACTATTTTAGAGTAATTTTAGGTTTACAGCAAAATTGAGTAGAAAGTACAGAGTTCCCATTTACCCCCTGACTCCTATACACACACAGCCTCTCTCGCCACCAATATCCCTCACCAGAGTGGTACATTTGTTATAATCGATGAACCTATATTAACACATCATTATCACTGTCAGTCCATAGCGTACATTAGGGGTCACTCTTGCCATTGTACATTCCATGGGTTTGGACAAATGTATAATGCTATGTATCCACCACTATAGTATCATACAGAATAGTTTCCCTGTCCTACAGACCCTGTGCCTGTTCCTCCCTCCCTCCTCAATAACCCCTGGCAACCACTGATCATTTTACCAGCTCCATAGTTTTACAAAATTTTGCATTTTTCCAGAATGTCATATACTTGGAATCATACAGTAGGTAGCCTTTTCAGACTGGCTACTTTCACTTAGTAATATGCATTTAAGTTTTCTCCATATCCTTTCATGACTGGATAGCTCATCTCTTTTTAGTGCCGAATATTCCATGCATTGCTGTGCAATGTATACGTTGTACTGATGTACAGTTTGTTTACCCATTCACCCACTGCCTTCAGTGGCTGGTTGTTGATCTCAGTTGCTCTCTGGCTGCTTCAGAGATAGTCTCGCTGTTTTTGATCCTCTGCAGTTTCCCTATGAAGAGTGTAGGTGTGGATTTATTTTTATTTTTTAATTTTTACTTATTTATTTTCATTCTTGAGATTCATTCTGATATCTGAATCAGAGGATTCATATTTTTCATCAATTCTGGAAAATTTTCTCAGGCATTTTCTCTTTGAATAATATCTCTTTTCCACTTTCTCTATTCTTTCCTTCTGGAACCCGGTTGTCTGTATGTTATATCTTCTCATTATATCATTCATGTTTCCTAACATCTCTTGGTCTTTCATACTTCATTCTGAATGATTTCTGCAAATCTATCTTCTAGCTTATCAATTCTCATTTCAATTATATCTAATTTGCTTTATGACATGTTCATTTAGTTTTTAATATTTTTAAATTGTAAAAAACACATAACAGAGGCTGGCCTGGTAGCATGGTGGTTAAGTTCATGCACTCCACTTTGGTGGCACAGAGTTCGCAGATTTGGATCCGCATTGTGGACCTATGCACCACTCAGAAAGCTAAGCTGCGGCGGTGTCCCATATACAAAATAGAGGAAAGTTGGCACAGATGTTAGCTCAGGGCCACTCTTCCTCAAGCAAAAAGAGGAAGATTGGCTACTGATGTTAGCTCAGGGCCAATCTTCCTCACCAAAAAAACCCACATAACATAAAATTTATCATCTTATCCCGCTTTTTTTTAAAGATTTTATTTTTCCTTTTTATTCCCAAAGACCCCCAGTACATAGTTGTATATTTGAGTTGTGGGTCCTTCTAGTTGTGGCATGTGAGATGTCGCCTCAGCATGGTTTGATGAGTGGTGCCATGTCAGCGCCCAGGATCTGAACCGGTGAAACCTTGGGCCGCCAAAGCGGGAGCGTGCAAACTTAGCCACTCACCCATGGGGCCCGTCCCCGACTTATCCATTTTTAACTGTCCACTTTGGTGGTGTTAAGTATATTCACATTGTTGTGCAACAAATCTCCAGAACTTTTTCATCTTGCAAAGCTGAAACTCTATACTCATTAAACAACTCCCCATTTTCCCCTCCCCCTGGCAACAACCATTCAACTTTCTGTTTCAGTAGAATCTAACTGCTCAAGATACCTCATATAAGTAGAATCATACAGTATTCATCTTTTTGTGACTGGCTTTTTCGCATAGCATGGTGTTCCCAAGGTGCATCCATGTTGTAGCATGTAACAGGATTTCTTTCTTTTTAAGGCTGAATAATAATCCATTATATGCATATACCACATTTTGTTTATCCATTCATTCATCGATGGACATTTGGGTTGCTTTCGTGTTTTTACTGTTGTGAATAGTGCTGCTATAAACATGGGTGTGAAAATGTCTCTTCAAGACCTTGTTTTCAGGGGCTGGCCCTGTGGCTGAGTGGTTAAGTTTGTGCCCTTTGCTTCGATGGCCCAGGGTTTCACTGGTTCAAATCCTGTGTGCGGACACGGCACCACTCATCAAGCCATGCTGAGGCAGCGTCCCACATGCCACAACTAGAAGGACCCACAACTGAGAATACACGACTAGGTACTGGGGGCTTTCTGAGAAAAAGGAAAAATAAAATCTTTAAAAAAAAAAGAGACCTTGTTTTCAGTTTTGGGGGCTATGTAACCAGGAGTGGAACTGTTGAATCATATGGTACTTCTATTTTTAATTTTTTGAGGAAGTGCCATGCAGTTTTCTGCAGCAGCTGAAACATTTTACATTCCCACCAATAATGCACAAAGGTTCCAATTTCTCCACATCCTCACCAACACTTGTTATTTTCTGCATTTAGGGTTGCATGAGGTTTGTTCGGGACAGAATAAAGCACACATATCCTGGATCAACAAACATCGACCCCTCAGTGTTGAAGTTCCTCATTTTGGAGGGAAGTTCCCAACCACCCCACTTGTGGCTAATTGTTCCCTGGCCAACCTGAGATCCCGACTCCCAAAGGGGCAGTTCTGTGGATGTGTGACAGTAAGTTGTGGGGCAGTGTTTCTCACAGCTTCTGGAGATCAGTCCCCAGAGAAACTTGAAAATAGAACTCTGGAGGAAATTTGGGGGGAGAGAAGGACCCCTGAGCAGCTGAGGACCACAGCTACTTCCTCAGGGTGACCACAGACAAGCTTGTTCTTCCCCTCCAAGGACGAGAAATCCTCTGCCATCCTCAGAGATGGGGCCCATCTGGAGGAGGACCCTAATCAGAGAATACACTCAGCCTTTAGAAAATGGTGACTTTCTTTGACGGAAAAAAGGCTGCACTGGGAGTCTAGAGCTCAGAACCCTTTGGCTCAGAGGCTGTGTGATGTTAAGTGAACTTCCTCCAGGAGTTTCCCTTTTCAGGGAATACAGCTAATTCACCTGCTCTGGACGCAAGGCTGAGACGACAGCTCTCAGAGCTCTCTGAACGCCCGTTCGGATTCAGCTGTGTCTTGCTTTTTTATCATCTTTATAGAGCAGTGAAAAATCCAGTTTTATGAGATATCTTTGCATTACTATGTGGTTCTTTCCACCACAGCAAGCCAGGCAAAATATGACTGTGTGTGAGCCCCACTCAGGGAAGTATGTAGAAGCAAAATGACTCTTGTGCTATGGTAGTGAGACTCCTGGGTGGGAAGAGGGAAAGGTGTGCAGGGCACGAGAGTTTCTTTTTTAAAAGTTAGCTCAACGTTATTGTTATATTTTCCATTTAATGGTAATATTTAGGCACAAATTTAAAACTATACAACAGATTCTTATCAATTATTCAGGTTTACATAAGAGAGCAAAATACGAAAAACTCACCAGTCTATCCTCCACCACCCAACAATTTGTCGCGTAGTGTTGTAGGCCAGGTACTCCAGGAAACACACTCTGCGACAAATTTGTGTGCAGGTGGTTTATTGGGAAGTACGCTCAGAAACACTGTCTGTAAGGGGGTAAGAGAAGCCAAATGAGGCGCAGAGAGAAGTTAGGTTGCAAAGCAGTTGGTGTTGCAACAAAGGCTGCATGTGGCATTCTTTTGGGGCGCTCTGAAGCTAGGATGGCTCTCTGTAACTGTCCCAAATTGGGGCAAAGGGGACATGCATTTGTACTGCATAATAATCAGTCATTGGATGCAATCTGCCCCAGGGAGGGCCTTAAACTTGGCAGAGCAGCTACATGCAGCCAAGGGCGATGCCTGGAGAGGCACCCTGCATAAGCTGTCAGCAAGCAGCACTCCTGGCAACTGGATGAAGGGCCTTGGTCCCAAGGAAGGGCATCTGGATAACACCCCACAGTATCCAGGACACCCCTACATTCCTATTCTCCTCCCCAGAAACAAAAACCATGACAGTTACATGTGTATCCCTCCAGACCTGTGTTTTTTTAACTCATATACATATATTTTTTCAAACACAGGCATATACGTATGTACGTTTTCTTTTTCTACTTCAAGAGACTCATAAGATACGCATTGTTCTATTGCTTTGTTCACTTCTTCGGGGATCTTCCCATTGGGTACATATAGCTCTCTCTCTCCCTTTTTTTAAACAACTGTGTAAAATTCCATATTGTGGATGTTTACCTTCCTCAAACGTTTTTTGACATCTATTGGAACAATCATATAGTCATTTTTTTTTAAGATTTTATTTTTCCTTTTTTCTTCCCAAAGCCCCCCAGTACACAGTTGTATATATTTTAGTGGTGGGTCCTTCTGGTTGTGGTACGTGGGACGCTGCCTCAACGTGGCCTGACAAGCAGCGCCATGTCCATGCCCAGGACTGGAACTGGCAAAACCCTAGGCGGCTGAAGCAGAGCGCGCGAACTTAACCACTCGTCCCAGGGCTGGCCCCCATGTAGTAATCTTTAAGTTTATCTGATTCTCAAGATTGTTTGAACTGAAAATGCATGAACATGGCAAAGAACATTTTTTTAAATAGACAATAATGAGGAGAGTTGCCTTATCAAATAGCAAAGCATAATAAAATGCAATAGTAATGGAGACGATGTGGTATGATTGCTGGAATAGACAAATAGATAACAGAATTAATAGAAAATCCAAAACCAGACTGCATGTATATATGAAAATGTATTCAGTTTGTAATAAAGGTGGCATTTTCAAAGCAGTGAAGTGCAATGAGTATTCAGTGCCTGGTATTGGGCAACTGAATATTTAGAAATTGTTATATTTTATTTCTTGCCATATACAAATAAAAATTCCAGACAGACTTAAGAGAGCAGTATAAAAAACCATTAAAGTATTAGAGGAAAATATGAAAATATTACACAAACTCAGTTTATAATGGAAGGTTTTCCCTAAGTATGAAATGAAACCCAGAAACAATGAAGGAAAAATTTGACTGTTTTTATTGCATAAAATTTAAAACCTTCTATGCAACGAAAGACACGCACAGCAAACAAAACACAAGATTAAAAGAAAGTGATAAATTGAGAAAATATATTTGAAATGCATGTAATCATCCAAATCACTAATACACAAGACATATAATCAATAAAGTAGAGATAGTGACGAATTGTAAAAGACAATAAAGATGTAATTTATAGAAGAGATACAAACATCCAACAAAGAAATGAAAAGTTACTCATCCTTGCTAGCAATCAGAGAAACGTGAATTAAAACAACATAATACAATTTTGGGGGGCAGAATTATCAAGAATGTAAACATCAGTAATATCTATCACTGGCAAGGCTACAGAAGAATGGGTGCTCTCTTTTATTGTTGAGCAGAAAATAAACTGGTAAAGCCTTTTGGAAGGGCAGTTTAGCAAGTTCTATGCAGAATTTAAATGGATATATCTTTGGCCCATAAATTCTATTTCTCTGAATTGAGCCTAAAGAGATACACCTACACAAGGAAGTACATGCAATAATCTTGAATGCAGCATAGTTTATAACTGCAAAAGATTTGAAATGATCTAAATATCCTTAATGAGAACATTTAGTCAAATTACAAATAGATTTATGCTATAAAATACTAAACTGTAGTTTAAAATGATGTAGAGATAGAGCTGACATTGAAAAGTCTTCAATGCATAGTGTTAAGAGGAAAAAACCTGAGCATATGTTTAAACATATGTACCCTTATTGAAATATATGTATGCATGCACACATACACATACAATAAACTCTTATCAGTGGTTATCAACTTGGGAGGGACCAGCATTGGCCCTCGGGTGAGATGGCACTTTCACCTTTTACATGTATTTTTCTCTGCGATTTGAAGATTTTACCGTAAGCCTACATTATTTTTGTGATTTAAAAAACAATTTCCTTGGGGGCTGGCCCCGTGGCCGAGTGGTTAAGTTCACGCGCTCTGCTGCAGGCGGCCCAGTGTTTCGTTGGTTCGAATCCTGGGCGCGGACATGGCACTGCTCATCAAACCACGCTGAGGCATCGTCCCACATTCCACAACTAGAAGAACCCACAACGAAGAATATACAACTATGTACGGGGGGCTTTGGGGAGAAAAAGGAAAAAATTAAAAAATCTTAAAAAAATGATTTCTTTAAAAAATAAAAAATAAAAAACAATTTCCAAAACGAAAAGGTAATATTGACTGGCAGGATACTACAAAGGATACAAAGAAGAAAAATCAGCTGTAATCCCATCATTAAGAGAAAACCTCTGTCGACATTTTAATGTAAATCTTTTCAGTTACTTTTCTTTGTATAACTAATTTTTTAACCTAGGAGATACAGACTGAACAGTATTTAAATTCCGTTTATCCTTCTTTCTTCACTTTAACTTTCTTTAGTTATCTAGTCTGGAATTCTTCCTCCCCCATTGAACTCACTATATTCATTCAGACTCCGCCTCTGGGTCACAGTCAAAGGCACTTCTCCTGCTGATCACGAGGCTTGAAATCCAGATCCTAGCCCCAGCGCACAGGTATGGCCCTGGGGGAGCCACTATCTCCTGGTGCTGTGAGCTCCAGACTACTTTGGCTCTCATAGGAAGGCTCGGGGATCAGATTAGGCGGCTGGGGAGCCCCTGGCTGTGGCTGACCTTGATTGTTGAAAAGAACTACTCAAAAGATAACAATTAGTAAAAGAAGTATCCCTGTGATGAAGCTGAGGTGAGGCTGGGCACTGCTGCTGCCGAGAATCAGGACCCACACAGATGAACTTTGCTCCCTTCATCCAGGTTGCAAAACAGTGCGAGCTGCAATGAGGAAGTTTTCTGCACAACGTGCTCTCCGCAGTGGAGATACTTGACCCTTGAGCCTAGTTCAATGGGGACAGTGTTTACATGGACACCAACAGCAAATCTACACTGGGACCCTTGAACAACTCTTCTCTAGACTTCAACAATGACCACTAGGAGCAGGCCAACCTTGCGTAGGCCTTAGCTGCAAAACTATTCGCAGCGTCCTCCCAGGTCGAAGCCGTGGCTGCGCAGAACTCTTGGCGCTGGGTGAGCCAAACTGCGCATGAGTGAGCCGGCCCTTGAGTCTGGGGAAGGAGCCGCCGGTTGGATTACTCTCTGAATCTAATCTGATTGTGATCTTGCACAGTATGGGAGAATCCACAGTATCAAGAAGCTGTTGATAAATTTATAATCAGAGGAAATTAACATTTAGTATACAGGAGTCAAGAAGGGGACAAAAGCAGATTACAGAACCGAAAATGAGGGGGCTGGCGCCATGGCCGAGTGGTTGAGTTCGCACACTCTTCTTCGGGGCCCAGGGTTTCCCTGGTTTGGATCCTGGGCGAGAACGTGGGTCCACTTGGCAAGCCATGCTGTGGCGGGCGTCCCACATAGAAAGTAGAGGAAGATGAGGGCATGGCCCTGTGGCCGAGTGGTTGGATTCGCGCGCTCTGCTTGGGTGGCCCAGAGTTTCTGGAGTTCCGATCCTGGGCACGGACATGGCCACTAATCCAGCCATGTTGAGGCCCACGTCCCACATGACACAACTGGAAGGACCCACAACTAAAAATACGCCACTATGTACAGGGAGGCTTTGGAGAGAAAAAGGAAAAATAAAATCTTTAGGGGAAAAAAAAGAAAGAAAGTAGAGGAAGATGGGCATGAAGGTTAGCTCAGGGCCAGTCTTCCTCAGCAAAAAGAGGATGATTGGCAGCAGATGTTAGCTCAGGGCTAATCTTCCTCCAAAAAAAAAAAAAAAAGAACCGAAAAGGCAAGTTACCAAGATGAAGTGTTTTAAAATCCCTTTCCAGTAATCATGTTGCAATAAATATATATGATAGACATATATATATATCTCGTATATATATTTGCTGTATGTATATCAAATTATTATGTTGTACACCAACTACAATGTTATATATCAGTTATATCTCAAAAAAACAGGGAAAAATAAAAAATAAAATCCCTTTCCATAAAGTAAAATGGTCCTCTGCCCTCTCAATCTGGACCCTAAAAGGTTGTAGAGGTGCTTTTAGCAAACATGCTTGTGGGTTTGTGCAGGAACACTTCTGCAGTGCTTGTCTTCGCAATGGCCAAGGTCTTCATGATTAAGGTCCAGACCTGCTACCTTTGTACATCGCCAGCTCTTCTACCATAGTGAGGAGTTTCGTAAATGTTTTTGGTTGATGGCAAAGTTGTTGAGTTTCTGCAGTCAAACCTGATTATTCCCCCAAAGAAGTGAGGAAAAGGTGCAAATAACCCAAAATAATTGGCTTTGTCGACGAAAATAATCCATAACCAGTCTATAAGTGAAAATTTGGGTCAGTTTATTCTGAGCTGAAATCTGAGGACCATGGCCCGGGGCCTTTCTTTCCAAAGGAAGAAAGGGCACCAAAGAAGTGAGGTGTACAGAGTGGTCATATACCCCCAAGCAGGACGTTTCACATGTGATTGAAATGTCCCTCCCACAATAGTCACAAGATTGCCCTGTCGGCACAGCGCTTGATGGACACAGCAGGTACTGGGTCTGCTCTCTCCGAGGGCGTAGCAGCAGGCAAGCCTATTGTCTTGAGCTGGGGGGTCACAAGTGAGTGCAGCAATCAGTTTCTAGCCTAAGGGAAGATGCTTAATCCTTAAAGAAATGCCAACCTTGGGAGGGGGAGGGAAGTTGCACTTTTATCTCAAGGGCCTTTGCTCTTGCCATAGGGAATACCTAAAGCAGATATACAATGCATGCTCAACGCCTCGGTCAGGCCCTTTTAGAAAGACAAGGTCAGGCGGAATTAGGTTTACACCAAATGGCTTCCTCATATATTCCCTATATCCTATTACTTGCCATTTTTATTTGTCAGCTTCATGAATATATTTGGTTTTGAAGTATGTTGTGATAATTTTATGGCAAATTAGTCTTTGTATTCACTTTATTAGTAGTTCCTGAGCATGAGTTAATTAGTTAATCCAGGAATCTGTCCTCTCACTAAGGAAACTACAAGTGTCCCGAGAGGTTCCTTCCAACAGAAACTTCCGCTCACTGCCCCCTTGGGCAAATGTTCTCTCCTAGGGCTTTGACACTGGAACAAACTGAAAGGAGAAGTATGACCTTTGGTCTTAGGGGGCTAAGAATACGGTAGGGCTCTAAAGACCAAAGGGAACTTATTGTCCATGTATTAGACTCAAAAAGGGACACTGGGATTCAATTCCTTCATTAAATTATTCCTTTAACAAACATTTGCTGAGCACGCACAGTGTACTAGGCACTGTGCTAGATGCTTGCACATATTCATTTTATTCCACAGATGAGGACAAATTCAGAAAGTTTCAAGAAATTTGTTCAAGGTCACACAGCAAGGCCACAAGAACTAGGATTCCAGCCCCTGGGTCCTGACTCCAGTTCTAGTGCTTTATTTACTATTCCGCAGTTGACTCCAAGGCTTACCCACACCCAGTTTTAGGGATAAATGGAAAGAAAAAAAAAAGATTATTTTTAAACAGATGAGGTTGACTCAAAAAGTGGAACTAACTTTATTTCAACTGAGTATTAAAACTTATTGATAGTTCCTGAGAACATTGCTGATAAGGGTGCAGACTGGAAAGGAGGGAGACTTCTTAAGAGAGAATGGGTGGGGGGACACACACCCCAACACACACACAACAGAATTCTCCCTGGACTGGAGAGGATGAACCTCAAACAGCCAATAGAAAGCTGATGGTTGAGGTGTTTGGAATGAATAAGATAAACACTCAGATTCTTGGCTGCAAGTGAAAGAAACCCAACTCAACCAGCTTGGACAACCACAGAGAGAGCCCCAAGGGCAACTGCAACTAAGACTGGCTCTCTCTTTTTCTCCTTCCTTCTCTTGTCTGTGCATCTCTCTATGTCAACTCCTCTCTCTTCCAGACAAGTTCCTACAAGTCAATGGAAAAATAGCTGCTGGCACTTTTCAGACCACATCTCCCAATTACCCCACTCAAGAACTGCACTCCTTCCCTTGGTGTCAGTTCAAACATTCTGGTGCAGGACTGGGGAGGTGGGGAGGCCGAAGAGGGAGGCATCCAGTGGCTTTGATTATCCAGAAGAAATGGAGAGATATGAGCCTGCAATGGAAAGATTAAATATCCTCCACATGGAGTTATAATTCTAATTGGCCTCGGTTCTTTCTGGTATAATTGCATTGTTGTTTCCACAAATTCAGAAAAGATGTGGATTAAACAGGAGGTTAATAAGCTCAATTGTATCCCTCATCTACATTAACAGCATCTTTATTTTCATTTAAGGGTATATTCTGTGGATTAGCTTTTATGCCTATTAGCTTTTGACAGAATATGACACATGGAAATTTGAGCATGCTGATCATCTTTGATAACCATGCTACATTTTTCTGTAGATTTTTTCTTTCTATGCTGACTCTTACCTTCTGTGTGGCCCTTTAACAAGAATAAATCCAAAGATTTAAATATAACATTTCAGAATTTGTTAAGTATTGTATACCCTAGTAGATAGATTCAAAGCAATGTTTGCTCGCAAAGGATTCATTACAGCCCCAGATTTGCATTGTTTTCCCTCACTTAGCATAGATAAAGAAAAAGGGCCCAAACTGGGGTGGGGGTGGGGGCTAGACAGACTCTCTGCCTTATCATGCACCCTGTGACTTCGGTCCTTTAGTCATTTAAATTTCCATTTCATTCTCTCTGAAATGGAGATTACCTACTTCACTGGGATATTGGAAGGAGTAGAGACAACAGATGGTTAGCACAGGGTTTGAGAGGCTTCATAAATGGTGCTTACCGATTTTGGCAAAAGCCATTCTCCTATAGATGCCCTGAAAGACCTTTATCCCAGTTTGGGAGGAATCAACAGTGCTCCACCACACACTCACCTGTCCAAGGTACACAGAAAGCCATCAATTCAATAGTTTACAGGGTCTTCCCTCTCTGAGCCCAAATTGCCCTGCACCGCTCATGGTCCATTTGATCTTCCTATGGCACTGCCGTAGGACATGTCTTGCATTGTTAACTCAGACTACTACCTCCCACATTGTTCAATGTTTCACCATCTGTTGCCAAACTGACCTCATTTCCTGCCAAGCTAACCTCATTTCCGTTTTTGATAGGGTTACTAAACTGGATGGGTTCCGAGAATACTGCAGACACAGTATATCTGGATTCTGCAAGGGGAATGATAAAGTCGCGTGGTCTCTCTGTGACCACAATGGCCAAAAAAAAAAGTGGGACACAGGGTAAATAGCAGGAGTCATAACTGGCTGAATAATTCCTCCCAAAGCCGTTTGATCAGACCAAGCAGGAGAAGTTTGGCTGTGGGAAGCAGGTAGGAACAGAGAGGTTAACCTGGGAGTGAGAAGAGCTGATGTGGTCATGAAAGATATCCTCCAAGATCTGGAGTAGGAAGCCCATTCACATAGCAAATAGTTCTTGAGTGCCTGTGCTGAGCACTGTGTGAGGCTCTGGAGATAGAAGAGAACAAAACAGACAAGACTCGTGTCTTCTTTGGCACTTACACTCTAGTGTTGGGGAGAAAGTCAAAGAACACAGAAACCATTTGGAAATTTCTAAAACTGATAAGTGTTACCAAGAAAATAGCATGACGGGGCAGGAGAGGGGCGCTTCTTCAGGTGTGGAAGTCTAGTGATCTGAAGAATGAGTAGCCAGCTGTGTGAACTTCTGGGGCCACAGCAATCTAGGCAGAGGGAACAGCAAAGGCCTAAAATGAGAATGTGCTTGGTATATTTGAGGTCTAGAAAGAATTGAGGTCCTGGTAGCCGAAATGAAGGGAATGGGGTACAGAGGGGCAAGGAGTGGACCCTCTACAGAAGAGCCTCCCAGGTGATGTGCCCCAGGGGGGTCCCATAGGCCCAGCTGTTGATCTCCTCAGCCCTCAAGTCAGCAGAAGTAGGGCCTAGAGTAACCTAATTTTCTCCCTACCACCACCACCACCTTGGACCTCAAAAGTTCATCTACGGGCTGGCCCTGTGGCCGAGTGGTTAAGTTCTCTTGCTCCGCTTCAGTGGCCCAGGGTTTCACCGATTGAGATCCTGGGCGCAGAACTAGCAATGTTCATCAAGCCACGCTGAGGCAGCGTCCACACAGCACAACTAGAAGGACCTACAAGGAGAATATACAACTATGTACTGGGGAGATTTGGGGAGAATAAGAAGAAGAAAAAGAAGAAGAAGAATGGCAACAGATGTTAGCTCAGGGCCCAATCTTTAAAAAAAAAAATGTTCACCTACTTACTGCAGTGTTCCGTGCACAGATTTCATTTCCCTCACGCTCCATGATATGGGAAGCTGGGAAGCTCTGATGTAGGTTTTTGTAGGTTTTAAACACTTTAAAATTTAACTCCTGTATAGTTTCAAAGGGCAAAATTGGAAGCATTGCCTAGAAAATACAGAGAAAGAGATGGACTTCAAAACAAGGGAGAGAGAGGGGGCTGGCCCTGTGCCCGAGTGGTTAAGTTCGCACGCTCTGCTGCGGCAGCTGAGGGTTTTGCTGGTTCGGATCCTGGTGCGGACATGGCACTGCTCATCAAACCACGCTGAGGCAGCATCCCACATGCCACAACTAGAAGGACCCACAACGAAGAATATGCAACTAGGTACTGGGGGGCTTTGGGGAGAAAAAGGAAAAAAAATTTTTTAAAAATCTTAAAAAAAAAAAAAAATACAACTATATACCCTGGGGGCTTTGGGGAGAAGAAGGAAAAATAAAATCTTAAAAGAAAAACAAGCAAGGGAGAGCTTTAAAAACTATCGGAACCACCCAATGATGGAATGAATGGCTTGCCTCAAAAAATGGTCTGGTCAGAAGAGGAAAATATACATACTGGATAAGAAGACTCACTGTCATGAGGATGTCAATTCGCAATAAATTAATCCATACATTCAAGATAACCAGGAGTAAAACGTCAACTTTTACCTAGATAATTTTAAAATTTGTATTCTAAGAATATCTTGGAAAATTCTGAAAAATAATTCTGAAAAAAAAAGGGAGCCCACCTCTTCTAGGTATTAAACATATTAAACACAGAATAATTAAAACCATACAGTACAGGGACATGACTAGGCAGATAGAGCAACGAAACAACAGTAAAAGCCCAGAAAAATATATGTATAAAATTTTATATATAATTTCTCTGTGTACATAGTATAAGGATGGTATTCTAAATCAGTTGGGAAAAGATGGGTTATTCAATAAAAGGTGTTGGGGGAAGCTGGAGAGCAATCTAGAAAAAAATAAAATTGGAGCATGACCTCAGACTTTATAGCAAAATAAATTCCAGGCGGAGGAAACATTGAAATGTGAAAAGTGAAAGAAAGAAGATCCTAGAAGGAAACATGTGAGAATTTTTGTATATGTACAATCTCGCTGTGGACAAGCCTTCCTCAGTATGATAAAACAAACACACGAATAAATAAAACAAGAAACTAAAAAAAAGAAAATACAGTACTAATAAATTCCAGTGTTTTTCTCCCCAGCTTTACTGAAGTATGATTGAAAATTGAAATTGTATGTATTTAAGGAGTACACGGTGGTGTTTTGATATACATATACATCGTGAAATGCTTGCCACAATCAAGCCACTTAATATATCTATCACCTCATCTACTTACTTTTTTTTGGTGGTGGTAAGAACCCTTGAGATCTACTCTCAGCAAATTTCAAGTATACGAAACATTATTGTTAACTCTGCTCGCCGTACTATACATTAAGTCTCCAGAACTTATTCATCTTATAACTGAAAATCTCTACACTTTGACCAACATCTTCCCATTTCTCCCTGCCCCCAGCCTCTGGTAATCACCACTCTACTCTCTGTTACTATGTATTCCACTTTTTCAGATTCCACATATAAGTGAGTTCATGCAGTATTTGTCTTCCTGTGTCTGGTTTATTTCACTTAAACTCACTAAATTCAACTATTTAAAACGTATTTTTTGGGCCGGCTTGGTGGCACAGCGTTTAAGTGCGCACGTTCCACTTGGGCAGCCAGGGATTCACTGGTAGCGATCCTGGGTGCGGACATGGCATCGCTTGGCAAGCCATGCTGTGGCAGGTGTCCCACATTTAAAGTAGAGGAACATGTGCACGGATATTAGCTCAGGGCCAGTCTTCCTCAGCAAAAAGAGGAGGATTGGCAGCAGATGTTAGCTCAGGGCTAATCTTCCTCCAAAAAAAATTATATATGTATATATATTAAAAGTCTAGATATTGACAAGAAAAGCAATAAAAAGAAAAAGCAAATAGAAAAATAGGTAAAGGATAGGAATAGAACACACACAGAAAAATAAACAGAAATGGCCCTCATATATATGAAAAGATGTTCAACTTCATTTATAGTGAGAAGCGGAAGTGAAAACAGCTAGGGGTAATTATTTTTGACCTACCGAGTTGGCAAAAGTTAAAAAAAGAAGTCATTAACATCCTGGTAAGAGCATGGGGAAAAAGAACTCTCATAACTGATGAAAGGAATGCAAATTTTTTTTTTAATTCTTTTTTTTTTTAAAGATTTTATTTTTCCTTTTTCTCCCAAAGCCCCCTGGTACATAGTTGTGTATTTTTAGTTATGGGTCCTTCTAGTTGTGGCATGTGGGACGCCACCTCAGCATGGCTTGATGAGTGGTGCCGTGCCCGCACCCAGGATTCGAACTGGTGAAACCCTGGACTGTCGAAGCAGGGTGCACGAACTTAATCACTCGGCCACGGGGCCGGCCCCTAGGAATGCAAATTGATACAATCTCTACTGAGAGCAAATGGCAGTAGCTATCAAAATAGCAAATGCATATGCCCTTTGATCCAGTAATTCTGCTTTTAGACACAGTAGTCCCCTCTTATCCTTGGGGGAAATGTTCCAAGACCCCCAGCGGATGCCTGAAACCACGGATTGTACCAAACCATATATAGGCTATGTTTTTTCCTATGTACACATACCTACGATAAAGTTTAATTTATAAATTATGCACAGTAAGAGATTAACAATAACTAATACTAAAATAGAACAATTATAAGAACATACCGTAATAAAAGTTACCATAGATCTTAGCAACCTCAGCATACAATTATTTTTCTTTCCTTATTAATTTGAGAGCTTTCACATTTTCACTTAAAAGTAGCACTTTATGGCTTGTCTTTGGCATAACCGAATTGCCAGCATCACTACTCTTGTGTTTTGGAGCCATTATTAAGTCAAATAAGGGTGACTTGAACACAAACACTGTGATACTGTGACTGGCATCTGATAACAGAGAGGACTACTAAGTGACTAAGGGGCGGGTAGTGTATACAGTGTGGATACGCTGGACAAAGGGATGATTCACCTCCCAGGTGGGATGAAGCAGGACAGCACGACATTTCATCGTGCTACTCATAATTGCTTATTTCTAGAATTTTCCATTTAATATTTTTGAACCTTGGTTGACCGTGGGTAACTGAAACCAAGGATAGTGAGCCCCAGGATGAGGGGAGACTACTGTATTTAGCCTACAAATTTCTGTGCATGTGAAAAAAGATGTACATTCAAAGTTATTCACTGCAGCCTTGTTTGTAGTAACAAAAAGTTGGAAACATCAAAATATTCATAAATTGATTTAATAAATTATGACATATCTGTACAATGAAATGCTATGCACCTGTTAAAAGGAATAAAACTGCTCTAATTAATGGTATGGTAAAGGTCTAAGATATGTTATTAAGTGGAAAATATTGTATATAGTATGCTAACACATGTTAAATAAAGAATATTAACATATATGCTTGTGAAATGCATAGACTATCTCTGGAAGGAGTCACATGAAAGTAGTAACAGTGGCTGCCTCTGGGGAGGAAAAGTGAGGGGCTAGAGGGAGAGGGATGGGGATAGAAGAGAGACTTCCTCTTCATTGTATATTCTTTTTTTTTGAGGAAGATTAGCCCTGAGCTAACATCTGCTGCCAGTCCTCCTCTTTTTGCTGAGGAAGACTGGCCCTGAGCTAACATCCGTGCCCATCTTCCTCTACTTTGTATATGGGACGCCTGCCACAGCATGGCTTATCAAGCAGTGGCGTGTCCACACCCAGGATCGGAACCGGTGAACCCCAGACCGCCGAGAAGCAGAACATGTACACTTAACCGCTGCGCCACTGGGCTGGCCCCTGTATGTTCTTTTATACCATTTGATTTTTACATTATACACATGTCATCTAATTTAAAAAATAGAGTACAATTGAAAGTATGGGGTGAAATGTTCATAGATGTGTTTGCACAAGTATAGAAAATAGCCATTCTCATCATCCCATAACAGATGGTGGGGAGGTGGGAGATTTTGGGTGAGGTTTGACTTTTTACTTTTATACTCTGTCGTATTGTTTCAATGTGTTACATTAAGCATATATTGTGGAGTCGGCCTGGTGGCACGGTGGTTAAGTTTGTGCACTCTGCTTCTGTGGCCCTGGGTTGGTGGGTTCGGATCCCGGGCGCGGACCTACACACTGCTCATCAAACCATGCTGTGGCGGTGTCCCATATACAAAATATAGGAAGATAGGCACAGATGTTAGCTCAGGGTCAATCTTCCTCACAAAACAAACAAAAAAGCATATATTGCTTTTCTAATCAAAAAATTAATAATAGTTTCATCACCAGAGAAGTGTTGATATAAAGCTGAAAAGACTATTGCAGAGTATTTTGCAGGAGGAGTTACATCCTGGTGGAGAATTTCAGACCAGATGGGTTTTTAGGCAGCCTTCAACATAAAACATTCCTTAGGCCTATGACCTATAACTCTATGTGGACTGGGCTTATTTCTCCAACTGGATTACAAGCTCCTTAAAGACAGGTAATCTGAATTTCGCTTCTTAAAAAAATACCCTTCATCCTTTAGCACAAAAGTACATAAACTTGCCAAATAAAGTCTGTCACTTGAATGCAGAGACAGCAGTTTTTCAACAGCTAACATAGTGTAGACTCAGTGCCCAGAGCTGTAAGGTCACATATCATTCTAACCTTTCCTATCACAAAAAGAAATGTAATACAATTTTCCTGGTAAGGAAGTCTCAGTCAGCACATTTTGCTTTTGGTTTGGTAAAACAAGAGTTTATTTGTTCAGAGTCAGTGGAACAAGAAGGCTTGGCCAGCACATTGCCATGATCTCCATTTACACGACACCAACCACGTGGCTGCAGGTCTGGAGCCTAGAACCTCTCCCTGGGCACCTACTTGGGTCTCTAATTTATTATCATTCATCCCTCTGCTGCAAATCTTGTACTTAATTAATGTGCACTGAATGAATGAATGCATTAACGTGTAAATACATGCCCAAACGAATAGATGGGTAGATTATTGGACAAATAAATGTGTAAATACATGCACTAATTAATGAATGAAACACTTTCTCATAAGGCAGACAGACATACTACGTGCAGGTCATGGACACTGAGCCTACCGGTACTGACTGGCCTAGAAAGTAGAAATAGATGCAATGAGCCCAAGACTGGGGCCTTTTCTCTTAGGATCAAAAGTGGCCCTGCCTCCTGGTCAGTGCCCAAGAGTATACCCAGCCAAGCAGAGCACACAACACAGCGTCAGAACCACACATGGCTGGATGGGCCCCCACCAAGGAAACTTTTATCCCTCCCAAGGGCCACGATTCAGCCGCTGCTCAAAGAAATCCCTACCTAAACCCACCGATTTAAAATATTTGGTTTCCTCCGTATTGGTCCTTTACAACTCCAGATATTTTATCCTTAATTTTTTTCACACCAGGAAACATAGATATGTCAAAGTATGATCATACCCAGATTTTTTTTCTGCTACTTAATCTCTCTCTCCCTCTCTCCTGTTCTTCCTCTCTCTCTCTCTCTCTCTCTCTCACACACACACACACACACACACATACACACACACACACACACACACAACCCAGAGCAACAGAAAATAGCAATCATCACAGCTCAAAAACTTAAAAGATTGAAGTGGTCAAGGTAAATGACTACATAAAATGCTGTCTTGACAAAAGGGATCCAGCCTCACCTATCAAATTGACAAAGGTTTCTTTTGTAATAAGAATGCTCAGTGTTACTACAGTCAAAGCAGCAGAGCTGGCAAACTCCTGCTGGTGTTGGCATAAATTGGCAAGCCCTTAGGAGAACAACTGAGCAATGCATTTTGAAAGGTTTAACAATGTTCCTGTCCTATGTGCCAGTGATTTCACTTCTTACAAGGATGTAAGGCTGAAGAGATAATCCTTTATTCTTAGAACATAACCCAAAAACACTTTTTCAAAAGATTTAAAATAGCAAACCCTACTCCTCCACTCCCCAGGCTCTAATCTCTGTTCCCTGCTTGCTTTCCATAGTGCATGTTACATAGTCATGTATTTGTCTGCATTTCCTCCCCCTCCCCCCACTGAAGAATCTAAGCAAAGAGTGTCCCTAGTGACTTTGAATAATTCCTTACACATAGTGGGTACTCAATAAATATCTGTTTAATAGTGAAAATTAAAACAAATGCAAAAAATAGAGTAATAGTACATTTTGGCATAAGCCTTTGATTGACTATTGTATAGTCATTACAAATGTAATTATGATAATTATATCAACTTAGAAAATTGGATAGACTGTTAAGGGGGAAAGCAAAATACAAAATAGTATGTAGGTGTAGTAGATTGTGACAGTAATGGCCCCAGTGAACCACACCTGCCTGTATCTGGACTTTCAGGAAGTCCCCTCTCACATCAACTCTGGGCTGTGACCTGCTCTGGGCAATGAGACATTAGCAAAGATCATTCAGGTAGCCACTTGAAACTGCAGTTGGTCTTGACCTCTCTCTCTTGCTGCTTTTGGAACCCAGCTGCCCAGGTAGTATGCTGGAAATATACCACCCAGCCCACTGCTAGCGCCAGACACAGAAAGTCTCACGCACAGAATGAGGCCGTATTATAGCATCCAGCCCCAGCGGAGCCACCAGAAGACTGCAGTGGCATGAATGACCCTCTCTGATAATAGCAGAAGAAATGCCCAGTTGAGCTCTGCCCAAATTGATGATTCAGAATTGTGAGCAAGTAAAAAGGTTGTAGTTTGAAGCACTAAGTTTTGGGGTAGTTTGATATAATATCTACTTTGTTAAAATAAGTGTGCATATGTAGAAGGAAAGTAGGAGTGCTGTTTACATGGAAAAGAACGCATGGCAATCTGTGATGAAAGAAACTCTGGGGAAGAGACCTCTTGACTAGGCCCGACTTTACACGGCCCTACCTACCAGCACAGAGACCAACATATTCTATAGAAAAAGTTATTTAAACAACAACAAAAACAAGCACACAAACCAGGATAGAGGTTCTGTTTAGAGCGATGGAAAAGTTTTGGAAATAGATAGTGGTGATGGTTGTACAACAGTGTGAATGCAATTAATATTGTTGAATTGTCTTTTTTAAAATGGTCAAAATGGCAAATTTTATGATACATATTTTTTTACCACAATTCTACAGACACAAAACCATATAATCAAAATCACCTCTGGCAAACTTCCTCCCAAAGATGGAAATCTTTCTCTAACGGGCAGTACAAATGGTTGCTCAGCCACCATGAACTAAGAGCTTGTATAGCGGGCCCTATCTGCTCTGGGCCACTTTCTCTGCTTCCATGCAGACTTAGACCAAGCGATGCAACCCCATCCTGCCATCCCTTCAAAGGCCATGAATGTCAGGATGGGGGTGGGTGGAGCTTACCTTCCTCAAAGGAACCCGACTCTAGTTGGCCAGCTCCTTACACAGTTTCTCACTGTCTCCCGTGAGGCACCAAGGCACACTGTACATTTACAGCCACGCCCATGACCAAGAATGTCTTTTAGTTTCAAAGCACCCTTCCTTGCCTCCTGCAGCAAGATGTGACATTCAGGGGCCGGCCGGTGGCACAGCAGTTAAGTGCACACGTTCCGCTTCGGCGGCCTGGGGTTCACTGGTTCAGATTCTGGGTGTGGATATGGCACCAGTTGGCAAGCCATGCTGTGGCAGGCGTCCCACATATAAAGTAGAGGAAGATGGGCACGGATGTCAGCTCAGGGCCAGTCTTCCTCAGCAAAAAGAGGAGGACTGGCAGTAGTTAGCTCAGGGCTAATCTTCCTAAAAAAAAAAAAAAAAAAGATGTGACATGTGACATTCACAACCATAATCTGGCATTTATTTCTGTCATCTGCTCTATGCCAACCCTGGCTTTAGACAATTCTATGAAAGTGAACAGGTGGTGGCATATCTGGCTGACACCTCCTGGCTGAAGAAGGGAAGGGAGAAACAGCACCTCACTCTCAATCTCCATGCAAATAAGCCCTTCGGGCAGGGTCCAGGGCCTCCTTAGCTTCCTGGATCAGGCTGAGATTCCTCATTGGAATGGTCAACTAACCCTCTCCCCAGAGAGGTGTTTGCCCGGTGACTTCCCAGTGGCTCTTTTATCCTGAACTTGGATCTGCTGGGACTGACTCATCCCTCCCTTGCGGCACCGATACTTAATATTAGGCCACGGCAGCCGCTTTGAAATCCCCGCCTGGCTTGTGGCTTTCTCTCCTCCTCTTCCGACCCTGCCCCAGACCAGTCCTTGTGCCTATCTCAGGTTTTCCCAGCGCCTGTCCAATTCAGCACTGAGGTTTGTACTTTGCTTCCCCACACAAAGGAAGATTTGTTACTAATTTCCCCACTTGTCATCTTTGTGTGCTGTTCTTAGTCCTCCTTTCTGGGAGCTTCTTTCCCTCTGCTCTTGGGTCCTGGTAATTACCCCTTCTAACTCAATTACATGACCTTATTTTTTCCCACTTCCTCTTTCCTTGCATTGTTATGCAGAGGGAGGGAGAGGCAGCAAACGTGCAAAGAGAATTGGATTAGGCAGCAGGATGTCTCAGCAGCTCTCTTCCTGATTCTGCCTCTGCCCTTGAGGTCTCACTTCCAACCAGCCCCACACCCGCTCACACTGTCTTCCCACCTGCAAAACCGCCCACTGGCCGGCAGTGTGGGAGAAATCTACAAGGGTGCCTTGGCTGAGGCCGTGCAGGGGAGCTTCTGGGAGAATTCAGGGGATTGTATCGGAAGGGAGGAAGACGTTTCCCTCCCGCCCCTGACTGGGTCTGAAAATTAAACGGACAAAGATTAACAGGAGAAAAGCATAAAATTTTATTAAACTTTTACACGTACATGGGAACCTTCACAAGGGAATGAAGACCTGAAGAACTGACCAGAGCAGGGAACTTTTATATCTTTTAGACAAATAATAGATTTGTGAAGGATTGAAAAGACAAAGGGGTTTGGGCTAGGAGTAGTAAATAGTGAATAAGTAACTTAGAAGATAAAGGTTAGTTTAACAAGCTTTGTTTATAAAGCCTCAGCCCCCAATTTCCTGACCCCGGTGACAGGAATGTCCTCCCTCCTGGTACACGGAGGGTACCTTTCACATGGAAGTGTGATGACCTGCTTCAGGAAGAAGGGGAAGGAGGTCAGAGTGACCCTCTGCTTCTGCCGCTCTTTAAAATTCCTCAGCTTCAGATATTTCATGTGGACGGTGCCATATTTGGGGGCCGTGCGTCCTGAACTCCATCAGTATCTGTTACCATTTATTCACGTGAACGGGAGACCCTGACAGAACCAAAGAACAAACTCAAGAGATCATATACAGGAAGAAAGCAGTAGTGTTGGGAAGAAACGTAATCTGGTTCAGGGAAATCAACACTGAGAAAATGTATATAAAATCTCCATCCTGGAACTATTTTCTCAAATGATTATTCTTATCCTTCCTGGAGGACAGACACCCCTTTGAAAATCTGATAAATGATATAGATTCATATCCCCAGGGAAACGCACATGAGCACAGAAGCCAAACCTTCGGGCTCACGGGCTCCTTGAATCCTGGAGGCACTCGAAAGCCTGGGTCAGTGGTCTAAGGAGGAGAGCAGCAATCAGGCCTTTCCTGCTTTGTGAATCCCCGTCTAGAGTTCAGCCCAGTTGAGAGAAAGCATTCATTTGTTCATTCATTCAACAAGTAACTCTTTGAGAAACTTCCAAGTGTCAGGCCCCACGCTGGGCCACATTGTGAGGCAGAAAGAGGTGGATCAGACATAGTGCCTGCTCCCGAGACGCTCACGGTCTGGCGGAGGAGACCTACGGAGAACAGACAATGAGTGTACAGTGATGGAAGAGGCAGCCCCGTGAACGGTGGGAGCCTGGAGGAGAGGGGGCAGAACTACTTCCCACAGCTCCCCCTTCCCACAGCAGTCAGTTCCTGTACCTCTGAGTACAAAGCAGAGGGTTTCAAAAAGCCCAAGTATTCCCTGAGGGGCTGGCTGAGCAGTCCGGCTCAGAGCTCTCGCCCCCGACCCCCACCCCAGCCCCAACTAACTTTCACACCTCCCCTGGGATGGAGCCAGTTTTCCTCTCTCCCCCTAGGCTCCCAGGATGCTGTCACCTTCACAGCCACCTCCCACCCCCACCTCATCAGGGGCTGTCTGGCTCTCTAGGCCAGCTTTTAAATAAGTAACTAATCCCCCTTGCGCCTCCTCCTTTCTCTGCTTAAACCCTATTCATTTTACTAGTTGAGCTGCAGGAAAACAAGGAGTAACAAAAATAACTAACTTTAAGGAAGTTACAGATTTGCAAGTAACCTGGGGAGTCCTGCTATGAGCTGGTCCTCAGGCTGTTCTGCTCAGGGCCAGGCCAGGCTTCCTCTCACCCCTCCCTGAATTCTCCCTTCTTGGGGGCCCTAGGGAAAGTCCCACTGGCTCCAAGTTCAGGTGTCAGCAATCCTGCCTGTCTGGGTTGGATGCTAGGGTGCAGCTGCATATCCTAGCTGCTTCCCTATCACACCTTTGGCCACTGGCCACGAGCACCCCCTGGAAGGCTCTGGCTGCTCCTCTTCCCTTCCCAGGTCCAGCACATGACTCCTGGGGGAGAAAGTCCCTTTCCTCTTTGGTCTTTGAAGAGTCCTCCCCAGGGCCTCAGGCCCTGTCATCGCTCCCAGCAGTTGCTCTGACTTAGACACCTGCAAGTCCTACTGTAATGTGCATTGGCTTCACAGACCATTGGATTCTATTTGGAAAATGAGTGAGTTTATAGTTTGTAAGAGAAAGGTAAAACCTTTTATAAATTTGTTAAGTAAAGATAACAAGTACAAGATGTTTGTGTTAAACACAGAAAGGATAGAAGGACCAAGAAATTCCTAATATTCTTGAGGCACTGGAACTCTAAATATCCGTGACACCCTAAATATACATGAGACACTATATATTCATGCATAAGCCTTTTTCTTTTCTTTTTTTTTTTTTTTGCTGAGGAAGATTAGCCCTGAGCTAACATCTGAGACAATTGTCCTCTATTTTTTGTATGTGGAATGCTGCCACAGAGTGGCTGATGAGCCGAGGAGGTCCACACCCGGGATGTGAACGCGAGAACTGGGGCCACTGAAATGGCACTCATGGAACTTTGACCACTCGGCCACGGGGCCAGCCTCATTTCTGTTCTTTTTTAAAAAAAGAAATTAATTGACTTTCTACTCTTCCTTTCACACTTGTAATCAGTTGCCAATGTCAACCTACAAAAACAGAAGGCAGTTTCACAGGCAAAGCATTTATTTGGGATCAAAGAATTACAATTCAGGGAGCACAGATTCAGGTAGAAATCCAAATAGTATCCTGATTACAGGAGAGGGGCTCAGAGGTTTTATGGGGAAAAGCGAGGAAGATGAAGTAATTTGTATTAAGGAAGAGTTCATTGGTGCTAGATGAGGTAAGGCTAGGTTTGTATTTCATAGGGTGGCTTGAGATTCGGTCATCAGATAAAAGGCTAGACGTGCACTTCATTGATTGGTTAGCGATTCGGTCATCAGCAAAGTCCAGTTTTGTCAGTCCTTACAAACAGGATATTCTCATCTTTACTGATTTCTTGGAATGTTGGTGGTTTGGTCCTGTTTGGAAGATAAAGAAAGCAAGACATGCAAGGCAATTCCTCTGAAATGGCTGCTCTGGCTCTGTTTTAATATGGCTCCACTCATGTCATCTTTCACAGAAATAGCAGAGAACCCACTAAAACCAGCACTAGGGAAGAGCGGAGTTATGATGTCAAACACGTGTGAAGTGTTGCTGATCTGCTGGCTTTAGGCCATTCTGGACCCAGAGTTTCAAATGATGTTCTTGCTCCTACTCTTGCTCCTGCTCTTAGCTCTCTTTTTCTCAGTACTTGTTTCATTTCCTGACCCACTCTCTTCACACAGCAGAATAGATCTTACATCTTGATCTTACATCTGCAGTCTCAGAGAAAAAGAGATCCTTTCCATATACCAATTATATGGATGACTCTGATTGGTCCAGTTGAGGTCACCTGTTCCTCCCTGAACCAATCACATTCATCACTGTGGCCAGGGAGATAGATGGAGAGCTCTGATTGGCCAGCCTGGGCTTCCCACTCTTGCCTGTGGGGTAAGGGTAGAGCTCCCACTAAGCAGTCCCACTGGGCAGGCCCATGTGGAGTAGGGGATTGGGGCTTCCAAAGGAAAAGTGGGGACAGAAGCAAAAGAGTCCTAGGCCCTTTTTCACAGAGTGGGGATGGGGAGGGATTTTCATGTGCCAAAGTTCTTGCTTCTTTCTATTCATTGGCATGGATGCTCTTTCCTCTGCCTGCCATGCTCTTCCCACTCCCTTGCCTCTCAAATTCAACGTGGCTAACTCCTACTTGGACTTTAGGTCTCAGCTTAAATGTCGCCTACTCCGAGAGATGCCTCCCCTGACCCCACACATTAAGTTACATCTATCTGACTGACATTCTCATAGCAATTTTGTAATTAAAAAATAGTTTTTAATTTAATTTAATGTTGGTTGAAACTCTGTCTCCCTCAACAGGCTGTAAGCTCCACCAGGACAAGCACCCACACAGCTTTGCCTCTAGTTTTGCATTCCTAGCTTCTAGTTCACTTGTACGTGGTAGGTATTCACTCCCTCATTTATTAAGAAAAAAAGGGAGGGGCAGTGACAGATGCTAAATAAATAGGTAAATAAGGTAAATAAACAGGTAAATAAGATATATGTGTCTCTGCATTCAAGGAGTAGCAGCTTCTGCACAAGCATTGGTCCTGTCCTTTTCAAATTGGGAGATTCGACGGGTGGTGAAAGCAACTTGGTAGATTGCAACTACAATTCTTTTTTTTTCCCTAAAGATTGGCACCTGAGTTAACAGTTGCCGATCTTTTTTTTTTTTTTTGAGGAAGATTAGCCCTGAGCTGACTGCTGCCAATCCTCCTCTTTATGCTGAGGAAGACTGGCCCTGAGCTAACATCCATGCCCATCTTCCTCTACTTTTTATATGTGGGACACCTACCACAGCATGGCTTGCCAAGCGGTGCCATGTCCACACCCTGGATCCAAACTGGCAAAACCCTGGGCCGCCAAGAAGCGGAATGTGTGCACCTAACTGCTGCACCACCGTGCCCACTCCTCTTTTTTTTTTTTGCTTTTTCTCCCCAAATGCCCCCAGTACATAGTTGTATATTTTTAGTTGTGGGTCCTTCTAGTTGTGGCATGTAGGACACCACCTCAACATGGCCTGATGTGCGGTGTCAGGTCTGCGCCCAGGATCCAAACTGGTGAAACCCTGGGCCGCTGAAGCAGAGCGCGTGAACTTAATCACTCAGCCACGGGGCCAGCCCTGCAACTGTAATTCTTTTTTTTTTTTTTTAGAGATTTTATTTTTTTCCTTTTTTCTCCCCAAAGCCCCCTGGTACATAGTTGTATATTCTTCATTGTGGGTCCTTCTAGTTGTGGCATGTGGGACGCTGCCTCAGCGTGGTTTGATGAGCAGTGCCATGTCTGCGCCCAGGATTCGAACCAATGAAACACTGGGCCGCCTGCAGTGGAGCGAGCGAACTTAACCACTGGGCCACGGTGCCAGCCCCTATAATTCTTAAAACATGAAATAGACTAGCATAGGAAATAGAAATGGACTAGAAAACATCAGAGTGCATCATACATAATCAGGGTGTTATTCCATCACCTTTTTGTTTCAGTATATAATATTATAAATATATACACACACCCCACTATGTACTAGGTTGCCGTGTAAAATGCATCTTATACTGGGAATTTGCTCAAAAAATTTCAGAAACCCTGCATTAAGTTGCCTGGAGTGAAATGTGATAAGATAGTCTCCTTCCAGTTCAGAGCAACCCAGAGCTCCAGATATTGACTCATGTCATCACTGGGAAATAACACCTGGGAAGCTCGTTCAAAGAACCAGAGTGGAAGTGGAGACACAATTTCAGGATGCTGTTGCAGGGTGAACTCTGGATTTTTGTGCTTTGGTTGGCTTGTGTTACATCCTCAAGGCCATTTCATCATATGTACAGTCAGGTGTGTTTTCTTTTTTTTTTTCTTTAAATAACAGATGACTTAATGGTTTTCAAAGTTGAATACAAAATTAGAAAAAATATTGTATTGCTGCCATGTGTGGTTGGGCCATAAATTGCATATTCCTAGAAAATATTGAATTAACTAAAATCCTGGAGGAATAGAACTGAGGGAGGTTGCAGGACAGGAGTTAGTACGGTGTGGAAGGAACTGGGCTCTGGTCCAGGACAGATGGGATTCAAATCCCTGTTTCAATACCTGCTGGCTATGTGGATTCAAGTGAAGGGACCTAAAACATATTTGCTGAAGACTCACTCAGAGCAAGTCCCTGTGTCAACTGTGGGAGGTACAAAAATAAACACTATATCATACCCTGTCTCCAAGGAATTTACAATCTGGTAGGAGATAAGAGGACAACTGAGCCTCAGTTTCCTGATCTGGAAAATGCATATAATAGTAGATCTACTTCCTTTGGCAATTAAAAAGATTCAGTGGGGGCTGGCCCAGTGGCGCAGCGGTTAAGTGTGCACATTCCTCTTCAGCGGCCCAGGGTTCACTGGTTTGGATCCCTGGTGCAGACATGGCACTGCTTGTCAGGCCATGCTGTGGTAGGCGTCCCACATATAAAGTAGAGGAAGATGGGCAGGGATGTTAGCTTAGGGCCAGTGTTCCTCAGCAAAAAGAGGAGGATTGGCAGCAGATGTTAGCTCAGCACTAATCTTCCTTAAAAAAAAAAAAGAAAGAAAAGAAAAGATTCAGGGAACGAATTCATATACTTACCCCTGTGTTAACAGATAGTAGAGAAGCACTTGATAAATGTTTTCTGTTCGACTTTATAAAATGAAAAAACACTCTTCTTCATTGTTTAAGACTTCAAAGGGGCTGGCCCGGCGCTGAGTGGTTAAGTTTGTGCGCTCCACTTGGGCGGCCCAGGGTTTCAGCGGTTCGGATCCTGGGTGGGGACATGGCATCACTCGTCAGGCCATGCTGAGGTGGCATCCCACATGTAACAACCAGAAGGACCCACAACTAAAATATACAACTAGGTACTGGGGGGATTTGGGAAGAAAAAGCAATAAAAAAAAAAAAGACTTCACATAGAAAATCAGATGCAGTTTTGAAAAACTAGATATTGAAATTCATGATGAATAAATGTCTGTGAATACAGATGATATCTAGATATAGTTGTAGATGAAAGAAATTCTTTCTGGTTAAATTCTGGATTCTTTCAGTTTTTTTCCATTGTTATCTGTTTTCTCTGTGGAGTTTCTCAAATTTGGGTCTATATCAGTAGCGTAGGCTAGATTTGCTGCAGTTACAAACAACTCCTAAATCTCAGTGGTTTAACATGGCAAAGGCTGGTTCTAGTTCATGCACAGTCTGCCCCAGCTCCGGTCAGCAATCCGGGGTAGCCGTCCTTCACGTGTTGGCTCAGAGAGCCAGAGCACTGCTGCTTTCTTGTACCTCCGCATCAGCATGTGGGAAGAGAGGACCTGGAGAAAAGCACACTCCACCTGTAAAATGCTTCCACCAGGACGTAACAGATGCCACTTCTGCTCACAATTCATTGGCCAAAGCAAGTCTCGTGACTCCACCCAACTTCAAGATTCCACCTAACTTCAAGGGAGCAGGCAAATACAATCCTGCCAAGTGCTCCGGCAGGGAAGAGAATTGGATATATGAGCGAGCGGCAGTAATGACTACCCAGGGTCTCATACCGTGCTTCCTGCACTCCAGCTGGTCTTTTTTGTTTTTTCAAATGGCTATGTTCCCTCCTATCACAGGGCCCTGGCCTGGCTGTTCTCTCTGATTGTGACACTTTTTGCCCCACTCTTTGCACGGTCTAAATTTCACACTAAGGCAAGCTTTCCCTTCCTTAGGGAAACTTTTGCTTTCCTCTCTCAGTGAATTCTCCCATTATTATTTACTTTCACAGCATCAGACGCCCCCACCTCATAGCACTTAGCTGTAATTTGCAGTTAATCATGTGATGACTTCACTAACGACTGCTTCTTCCTCTGCAGCATATGCTGTAGGAATCACGTTGTTTTGTTCACCCCCATATCTCCACCACTTAGCCCAGGGCCTGGAACTGTCGCTGAGTGAAAGAAGTGAACGGTCTCAAGAGTCTGGGAACATTTTTTGTACCCTCCAAAGAGTCTGAGTATTATTGGAATTTGAGAAATACTGCCTTTACGAATTTCTCTTGGTAGCTGTTAGGGAGATACTTGACAAATACTTGCTGATTTCATTCTGAAAGTTTAGTCTAGATGGAACATCCCTGAACCCTCTGAATTTGTGAAGTCTTGATCTTGTAAGAGGAACAATATTTATCTGCCCCTTGACCAATCTAGGGAATTGAGGACTAGGGAAGTCATTTCACATTTCGTTTTGGTCCCCACCCTTTCAGATTGAGCAATCCAGGTTTTTGTTATCGAGACCCAGCCTGTACCTGTAAACTTCCCCATTCATTTGCATAGGTATTTCAAGACTGCTCTAGATCTGTGAGCTTGATTTAAGGACCAAAAGTTGGTACAAAAAGCCAAACTGCCTTATCTACCTACATTTTGAAATAGACCTGATTAAGAAGCAGAAGTTAAAGAAAGTCAACTCTTCAGTTTGGTGTTTGCTTCAAGAAAAAGGCTGTGATGGAGCCCATTTTTTAACTAAAGGAACTTCTCTTTGAAGTTAGGGCTTTGTTTTGCAAATACAAGGCCTAGTGAGCTGCCTAGGGAGCTGTATACAGGCTCTTCAATAAAAACTCAGTAATAGGTGAATCAGGGTGAAACTGCAAATGGACCACTGGCATCACAGTTTGAGGCATTTCTGCCTCTGACACCTTCTTGATGGGCCAGAAAGTTCTTGATTTAAGCTCTTCAAGGTAGCAGATCATTTAAACGTTAATTTAATTACACTACATTATCTTCTTTATTTATAAAAACAGGTTAAATTGGAGTCTCGGGTGGCTTGTCTGCAACAACAAACAGGGCAGTGCCTTTGTTGATAAATAGCTCACATTCCACGGGGCAGAGTCATACCCAAACCCCTTGGGAACCAGGGCTACAATCTTTGATCTAACTAGTTCTGCATACCAGTGCTAATTGGTTTTGAAAGTGCCTGATTTATTATTTTTCAGCATTCAACTTATATTTCTTTAGTGGATGACTCCACTAGAGAGTTGCAAGTTAATGGTATTGAAGACTAATTGTGCTTAAAATACATGTGATTGGGCTTCTCAATTTGCAAGGCTGGTCCCTGAGCCTGCTTCCTGTCCTTCTGGTGCCCTCGTTGCCACACCATCTCCCTCCCTAGGCTCCACCCTTTCCTCTCTTGCTTCTTGCCTCTCTTTCCTCAATGAGGATCATATTTCTCGCTAAATTACAGACTTTTATATGTTTTCTTTATATACATGTAATAGGTATACGTGAGCATGACAAAAATTTCAAACAGCATAAAAGAGCATAACTGTAAAAATTTATTCTCTCTTCCACCGTTTTTTCCGAATCTCTAGTTCTCCTTCCAGGCACCCACTGTCAGTTTCTTCTGTCTTTCTGATTATAATCTATGCATATCCAAGTGGTGGCATACTTCACTGTTCTGCATCTTGTCTAGTTCACTAAATAATATTTTGGAGATTGTTTTAGATCAATTCATATAGAAAGGGCTCATTCTTTTTAAAGTTGTACCATATCACATAATTCAGGTATAATTTCTGAGTCTGTATGTCTATGTGTGCTTGGGTGTGTGTGCGTATTTTATAAAATTTTCCTCTAAAGCCTTACATATCTCTTCCTTTGCTTTCCAGGAGAATGTAGTGTCTGGTCCTCCTTGAGTCCCAGTGCTTGGCATTCTCCTCCTTTTCAGAATGCCCTCCTTATTCCTACAGGCTCCAGGCCTGCGGGTTCTACCTCCGTGTATCTGAACTCTGAATCCTTTCCTAAAACAATGCTGTTAAAAATGTGAATAGAGCAGAGAAGTTGGTTCTTTAAAAGAAATTCTTCAGTTAAAACCAAATGACGCTTGTGGCTTGGACCTGGCGATGTAGAAGGGAACAAGAAGACTTCCAGCCCTCAAGTTTCTCGTGGCCCACTGGGGAGACAGGCAGGAAAGCCAGTGATTACCCAACAGACAGGTGCAAGTCTCACAGTGGAGCGCTCGTCACCAGAGGAGCAGAGAGAGGCCAGCAGTCACAAGGAAGTGAAATTACGGCAGATGTGGCATGGATTGTAGGGGGTGGTAGGGAAACTTTAAGAAACTGAACCTGAATTCTCCCAGGCTTTCAGCATCAAAGTAGATACACCCTAGGAAGGAAGGCAGGAAAGATGTCACCATGCAGGATAAACCTTCTCTCTGGCTCCTCTAAAAATGTACCTTGACTCTTCTCACAAACCTATGAAGGTTTTATCAGTCCCAACAGCCCAGGAGTGGTCCCTCAGTATTCCTAGAGAATTTCCCATTCAGCTGGGAATGTTGGCATTAGCAGTGATTGGGAACCTAAGATGCATGGCGAGGCCATTTCAGTGGGTCATGAGGAGCAGCTGGCAGGCACTTCAGCAATGTTAGGAGCCTAGAAGATCTGGGTTTCCACTGCCTCTGTGACCTTAAGGAAGCCCCTTAAGCTCTCTGGGCCTCAATTTCTTCAGCTACATGATTCATTCATTGAGAAATATTTAATAAGCATCTATTATATGTTAGGCACAAATCGTGGTCTTAGGGAAGCAGTAGATAAAAGAGACAAATATGAGGACGCTGGATAATTTTACTTCAGATATCTTGTTTAAAGCCATCATTTTATTTTATTTATTTATTTATTTTGATGAGGAAGATTAGCCCCAAGCTCACATCCGCTGACAATCTTCCTCTTTTTGCTTGAGGAAGACTGTTGCTGAGCTAACATCTGTGCCAATCTTCTTCTATTTTGTATCTGGGATGTTGCCACAGCATGGCTTGATGAGTGGTGCTCAGGTCTGTGCCTGGCATCTGAACCCGTGAACTCTAGGCCGCCTAAGCGGAGCCGTGAACTTAACCACTACACCACTGGGCCAGCCCCTAAAGCCAGCATTTTATATTTGTTAGCGATATTACTGATCATCAAGCATTTGTGAAAATGTTTTTCTTGCCTGGAGAAAAGACAGAAATCCATGCCTTCTTGCCTCCCCCTCTCCCTCCAATATCACTGCCCCCTTGTCTGCTCCCCAAGTTTCATTTTCTATTGCAGAGTTTGTCTTTCCTCAAGTGGCTGCTGCTCACCCTTCCACTTTCCCTTCTGTCCTCCATCTGACTGTCCCTTTCTGTCCTCTTCCTTCCGTGGTTGGTGGCCCCGGGTGTGGGTGGCTGGGCCTTTTTTATGCTCGTCTTTGAAGGCAGTTGGGGAAGAGGAGGGGAGCGAGGGCAGCATGCCAATAGCTGTGGGCAGGACAGGATGTTTGAGGTTTTGTTGGCTCTCTCTGATATGTGAGACCAGCATCCAGGCCGCCTCCTTCAGAATTTGGGGATGATAACTAACTTGCTCTATGGCTTTGTGAAAGTCTTTTCACCCTAAAGGGCTTTGATTCCTCTCTGTGTAAGATGAGTGGGCTCTACAATGCGATTTCCAAGTCTCTAAGCTCCAAGCTCTGAAACTCTAGGAAAATAAGCTCTCAAATACTCTCCTGGTGGGACTGTAAACGGTACATCCCATATGAAGGATAATTTGGTAATATCCTACAAAATTACAAATACCTATACCTGTTGACCCAGTAATTCTACTTCAAGGAATTTCTTCTTCTTTTTTTTTCTTTCTGCTTTTTTTTTTCTTCCCAAATCCCCCCGGTACATAGTTGTATGTTTTAGTTGTGGGTCCTTCTAGTTGTGGCATGTGGGATGCCACCTCAGCATGGCCTGATGAGTGGTGCCATGTCCATGCCCAGGATCCGAACCAGCGAAACCTCGGCCGGCCGAAGTGGAGCGCGAGAACTTAACTACTGGGCCTCGGGGCTGGCCCCCATACCACTCTTTATACTCTGAAATTTGCATTTTCCACTTTAGCAATTTATCACGTATATCAATACAAATAGGTTTAATCCATTTTCATAATTGCATAGTATTCCATAGTAGGGAGGCAGTATAATTGATTCATGGATTTCATTACCTACAGACAATCAGGTTGTTTTCAGTTTGTTTGTGCTTGTTTTGCACTACAAACAATACAATAAGCATCTGTATTGGTTTCCTGTGGCTACTTTAACAAATTACAACAAACTACGTGGCTTAAAACAACAGAAATTTATTTTCTCACAGTTATAGAGCCCAGAAGTCTGAAATCAAGTGTTAGCAGTGTTGGTTCCTTCTAGAGGCTCTGAGGGAGAATCTGTACTATGCTCCTCTCCTAGCTTCTGGCAGCTGCCAGCATTCCTGGGCATTCTTTGGCTTGTAGGTGCATCCCTCCCATCCCTGCCTTGTTCTTCACGTGACCATTGTCTCTATCTCAAATCTCCCTCTGCCTTTCTCTTATAAAGACACCTGTCATTGGATTTAGGGCCCTCCCTAAATCTAGAATGATCTCATTTCAAGATCCTTAACTTAATTACATCTGCTAAGATCTTTTTTCCAAATAAGGCTATGTTCACAGGTTCTAGGTGGACTCATCTTTTGGAGGACCAACATTCAACCCACTACAGCAAGCATTCAAACCACTACTACCTCCTTACAACTGATATTTTCTTTAGTTTTTCTACAGGGCAGAGTTAATATTTTTTTGGTCAATGGGTAGGCATGTGTATTTTAAATTTTAATAGATGACTCCTAGAAAGTTTGTGGCAATTTACACTCCCATCAGAGATGTACCAGGGCTTGTTTCCCCATGTATTGTTGACTGCTCTTGTTAATGTTTGCTAATTCAATGAGTGAAAAATGGATTATTGTTTCAACCTTTTCCATGACTATTAGTGAAATAAGCATCTTTTTAATGGGCCATTTGGATTTTTTTCTTCCATTAATTACCTGCTCCTATACTTTGGCCATATTTTTAAAACATTGAGCTACTTAGCTTTACAAAAAAAATCTATTTATAGAAACTCTTTTATGTCAGAGATACAATGTGTTCGCCATGTTTTGTGGAGTTCTATTCCATCTATTGTTTATTTTCTTTTTTTAACTTGTCATTATGATGTCATGCAAAAGTTTCAAAATATTTATGTAGACAAATGTTTTCATTTTTTCTTTAATGATCCTGGACTTCCTGTCTTGAGTTATGTTACTATTCTTTGAAAAGTTTCCTCTTAGTTTCTGTTTTGTATATTTTTATATCTTTAATTCTTCTGGAACTTATCTTTGAATATGGCACGATTCTAGCTTTGGCTTGTTATAAATAGTCAACTAAACCAGGATCATTTATCAAATAAACTCTTCCTGTATTACTGGCTTGTTGACCACCTTTGCTGTATTAGCTTCTACTACTAGATTCTGTCTCAGACTTCTCAACTGTTTGCCTGAGCTATTATAGTAGGAAAAAGTTTACAATAACTTTACAACATAGTAGTTTTACAATAAGTTAAAATTTGGTTTTCAGTAAGTGAAATTCAAGTGTGCCATGAAATTTCCTGGTTGAGGTCAAAGATCACAAAAGACAAGGTATGAGAAAAAGGCTGGGTAAATTGTAAGGCTCTGCAGACAAATGTTAGTTGTTGCTATTGGAAAAATGAACCCAGAGAAAGAATCTTGGGCTCAGGAGGCGGGACTTTTGCTTTTATGACCACTAACAGTGCAGAGATTGAAGGGCCATCTGTGGGGCGGCCGACCCTGCGCCCCCACCCCCAGAACTGCAGCGACAGAAGGGAAGGGAGGAAGCGAAGTGCTGCGCCCAGGAACCGCGGAGAATGACCAAAGCTGCAGAATGGAATTACGGAGAGAAGAACTGCAAAGAGGAGGCCAGCAAGGAAACCTAGGAACAGAGGGCTCCCTCGGGAGGCGGGTAGGAAGGCCGGGGCAGGTGGTGGCTCTTTCCTGCAGGCGGCTTGCTGGGGATTCCCGATCCCCTGGTCCGCCGGGAGCCGCAAAGAGGAGCGGCACGGCCGCGCAGGGCCGGGGCTACCGCTTCAGCAGCCGCAGGGGACTAGTCGGCCGTGCTGCCCTTCTCCCCGTTCGGCCCGATCCGGCCCGGCCCGCAGGTCTGGCGGCTGCCGCCGCGGGGTCTGAGATTGGCTCGCGCGGCGCGCGGGGTGGGGCGAGGGCTGCCGGGAGGCCGGCCCGGGAGGCGCGCGCGCGCACACGGCGGCGGCGCGCGCGTGCTCCGTCGGTCGGTGCGGCGCCGGAGGAGCGGGCCATGGCAGTGGGCGGCGGGCTGGTGTAGCGCCGCGCGGGCCAGGCAGGGGGGTGACTGAGAGGGGCGGGATGGGGGCGGCGCAGCCGGACGGGCGCGGGGGCCTGGGCTGCTGACCGCGCAGCCGGAGCCTGGAGCTGGCGGCGGCGGAGCGCCGGGCAGGTGAGTGCGGCGGCGCGGGACCCGGATGCGGCGCGGCTGAGGGGCGGCGCGGTGGCGGCGGCCGGCTGAGGTGCCCCGGCGCTGCCCGGCGGCGCGCTCTTGCGCCACAGCCGGCGGCGCCGGCCACTCGGGTGCCCGCGCCGCGCTTCCTGCCGGCGGGGAGGACACCCGCCCCCTGGCTCGCCTGCGGCCCTCCCGGGGCTCTCCTGGGGCCGGCGCTTTCGGTCGCGGCCCGAGGGCGCTGTGTGGGGAGGCGGCGTCCTCGCCCCCGGGGTCTCTGCGCACCCCTCCGAGCTGCCCGACCCTTAGGTGGCTCTTTCCGCAGAAGTGTGTTTTAGGGGCGGGGATCCCGGACTGTTGGGCTGTGGTCGTGGTTTCAAATCGCAGCGCCGCCGCGGACCCTCTGGGGGCCTTGGGCCAGAGTGTCTTGATTTGTGAAGGGGAGTGATAGATGATCCGTGCTTCCCAGGCTGGCGGTGAGGACCCGACGGGCGGATTGGCAGGACCGAACTGCAGATGCTCGGGAAGCGGCGGCTGTGAGGGGCAGCCCTGGTGCAGCGTCTCCTCTTAGCATGGCCGATGCCCGTGCGCGTGTACGTTTGGGGGCACATTCATTTCCGAACTGCTCTGGAGTTGCCATAACCCCCGCTGGAGTCGCTTGATATCGGAGTCTGTTATCCTCCAGTGGCCGCAGTAGAATCCTGTGGTCTCATCTTAGTACCCTATGATCTCTTTCTTGCTACGGCTGACTTGGAATACCTGTCTCAGGTGCCGAGTGGGAATTGCCTTTGAAATAAACCTGAGCGAATTTAGGATTCGCTTAGGATGGAAGACGGTGAGACTCACAAACTTGAAGGGCTTTGCTGTTTAAATAATCTTAAGTGACACTTAAAACGCTGTCACTTGTTACAGAGTATAAACACGGAGAATATGGAAACAGACTCCTTTTTCTGCATTGCTACATCCGAAGGGAGTGACAAGTGCTTTTGTAAACATCGTTGTGGGCAGTGTTCCTGTCTGGTGAAGTCATCACAATTAAATTAGATGAGTACTTATTTTGAAGCGCTCAATGGCTGTTTGGAAATAGGATTCCTAATAAAATCGTCTCCAACGAGTCAGAATTCTCAGCAGTTCATTAATCACTTGGGGATTTTTATGCTACGCTGTGAGATATTTATGGTAAAAGCAGAACTGTTTAGGTCATGATAGTGTAGCATAGGAGACGGCGGTCAGGGTAAGGTTCTTAACCTCGTTTTAGAAGGCGAGTGTGGAACAGAGTAAAAATCGTAACCTTTAAAACTGGAATGGTAATCACTAACCAAACATGACTAAAACCAAAAAACTTTGTTTTACACCCCCTGATTCACCTCTGCTGAGGGTCTTTCACCGTCAGGATGTTTTTTAGAAGTGGAGAAAATTGAGTTGGGTTTTGATTTACTGCTACTTTGCACCTCTTGCCTGCATTTCCTGCTTTTCTTAGAGACTCATCCTTTAAAGGCTTCTGATCCGACATGCTGTGTGAATGTGAACAAAATCCATAGAAAAAAATTAAAAGTGAACTTCGTAAACTAAATTATGTTGTCTCTTGTAGTGTCATTATGTTCTTCCTGTCTTGTGATCGTCCCTGTTGTCTATGAACCCAACAGAAGCCCTGCTAGCCGCTGTCAGAAGGCTAGAGGTCAGAAGTCACATTTTGGTTCTAGGGCTGGACCTGGGTCCCAAAGAGCTGAGGATTTGGGGGTGTCACTCAGTCTTTCTGGGCCTCAGTCTTTTCATTTATAGGATTTGAGTTTGTCTGTGTGGCTGGCAGGTTGGGAGGTAGGTGGTGGACTAAAGAATCACATTGTATAAAGGAACGTTCCAAGATATTATACTTTTTTGATTTTCCTTTTCTTCACTCTTTCTCTCTCTTGTGTTGACTTTTCCTTGTTTTCCTGAATTCAGAACATCCTGATGCCTCCCGGCTTCTAAGCCAGTCCCTCTGCTTTTTTCTACCTGTATTCTTTGTGAGTGATCTCATCATGTCCTGTGGTTTAAATACTATTAATGTGCTGTTGACTCTCAGGTTTTTATCTCCAGTCCTGAGCTTCAGATTTCTTCTACCTGCCTCCGTGACATCTTCACTTCATTTGTCTATAGGCACCTTAAACTTCATATGTCCAAAGTGGAGTTCTTGATTTTCATTCCCTAACCTAGGCCTTCCCCAGCAGCAAACCCTCTCACTTTTACCTCCAGACTGTATCTACTTCACTTTATTTTTATTGCCACCATCCCACTTTTTCCTCGGTAGTGCCTCCCTAACTGTCTCCTTGCCTCTGGTCTACAGTCCATTCATTTTCGAACAGCAGAGTGATCTTTACTTACTTTCCTGCTCCCGTGGCCTCTCATTACAGTAAGAAGTAAATCCAGACTCTTTACCTGCATTATCAACTAATTATCTTGCTTATTTTCTTGTTCATTTGTTCATGGTGCTTTTCCTCCAACATACTATAAGCTCTCTGACATCAAGGCCCTTGTCTGTCTTCCCTGGTATTCTCAGTAATCAGAACAGTGTCTGGAATATTTAACTAATGTCGAATGAGTGAATATGTGAATGAAATAAGTTATGAAGTCTTCTGATTCCAAGTATAACATGTGCAGAACACACTTTACCCTTTTTTGGTCCCAGATTTGAGCAAATGAGGAAGTAATCAGAAGGCCTAGAGTTATTCTCTTAGGCGTCCTTACTCCCTCAGTCTTCATTAGGGTGCTGAAAAGGCTAAGCATTTAGACGTTAAGCCATTGATAACAAAAACAAATGTGAATTTTGTTCATTGTGTACTGGATTATTAGTATTTTTGCAAATAAGGAACCAAACAAGCTTTCCAGCCTTGTTTTGTCCTTTTGAGACATTGAATTTTGGTTTTGATTGGAGGGGATTAGTTCTAGAATGTGGTAGTTTGATTAAGTGTTGCATACTAATTCCTATAGGGTAGCAGTTGGAATTTTTACAGAGAGCAGGTGTTTTTATTTCACTTATGCTATTTTTTTGAATCTGAGATTACCCCATCGCGTGTGTGCATGTGCGCGTCTGTATGTCTGTATCCTCTGAACCATTTGCTCTTTTTTTTTTTAAAGATTGACACCTGAGCTAACAACTGTTGCCAATCTTTTTCTTTTCTGATTTTTCTCCCCAAATCCCCCCAGTACACGATTGCATATTTTAATTGTGGGTCCTTGTAGTTGTGGCATGTGGGACGCTACCCCAGCATGGCCCAACAAGCAGTGCCATGTCTGCGCCCAGGACCTGAACCAGCAAAACCCTGGGCTGCTGAAGCAGAGCGTGTGAACTTAACCACTTGTTAACCGCTTGGCCACAGGCTGGCCCTGAACCATTTGATTTTGTGTTATCTTTTTTTATTTTTTGAGGAAGGTTAGCCCTGAGCTAACATCTGATGCCAATCCTCCTCTTTTTGCTGAGGACGACTGGCCCTGAGCTAACATCCGTGCCCATCTTCCTCCACTTTATACGTGGCACACCTACCACAGAATGGCTTGCCAAGTGGTGCCATGTCCGCACCTGGGATTGGAACCAGAGAACCCAGGGCCACCAAAGCAGAACGTGCGAACTTAACCGCTGCGCCTCTGGGCCGGCCCCTTGATTTTGTGTTATCTTATATTACTGTATCTTGGGAATAAATCCTTATCATTTGGTTTCTATTAACTGCTCATTTGAGAGCTTTGTCATATTGTAGAAAGAGGCAAATAAGTTAGGATTTTTTTCTCCGCCTGAGACCAAGTCTGTAGCCCTGAAGACTGTCTGGCAGGTATGTGAACAAAGAAGGGTATGAAAAATCAGAAGTGTACAGTTCCATTGTCAGAGCAGGAATATAGGGAAAAAATACATTGGAGGAGGAAATCCTAGACCAGAAGATTAATGCTGACTGAACATTTAGTAGAAGCAAAGGAAGATGAGGGAGAATATCATAGATTTTCCGGCTTGTGTGGGTCAACTTCCCTTCTCTTACCTCTCACCCCACTCCTCAAATTCTAACACTTGGGTTGTTTTCCTTCTGCCCTCCCGCCATTCCCTGATTGTATGGGCTATTTTTCTAAGGAGTGCCTGTGAGCCTTCGGTAGCCTAATGTCTGCTAGAACACCTTGTGAGAGAGGAAACTAACCTTTTCTTGAAGAGGTCTTTTTACTTTTTCATAATCAAGGTTTGTCTTCTTGGATTTTCCAGCCATTGGTCCAGCTTTACCCCTTAGAGTGACTTCAAACTGGTGCACTTCCTTTTTAGAAAAACCTGTTGTTCTCCCATATATTCCATGGTAGCCTTTATGGTATCATCTCCAGGTTAAATAATTCTGAGTCATAAGCTTTAGTTGAGAGAGGGAAAATGAAAGGGATTAGATGTATGGTTGGGTGTGTATAGTATGTTAGCTACCAGTTGCTCTAATAATGCAGACTGCATATTTCTTTTTTCCTTTTTTTTAGCGAGGAAGATTGACACTGAGCTAACATCTATTGCCAATCTTGCTCTTTTTTTTCCCTTCCCAAAGCCCCCCAGGACATAGCTGTATATTCTAGTTGTATGTTCTTCTAGTTCTTCTATGTGGGACGCTGCCTCAGCATGGCTTGATGAGTGGTGCCATGTCCGTTCCCAGGATCCGAACTGGTGAAACCCTGGGCCCCCAAAGCGGAGCACGAGAACTTAACCACTCGGCCACGGGGCTGGCCCCTTACTTGGTTTTTAAAGAGAAAATTTCTCATAGATAGAATATATCAGAACTGGAATGAGTAGATAGTTGATCAACCTAATTGTTGGTTTTCTTTTCAATATATAAGTGAGAGAAGTCCAGTCTTCAACATAATGAGTTTACATACGATAAAGTATTTAACGTTGTAGATGGAGAAATGGTTATAAAGGCTTTAAATTAAGAAAAGTTATTGTATAACTTCTGTAACATGTTATGTGAGGCAAATCCCATAATGTCGGGTTACAATAGGGGCTGTCTAACAAAGAAATTTGGGGCCAAGTCCGTGATAAAATCGTAATGGATGGCATCACGTATCTTCTCATCTCTCTTTGGTAAACCCAGAATTCCCATTTTCTGCTACCACATGGTAAGCTAGAAATTAATTTTGCCAAGGATTGTGTTATAAAGTCTGAGCTTTTCTCCCTGGTCTCTCTCTAGCATTGTCACTTTCTGCTAGCCTGTCCATTTTATTCCAGCACTTAACAGTTGTTTTAGGTATTCAGCTTTCCTAGGGATTGAAGGAAGGATATGCTATCTGTATAGCTAAGAGGTGTGGTTAGTGTAGCTTTTCATTCTCCTGTTAACTTGGTTCTAGGCTAAGGCAGTTAATAATCTAGAAATTCCATCATTTCCTCAGAAAATTCACAAATCCTTACCCTGAGTCCTGGCTCCAGAATCTATCTTTTCCCCACCTCTTTACCAAGAATGTACATCTCCTCATTTCCTCAAATATTTAAAGCAGGTCACCTGAGGTTATTATCAGTTGGCCCTTTAGCCAGGAGTAGTTACTGCTAAAATATAGAATGTTAATCTGGACAGTCCCCTGTATTGTGGATGTTGCTAGAGCCAGGTCTGCAGCTCAGAATCCCCTAGTGCAAACCTAAGAAGGGCTGCCACATCCCTGACCCTGTAGCGTGTCATCCCATGGTGCTCTGGCCACTTGGGAGACCACCTGACAAATGCTCATTTGCCTTCAAGGGAAATGCGATCCTGATTATCCATGCCTTCAGGAGGAGGATTATGTGGATTAAAAGAAATCCATTGGTAATCCAGAAGCTTTATGTAAACTGCAGTTTAACCACATTCCTGACCATAGTTTTTCCTTGCATTTCTAATAACTAATTTATAATATTTACTAATTTCATATCTATCTCCTCCTACCATTGAGAAATAATGGCAGTTGTGAAGTAGAGAAAAGATGGGAGGAGTCAAAGGAGTTGGATAATGAGCAGGCATTGCCCCACATAATTTGGTGTTGACTGGGTGGTTTAACCACAGTGCTTACTAGACCTTGAAGACCTGAATTCCATGAATTCCTTACCTGCTGAGCCACTGGAAGAAATCTGAGGTGACTGTCAACAAGAGGTCAAACTCCATTTTGAGACATTTATACTTTACTAACTTGAATGATTAAGCTTTTGTGATGTAAATAATGAGCATATCAGATTGTCAGAATTATAAGTTTAATACAATTTAAAGTTTTCTTTAATGTTTCTTTAATACTTTAACCTATTGACAATTTTTTTAGGAATTAAACTGAAGACCTGCTCTTTGAAATAGAGATGCTCAGTTTTTGTAGCCAGGCCACCAACTACCTCCGACAAGTTATTTACATGTAGTTACACAGTAATTAATTTTTATTAAATAGTTGAAATATGGTCATTTAAAATAGTTTATTCTTGAACTACTGATTTAGTATAGGTCTTGTATTTAGATGGTGGTAAAATCAGTGTTTTCCTCTAGCTTTATAAAGCATTACAAATTGCTGCTGTTATGTTATCTGAACAAAAATTATAATTTGTTAGCTAAAACTTATCTCTCTGGTTGTATATTTTCAAAAGTTAGGTTCCATATTTATCAGTTATATAGATATCCTTTCCTTTAATATATATATTTTTTAATATTTTATATTTTTTAAGATTTTATTTTTCCTTTTTCTCCCCAAAGCCCCGTAGTACATAGTTGTGTATTTTTAGTTGTGGGTCCTTCTAGTCGTGGCATGTGGGATGCCGCCTCAGCATGGCCTGATGAGCAGTGCCATGTCTGCACCCAGGATCCGAACCGGCGAAACCCTGGGCCACTGCTGCAGAGCACGCGAACTTAACCACTCGGCCACAGGGCTGGCCCCTAGATATCATTCCCTTTAATTAAGATTCATTATAGTTAATTTTGGGGAGAGTATCATGGGTAGAAACAGCTGGATTTTTTCTTCTTTTTTTGGTGAGGAAGATTGGCCCTGAGCTAACACCTGTTGCCAATCTTCCTCTTTTTGCTTGAGGAAAATTGTCCCTGAGCTAACATCTGTGCCAGTTTTCCTGTTTCTTGTATATGGGAGGCTGCCACAGCTTGGTTTGATGAGAGGTGGGTAGGACTGTGCCTGGGATCTGAACCTGTGAACCCCAGGCCACTGCCGAAGTGGATCACGTTAACTTGACCACTATACTACTGGGCCAGCCCCCTGGAATTTTCTTAACACGCTTGGTTTTTGCACTGTGAGCCTAAGGAAACATCCATAGGAGTAGAGTAGATGGTGGTTGATTTTGGACAAGGTTGTGATCAATTGAAATTATTTTATTTTTGTTGTTTGGATGGCTGTAGAAATTTCACATTTTTATTGGAAATCATTAGTTGTCTTAACTCTTTATATTCTTCACCCGCCATTTCATTATTAATATTTTTCCTAACTGAGATGCTTCTGGGTTTTAGGTTCTCATTCTACCTACAAGGAGTGTTATACACACACACACACACACACACATAATTCTGTATATAAAATAGCTATGTGTGCCATAGTAACCAGAAACAATTATTTTACCTTTAATTTATGAAGAATTCACTGTCTTTTTTTGAGCCACAGGCAATTATTTTATTTATTTGTTGAGGAAGCTTAGCCCTGAGCTAACATCTGCTGCCAATCCTCCTCTTTTTCCTTAGGAAGACTGGCCCTGAGCTAGCATCCATGCGCATCTTCCTCTACTTTATGTGGGACGCCTGCCACAGCATGGCTTGCCAAACAGTGCCATGTCCGCACCCGGGATCCGAACTGGTGAACCCCAGGCTGCCAAAGTGGAATATGCGCACTTAACCCCTGCACCACTGGGCCAGCCCCTATTTATTTATTTTTATTATTTTTTTTAAAGATTGGCACCTGAGCTAACACGTGTTCCCAATCTTCTTTTCTCTTTTCTTCTTCTTCTTCTCCCCAAAGTCCCCCAGTAGATAGTTGTATATTCTAGTTGTAGGTCCTTCTAGCTGTGACATGTGGGATGCCGCCGCAGCATGGCCTGATGAATGGTACCATGTCTGTGCCCAGGATCTGAACCAGTGAAACCCAGGGCCACCAAAGTGGAGCGTGGGAATTTAACCACTCTGCAACAGGGCCGGCCCCCTTGGCAGTTATATTTAATCAGTGATTTTAAAATTCTGTGTATTCTTTGTGTTGTTTTATGTTCTTTTGTTATTTAAAACTATGGCTGTCAATATAGCCTATTAGAAAAATTGTGTGGCTTACTGTACGGAATTAGACAGACTATAACAATAGTTAACATTTATTGGATACTTATGTGTCAGATTATGCCAAGTGCTCTTTTTATATTATTTTATCTTCATAACAAACTTGTAATGAAGTACTAATGATATCCTCATTTAAGAGATGAGGAAACTGAAGTTTGGGAGGTAACATGCCAAGTGGCAAACAGCTTTCAAGTGGAAGAGTCATGTTTCAAACTCAGGTCTTTCTGACTCTAGAGTTTGTGCTTTTAACTGATTACCTCATACAGTTCTTTATTTTTTGGTCCTTCCAAGGAAGGTTGAAAGAGACTGTATAGGTTTAAAGTGTTATGTTTTTTATCCAGTTGTATGGATAAGAGTTAAGATTTAGTGAATTAGTTATTTGATGGATTATGCCTTTGCTTTGAATGTATGATAAGCTTTTCTTTTTGCCTTGGCTTTACAGTTAGAAAGACTTGTTTGTGGTTGGTCATATATATGTAACTAACAAAAATGCTTAATGTATGACCTAATGTAGTTAGGTGTTCTAGTAAGCTTGTGTAGATCATCTTTACAGAGTTTTCAAGTAAGAAAACTCAGAATATTTTTCCCCCTTCTGCTCAGGTAATTTGTTTGTATGGTATATTGAAACTTGTTACTAAGCTTGATCCTAAAGTACTGGGAATAGAGGAAGATAGACATAAGCTTACTTTTGAGTAAACGAGCCAATAGACTACAGTTATTAATCTTTTAACCAAAAAAAAAAAAACCCAAATAGAGAAGCATTTGTACTGTTTCGCCTTTTTTGTCATATTCACATGAGAAAGAAAAGAAATGTGAACATTAACATTATATCTACCGTGAATAGTACTTAGACGCATAGAAGGAGACACATAGGACACACAGATTTTCTGACTAACTTTGGGGCCCAGGCAGCTTGTTTCAGGCAAGTATATGGTTGTGTGTCATTACAAACCCTTATGACAGAGTGACTCTGCACGTGGGGGATTTAGGATTATTTTCTTTATTGCTGAATAGTTGAGCTCTTAATGAGTGTGCCTCTTCCTGTAGAAAAGCTGTGAGTGGACGTACATTGGGGCAGGGTGACTTTTCCCTCTCAGTAGTCTAAACTTTTGCTTTTAACAGAAATCTCAGTAACTCCCAAATCTTATTTTAGTTACCTAATTCTCGTTTCATGTTATTTCCCAAACCATGTATTATTTTACAAAATAAAAAGCAAGCACTTAAAACAAGAAAATCTGAGCCAACCCTGATGGCCTAGTGGTTAAAGTTTGGCACGCTCCCCCCTTTGGCATCCTGGGTTCTGTTCCCGGGTGCAGAACCACGCCACTCGTCTGCCAATAGCCATGCTGTGGTGGTGGTTTACATAGAAGAACTACAAGGACTTAGAACTAAAATATACACCTATGTACTGGGACTTTGAGGAGGAAAAACACCTACAAAAGCAAGAAAATCCTATCTTGTCAGTTCCCTAAGAGTTATTTTGACCTAACCACTAATTTTGAATTCATTTATAAGCAGTGATTTCTCTAGATGAGGACTTTAGTTTTAAAATTACAGGGCTGGCCCCGTGGCCGAGTGGTTAAGTTCACGCGCTCCGCTGAGGGCGTCCTAGTGTTTCGTTGGTTCGAATCCTGGGCGCGGACATGGCACTGCTCATCAAACCATGTTGAGGCAGCGTCCCACATGCCACAACTAGAAGGACCCACAATGAAGAATATACAACTATGTACCAGGGGGCTTTGGGGAGAAAAAGGAAAAAAATAAAATCTTTAAAATTACAAATAGTATTTCTTCATTATTGGGCATGGAGAGTAAAATCCAATGTAGTATTGTCTATTTTGAAAATGAACTATTTAGTAAATTAGAGAAGTTTTGCATTTGACTGCATCTAGTTGGATGCTAAAGTTGGGATCTGTTTTAAGTAAAGGAAAATATTTTTAAGGAGCCCAGTCCTTTCTGAAGTCTTCATATATTATTGTCAGTGTCAGTAATGTTTGCTTTAAAATATAATCTTAAAAAAGAGAAAATTTTTTTGGTGGATTTACGTAGTGAAGTACTTTACCTTTAAGAGAAACCCAAATTATTTAAAATTTAAATTATTTAAAATTAAATTATTTTAGGGGCTGGCCCCATGGCCGAGTGGTTAAGTTCACGCGCTCTGCTGCAGGCGGCCCAGTGTTTTGTTGGTTCGAATCCTGGGCACGGACAGTGCACTGCTCACCAAACCACGCTGAGGCAGTGTCCCACATGCCACAACTAGAAGGACCCACAACGAAGAATATACAACTATGTACTGGGGGGCTTTGGGGAGAAAAAGGAAAAAAAAAATCTTTAAAATTAAATTATTTTAATTATTTTTTATTTATTTTAAAATTTATTATTAAATAATAAAAATTAAATTACTTAAAATGACATGAACTTTCACCTATCAACTTGGCAAAGATAAAATATTTTAATACTTTTGAATAGGATTGGGGGGAAGATATTTTCATACGTTGTTCCTGAAAGTATAAATTGTTGCAACTTCTAAGGAGAGTGTTTTTGCAATATCTATTAAAATTATGAATGCACATACTCTTGGACCCATTAATAGTTTTGGTAGGAATTATCCTTTAGCTAAACTCACATATGCAAAATGATGCATGGACAAGGTTATTTGTTGCGTTGTTTTTAATAGCAAAATTCTTTTTTTAAAGATTGGCACCTGAGCAAATATCTGTTGCCAATCTTTTTTTTTCTTCTTCTCCCCAAAACCCTCCAGCATGTAGTTGTATATTCTAGTTGTGAGTCCCTCTGGTTGTGCTATGTGAGACACTGCCTCAGCATGGCCTGATGAGCAGTGCCATGTCTGTGCCTGGGATCCGAACTGGCGAAACCCGGGCTACCAAAGCGGAGTGGCTGAACTTAACCACTTAACCACTTGGCCATGGGGCCAGCCCCACAAAGTTCTTGAAGTAACTTAAATGTTCATTAGTAGGGAATTTACTTTATTTTTTTCTGAGAAAGATTCTCCCTGAACTAACATCTATTGCCAGTCTTCCTCTTTTTGCTGAGGAAGATTTGTCTTGAGGTAACATTTGTTGTCAGTCTTCCTCTGTATGTGAGCCGCTGTGCCAGCATGGCCACTGACGGACGAGTGGTGTAGGTCCATGCCCAGGAACTGAACCCAGGCCGCCGAAGTGGAGCGTGCCAAACTTAAGTGGAAGCAGTAGGCCACCGGGGCTGGCCTAGGGATTGACTTTAAAAAATAATATACATCCATATGCTTGAATGCTCTGTAGCCGTAAAACAGAGTGAAGAAAGTTTTTACGTTCTGATGTGGAATGATTTCACCACATAAATGGGTAAAGTTAGAAAAAAAAAGTATGGTCACAGTATGTATAGATTTCTACCATTACATTTTTTAAAAAAGAAGGCAATAGAATATATCTATTTGCTTGCTTATAAATGCAGTATTTCTGAAAGGATGCCCAATAAACTGGTATATGTTGGTTGCCTCTGGAGAGAGGAACCTGAGTTACTGAGGGACCTGGGTGGTGGGAGACTTTATTGTATATCCTTTTGTGCTTTTGAATTTTGAGTGTCGTATTCACCATGAAAGGTGACTATAATAAATGCGTATAATGAAAAAGTAGAGAAATTCAGCTATTTTGAACATTAAAAGGTAACCTTATGTAACTATTAGAAAATTAAACAAAATGGACACTAACTATAATGTTTAAAGTATCATTAAAGTAAAACTTTAAAAAATTGTATTTACTCAGTTTTCTACCTTGGCTAGTGTTACACTGATAGTGCAGTTAATGCATAGGTGAATAAGATGGAGGTGTCTATTCACATGCATTCATTTTTGATTGAAAACTATGCCCCCTCTGCCACCATCCCTTCCTGGAAGTTTTTACGTTATAGAAATAGCTCTGGGCTTAGCATCAGGAACAAAACAAAACAAAATGGATGATCTTAGCTTTACCACTTAGCAGTCACTGTATTATTTTGAGCAGGGAATTTAACACTGGATGTGAAGTAATATTTGTTGAGCTCCTGCTTGGGTACGACCCTGTGTTAGGCATATTAATAGTGATAGCCAAAGTTTATGGAATGCTTATAGTGTGTGTACCAGGCACTATGCTAAATCTTTCTATGCTTTATCTCTTAATCCTTTCAAAAAGTCTGTGAAGTAGGTGGTGTTATCTCCAGTTTATAGGAGTAAACTTGGATTTTATTTTGTTTTATTTTTTTGAGGAAGATTAGCCCTGAGCTAACATCTGCTACCAATCCTTCTCTTTTTGCTGAGGAAGACTGGCCCTGAGCTCACATCCATGCCCATCTTCCTCTACTTTATATGTGGGACATCTGTCACAGCATGGCTTGCCAAGCAGTGCCATGTCCGCACCCAGGATCTGAACCTGCGAACCCCGGGCCGCTGATGTGGAACATGCAAACTTAACTGCTGTGCCACTGGGCTGGCCCTGTAAACTTGGATTTTAAAAAGTGGATTATCCAAGGGGCCTGCCCTTGGCCGAGTGGTTTGGTGTGCGTGCTCTGCTTTGGTGGCCTGGGGTTTCGCCAGTTCGGATCCTGGGTGTGAACCTGGCACTAATTGTCAAACCATGCTGAGGCGGCGTCCCACATAGCAGAACCAGAAGGACCTACAACTAGAATATACAACTATGTACTGGGGGGCTTTGGGGAGAAGAAGAAGAAGAAGAAGAAGAAGAAAAGATTGGCAACAGATGTTAGCTCAGATGCCAATCTGAAAAAAAGAATTATCCAAGATTACAAAATTTGTTAGTGGCAGAGCTGGAATTCAGACTGCTTTGCCTGACGGTAAAGCCTCCTGCTTTGCTATATACAGATCATTATTGGCTTATATTGGTTCTACTTTTGTGTAGCGTATACTTTTGTCTGTTTACATGCTGTCATCATAATCTACTTTTAAGTAAAGTCAGCCTTCAGTACATTGCCTGATGATTTGGAGCTCTTGCATGGTGGCATTGATGGCTTGCCACTAGCCCTATGGGGGAAAGGCTACTATCAAGAATATTAATTTGGGGCCGGCCTGGTGGCACATTGGTTAAGTGTGCATGTTCCGCTTCGGCAGCCCAGGGCTCACCGGTTCAGATCCTGGGTGTGGACATGGCACTGTGTGTCAAGCCATGCTGTGGTAGGCGTCCCACATAGAAAGTGGAGGAAGATGGGCATGGATGTTAGCTCAGGGCCAGCCTTCCTCAGCAAAAAGAGGAGGATTGGCAGCAGATGTTAGCTCAGGGTTAATCTTCCTCAAAAAGAAACCAACAAAACTTTAAAAAAAATGGGCAAAGGACACACACACAAAAAAAGAAAAGTATTAATTTGGTTACTCCTAAACATAAAATTATTTGGAGAATTGCTCAGGTGTCCTATTGATTGCTTTTGTACAAGAAACCCAACATCCTTGGAGTAGAATTATAAAATATATTTCTGTGATCTGAGGGCAGACTTGGAACGATTCCCTTCAAAGACTGGGAAACAAGGAGGGGGAGGTGTTAGAATAGTCCAGAAGAGCAGTGAGGGATGCTTAACTATGACAGTGGGTGTGGGAAAGGGAAATTTGCATTAGAGAGATACTGAACATTTTGCAAGTTAACTGGGTTTCTAGGAAGAAGAGACACATCAGGAGGAACAGGAAAACTGCCTTAATTTTGTTTAAAAGGGCTGTGTATGTACATATGTGTATATGGTTTGTGAGAGATTCAAATTTTGGCTAATTTCTTCTGTGAGGAAAAATATGCTTCTCTTTTAGAAAAAGATAACAGGGCTGGCCCTGTGGCCAAGTGGTTAAGTTCGCGCCTTTCGAAGCCCGAGGTTTCGCTGGTTCAGATCCTGGGTGTAGACATGGCACTGCTTCTCTGGCCATGCTCGGGCTGCGTCCCACATGCCACAACTAGAAGGACCCACAACTAAAATATACAACTGTGTACTGGGGGGATTTGGAGAGAAAAAAAGCGGGGAAAAAAAAAAAGATTGGCAACAGTTGATAGCTCAGGTGCCAATCTTTAAGAGAAAAACCAAAACAAAACAAAAAAGAAAAAGATAACACTCCTGCTATTTTCTAAAAGAAAAGTTAATAGGAATTAGCGTTAAGGTAGATTTTTGCCTTCCCTGAGATGTCCTTAGTTAGTCAGTAACCATATGCTAGTTGTAAAAAATTCAAATAAAGAAGGAAAATAGAGTAAAAAGTGAAACGTCCCCTTTCAGACCTTCTCACTCCAGCCTCCTCTGTTCTCCCCATTTCCATTGCCTTCCTCCAAGATAACTACTGTTATACTCAGGCATATAGCCTGTGTACCTTTCTCTGTACATTTTTGTATATAAAATTTATTTTAATTGGGGTCATTTTACATTTAAGTATCTCTTTTACTTTTCATTGAAGTTCTCAAAGTGAGTTGTCATTTTTCAATTTAACACTTCTTTTCCAAACACTTATTATATGTTCAGGTCTGTGCTACACAGACTTTTTTCCTTAAAGAGATTCTTTGATATCTAGTCATATTGGGGAAGAGCTATGTGGAGATTCAGGGGGAGCCTAGACACACACATGTGCTTGCAGAAATAGAATAATTATTATTTAATTATCTTGTAGAATCTCAGAATTTAAAGAGGAGACTTAGGGACAGCTTAGTTGTTAGACTAGGAAATGGGGTCTCTTGGGTCTCTGTTTAGTGTTCAGGATGAGTATTTCCAGTGTTCTGTGTTTCCACTTGCATAGAGTTTCAGTCTTTGGAAGTCTTTGGAAGAAGATAGAGATATGAGAATGGATGATTGTGTCATCACGTGGTTTTAGGGCATGTTTTTTTAACCAGCCATAAATTATTTGCTTAATGAATCTGTGTCAAGCTGGAGGGCCATCAGACTTATTGAAAGATAATTTTTGAATTTAACTTTTTTCGATGTTTTCAAATAGATAACATAGCCATTCAAAATTTGAAGTTACCAAAGGCTTCTTTCCTCCAGCCACGCTGTTCTCTTCCCCACAGGCAACCAAAGCCATCACTTTCTTGTATGCCCTTCAGAGATTTTTTCCTTTTTCAAACAAATGTATATGTGTGTATATATTCTACTTTTCTACTATTTACCATATATATATATATGTATGTATGTATGTTAGTATAGTCTGTACACTTTTCTGCATACTGCTTTTTGAGGACAGTTTTATAATTTAGTGATTAGGACCAATATTGAAGAAGTCCTTGTAAAATTTTGAGGTGATATAACTGTGAGCCGTGGCTGAGATTAATTCTTTATGTCGAATAATAGGATCTAAGTTCTTTTTTTTCCCTTTAAAGATTGGTACCTGCGCTAACATCTGTTGCCAATCTTTTTTTTTTTCTTCTTTTCCCCAAAGCCCCCCAGTACATAGTTGTATATTCTAGTTGTGAGTGCCTCTGGTTGTGCTGTATGGGATGCCATCTCAACATGACCTGTTGAGCGGTGCCATGTCCGCGCCCAGAATCCGAACTAGCGAAACCCTGGGCCACTGAAGCGGAGCACATGAATTTATTTATTTATTTTTATTTTTATTTTTTTATTTTTTTTAAGATTTTATTTTTTCCTCTTTCTCCTCAAAGCCCCCCGTACATAGTTGTATATTCTTCGTTGTGGGTCCCTCTAGTTGTGCATGTGGGACGCTGCCTCAGCATGGTTTGATGAGCAGTGCCATGTCCGCACCCAGGATTCGAACCAACGAAACACTGGGCCGCCTGCAGCGGAGTGCGCGAACTTAACCACTCGGCCACGGGGCCAGCCCCAGGATCCAAGTTCTAAAAGAGTTCAACAGACCAGACTAAAACTAACAAAATGAAATTTAACACATCTAACAATTAACTTTTGAGTTTAAAATTCCAAGTCATTTTCTGGAAGATGGCAGAGATTTTTCTTTCCTTCCTTCCATTTTGTGTCTTTCCAATTTTGTGTTGTTTTTGTTTTTAATGCCTCCCTTTGAAGCTTTTTTTTTTTGAGGAAGATTAGCCCTGAACTAACATCTGCTGCCAATCCTCCTCTTTTTTGCTGAGGAAGACTGGCCCTGAGCTAACGTCCATGCCCATCTTCCTCTACTTTATATGTGGGATGCCTGCCACAGTGTGGCTTAACAAGTGGTACATAGGTCAGCACCCGGGATCTGAACTGGCAAACCCCGGGCTGCTGAAGCAGAATGTGGAAACTTAACCACTGTACCACCAGGCTGGCCCCTCCAATTTCGTTTTTATGTATGTTTTTAAAAGGCAAAATTGGGATCATGTTACACCTACGGTTCTGCCACCAGTTTTCTTTCCTTAATATAGTAACATTTTTCAAGTCATTAAATACTCTTTTACAACATGATTTTTAAAGTCTCTATAGTATTCCATCATATGGATATAACACAATTTAATCAATCTTTTGTTAGATACTTTTGTTATTAATTAATTTACTTTTCCTTTGGGAATAACTTTATAGTGAGTGTCTATGAACTAAATCTTTACACAACCATTATTTGTTAGGGATGACACGTTAGGACTTGGAACTATTGAGTCACAGTGTTTGAATATCATAGTCTCTTCTTTTAAATTACCTAAATAATTAGCAGAGGTTGGAATTACATAGGGAAAGGGAAATTGATGTATATTGTACCATGAATGGTAGATAGTCCTAACCTACACATATAATATGCATAGCTCTTTAGTTCATCTGCATAAAAGTATTCTAAGACCAATCATTTCTTCCTTCTTCTATTTCTACTCAATAGACGATTCAGTTTTGCTTCCGCATCTCAGCTACTAAGTGTATGTGAAAAAATTCTGTACTTTTTCTATATAAGCATTTTATCTATTTTCATTTTATTTACTTTTTGTTATATATTTAATAAACATTTATTGTCTACTGTCTGTGGAGTCTACTCCTGTTTCCTTTTTTCGCATTCTTTTTGCAACAGCTTTATTTATACATAATTCATATACCATACAATCAATCCATTTAAAGTGTACAATTCAGAGATTTTTAGCATATTCAGAGTTGTACAACCATACCAAAATCAATTGCAGAAAATTTTCATTACCTCAAAAAGAAACCTTTTAGCTATTAGTGTCCAATCCCATCCCTACTCCCTGCCCTAACAAATGACTAATCTACTTTATGCCTCTCTAGAGTTGCCTACTGGGGACATTTCATATAAATGGAATCATGTAATATGCAATCTTTTGTGACTGACTTCTTTCACTTAGCATAATGTTTTCAAGGTTCATCTGTATTGTAGCATGTCAGTACTTCCTTTTCATTTCTGAATAATTCTGTTTCCTTTTTCAGTTCCATTAATAAATGTGTTTTGTTAAGTATTGGGCCTGTTAATCAGATTATCCATGTGCTAGGTTTTCCTTTTGTGTATCACTTGGTTGTCAACATTTTGCTGTGTATTTCTTAATCTCTAAGAGTTGGCATAGAGAGGGAAAAGATGTGAACCTCAAAGCAGTCAGTTTAGCTGTTTGTTAGTATCATTGGTAAGAATTTTATTTTAAAAGGAGTTTGAAACTATGGGATAAAATTAAGTGAAACTTGGGAATTACTCCTAGATTTTACTTTTCATGTTCTTTCCTCAACTCCTATTATTTATTACTTTTATTTGAGCTAATAAATACTGTCTATAATATCTACACTTGAACTTAAATTAAGGAGAAAGATAGTCAGATGAAAAATTGGAGCATCAGAAAAGAGACAGTTTCATATTCAGAGTGCTGCTACCCTGAAACCCAGTCCCGACAGTTTCCCACAAAGGGTTTCCCAGAACACCTTGAGTTGCCTTCCTGTCATCTCAGGTGTGTGATTTGCAGTGTGTATATTTTAAAGAATGATTTCTTAGTTAGTCTATCAAGGCTTAAAAGAACATCTAACTTTCTTTTATAAAGAGATTGGTTCCTGAAGTGTTTTGTTTGTTTTTTTGGCTCTGATGGGCTTTTTCATGAATATATGGGAGGGTTTTTTCCACACGTAAGTATTTTTCATAAACGTGGGAAGTATCTCTTTAGTCAAATGATGGCTGTGTGTTGAATGTTCGGGAGATAGAACTGGTGTGCTAAGAATTTATGAGTAGGCTTAGTTGTCTTGATGCGTCACTACTCAAAAGTGTGATCCTTGTGCTGATTGCCGTGTCTACTATGACATCCCACAGAAATTGAGAGTTAATAATAAAATGTGGGCTTGCATTTTGTCTTTACTTTTCTATTAATTATTTTAATTGTATTTTAGGAAAATATTGGATTACTACAATTAGGGGGAAAAACCCCCACTAGACCCCTACTACTGACAGTTTGAAAAGCACAGAGGACCATCAAATGCCCTGATTCCAGCTTTAAGGAGCCTCTAGCCCAGTGGATTTAGGTTTTTAGGCTTTTTTTAACTGAAATTTTAATTGCGATAACAGTAGATTCATGTGCAGTCTTAAGAAATAATATAAAGAGGGGCTGGCCCCGTGGCTGAGTGGTTATGTTCGCACACTCTACTTCGATGGCCCAGGGTTTCCCCGATTTGGATCCTGGGTACGGACGTGGCACCACTCAGCAAGCCATGCTGAGGCGGCATCCCACATGCCACAACTAGAAGGACCCACAACTAAAAATACACAACTATGTACTGGGGAGCTTTGGGGAGAAAAAGGAAAAATAAAATCTTTAAAGAAAAAAAGAAGAAATAAACAGTTCCTTTGTATACTTGACTGGGTTTCCCCCAATGGTAACATTTTATAAAACTGTAGTATAGTATCACAGCCAGGATATTGACATTTATACAGTCCACTAACGTTATTCAGATTTCCCCAGTTTTACTTGTGTGTGTGTGTATTAAGTTCTATACAATTTTATCACCTGTGTAGGTTTTTTATGCACCGCTGCAGTCAAGGTAATGAACAGTTCCAACACTACAACGATCCCTTGTGTTACATCTTTATAACCACACCTACCTCTAGCACCCACCCCTCCCACCTTCCACTCTCCTCTGCTATCTCTAACCTCTGGCAACAGCCAATCTGTCTTCCATTTTGTCATTTCAAAACTGTTTGAAAATGGAATCACACAATAATATGTTACCGTTTGAGATTGTCGCTTTTCACTTGGCTTAATTCCCTGAAGATTCATCCAAATGTTGCTTTTACTAATAGTTTGTTCCTTTTTATTGCTGAGTAGAATTCCATAATATGGATGAACCACAGTTTGTTTAACCAGTCACTTGTTGAAAGATTTGGATTTTTTCCAGTTTTTGGCTGTTACAAATAAAGCAAGTATGAGCATTTGTTTTTTGTGTGAACACAGGTTTTTGTGTGAACACGTTTTTGTTTCTCTGGGATTAATGCCCAAGAGTGCAATTGCTGGGGCCAGCCCCGTGGCCGAGTGGTTAAATTCGCACACTCCGCTGCAGTGGTCCAGGGTTTTGCTGGTTCGAATCCTGGGCGCCGACATGGCACATGCTGAGGCGGCGTCCCATATGCCACAACTGGAAGGACCCACAACTAAAAATATACAGCTATGTACTGGAGGGCTTTGGGGAGAAAAAGGAAAAGAATAAAATCTTTAAAAAAAAAACAGAGTGCAGGGGCTGGCCCCGTGGCCGAGTGGTTAAGTTCACGCGCTCCGCTGCAGGTGGCCCAGTGTTTTGTTGGTTCGAATCCTGGGTGCGGACATGGCACTGCTCATCAAACCATGCTGAGGCAGCGTCCCACGTGCCACAACTAGAAGGACCCACAACGAAGAATATACAACTATGTACCAGGGGGCTTTGGGGAGAAAAAGGAAAAAAAAAAATAAAATCTTTAAAAGAAAAAACAAAACAGAGTGCAATTGTTGAGTTGTATGGTAATTGCATGTTTGGTTTTATAAGAAGTTGTCACAGTCCTTTTTATCATACAAGGAATAACAGAGAAGCCTTATATAAACAGATGCTAGGTGGCTGGGGTCTGAGCTGGGGTTCTATCCTGGCTGGGCTGCTGCAGTGGAACTCAGCACTGAGTACCTCTGGGAGAAGCTGCAGCAGGACCTGCAGGTGGAGCATGTGCAAGTGGAGGACATGACTCCCAATTGTTGTGCGTCTAGCTTCCAAGTCCTGGTGGTGTCAGCCAAGTTCCAGAGGGAGCTGCAGCTTCAGAGACGCCAGCTGGTGAACACGTGCCTAGCCAAAGAGCTTCTGGACATCCATGCCTTTGAGCAGAAAACCCTGACCCCAAGGCAGTGGGCCTGTGAGTGGCAGAAATAAGGGACAGGGACCTGCACAGCCATTAAATTATGAATCAGGCGCCCCCTGCCTCCCCCACAAAAAAAGAAAAAACCAGATGCTAGCTGTAGTATATAAACAAATCCTAGCTGAGCTGCTGTTCTGGTTGAAGTAAGCTTGGACTTGGAGTTCCACCTGCTTGGTCACCACCCAGGGACTGTGCTGCCTTTATTCAGCGCTCTTTACTTAGGCTGGAACTGAAGGTGAGACAGGTGAAGTGACTTTAAAAAATTAAAAGAAAATATTTAGAAGTGATTTTAGGCTTGTACTGGCAAAGCTGGTATTGGAACTCAGCTTTCTTGATTCCTAGTTTTTTGTTGTTTTTATAACTCAGAGTTATACTTTCGTATGTATAGTTTGAATGGTCAAATAGTCCTCCAAGCTTTGTTAAGAAAAACAGTAGTATTCTGTTGCTTCACTCCCTTTTAATGTAATTGTACCAGAGCATTTACTATTAGCATAATTATTATTTTATACTGAATTATGTTCCTGTTATTTCTCCTTTATAATATAGTTAAGACTCTGCATAACATATACATATATGTAATCATTTAAAATTATGTTTAGTTTGTATTATCTATAAATTTTGTTTCAGAATGGTAAAGGGATGTTATGAAATATTTATTTTAAAAAAGAGAGCATTGAGTCTGACCTGACTGAGAACCCCGAGGATAGGTGGGATGTGGTGGTGCTGCACATGGGAAAACTCTTTGGTGGTAGGAAGGCTGCATCTTGGAGAAACTGAAAGAAGGCCCTATATAGTGTGAGAGGAGAGAGTGAAGGGGAAATGTGCAGGATAGGGGGTGTGTATGATGAGTCTAGGAGGGAGGCAGGGGCTGTGCAGAACCTCGTAGGAAGAAGCTTGGAGAATTATTTGGCTAGAACAAAAGCTGAGGGGTTGTGAGGTATAGATTTGCTTGACCAAGTGGAATCTATAGCTGAAATGGAGTTTAAAGATCATATAATTTAACTATCCCATTTTGCGAATAAGACATTGGAAGTTAAGGGAATTTTCCCAAAGTTAAACAGTTAGTGTATGATGAGCTGGATCTAGAACTTGATGGTGCTAGTTCATTGTCTGCACTAGACTGCCAGGTTAAATTTTAGATAGTTGGGAACATTTCGGGTTTTGAGCAAGAGAATTCCAAGATGGACATGGCTGGATGGCTGGTATGCAGGCTGGAGGCAGTGGGTAACAGGAAACCACAAAATCAGGGCCGCCATGATTTTATCCTCTAGTCAAACTGAGTCACTAAATGTGAGTTCTGATCTTGACTTATGCTCAATTATTTAATAGTTTTTGTGTTAGTGTCCTTGTCTCCCCTTCTAGATAGTAAGCCCTTTACTTTTTACTTTCTATACATTCTGTCTCAATACTTTATTCATGAGTAATAAGTTTTTGCTTATAAGTTCCCCCAGCATCAGGATTTGAATTGGGTCAGCTACTTACTAGAATCTTCATTTCCTTTTCCTGCATTGGCTTTTTTTTTTTTTTTTTTTTCCTGAGGAAGATTTGCCCCGAGCTAACATCTGTGCCAGTCTTCCTCTATTTTTCAGTATGTGGGCTGCCAGCACAGCATGGCCGCTAACAGTGGTGTAGGTCTGTGCCCAGGAACAAACCCAGGCTGCCCAACTGGAGTGCACCAAACTTAACTAGGCAACCAGGGCTGGCCCTGCGTTGACTTTTTACCTGGTTATGTATTTTGGTTCTCTAGACTTAGGGTTGCCTGCAAAGATTAGTTCATGTTCTCTGTAGCAAAGCTTTTATCCAGCAACATACTTTGATGACTGTACTTGTAAGTAATATTGAACATAAGGAAATAGGAGCTCTGTGGTTTAGATCTTGTTCAGAAGATTATCTTTAAAAAGAGTTTGTGTATACTCAGTTCCCTGTAGTATTAGCCATGGATTGGTCCTATACTGGTACATTATCTGCTCACCCAGGTGAGGTGAATAAGCTCTCGAGTCCCACGTACCATTTGGTGACTCACAGTGAGGGCAGGCCCATTGTTACTAGTAAGTAAATAACAGTCTCCAGGGAGACTACTTCCTTCTGGTTTTCAAACTATTTTATTTAAATATATATTTATTTTTAATAGTTGATACATGCCTATTATTTAAAATTTAAAACGGATGTAGTGAAATATAAGTTTTCTACCAGCTACCCAATTTTCTCTTGGGAGGTAATCACTCTTTTGTGTGTGTGTGTGTTGTTCCTTAGATAACCTATGCATTTATGAATATGTGCACACGTAAACCCTCACCCTCACAAATGGTAGCATTATTCTTTGCTCTTTTTGTCTTTTATCACTTCATAATATATTTGATACTGTGTATCTGTAGGTATAGAACTACTTTATTCTTTTTCATGGCTTCTTAGTACAGTCATGTGTCACTTAGCAACGGGGATATGTTCTGAGAAATATGTCGTTAGATGATTTCACCATTGTGCCAACATCGTAGAGTGTACTGAAGGGGAACAAAATTTGCCACCCCAAAATGTGTCTCTTTAACATGAGGATTATTTTAGGAGCTGTCACCTTAGTGTAACACTGAACTAGGTGGTAGACAGGGAGGAACCTCAAAAACTTGTTTATTGGACTGCCCTTTGTTTCTCTGTGGCCAAACATTTGTTTTCCAAACGTTTGCTCCTTTTCACCTACCTGTGAATTGCCTGCCTTCCCTTTGAAGTCCCTGACTCGCCGCACCCCCCATCTTCTTTTGTCTTTAGCTGAGGATGGTGTTTAAGGTGAGGGCTTTGGCCTTTAAGGTGAGTTACTCAGTTTTCCTGGGTTTCTCCCATGTATACATGTTATTAAACTTTTGTTTGTTTTCTCCTCTTAATCTGTCTCATGTCAGTTTAATTCTTAGACCAGGTGGAAGAACCTAGAACAGGAGAGGAAAATTTCTTCCTGTCCTACAGTACTTACATAAACTAGATGGTATAGCCTATTACACATCGACGCTGTATGGTGCAAATCTTAGGGGACTACTGTCCTATGTTCGGTCAGTTGTTGACTGAAACATCATGATGCGGCACATGATTGCATTCTATTGTGTCAATATAATTTTCCTCTATTTGTATGTGAATAGATGCTTAAATTGTTTCTCATCTTTTGCAATAGTTTTGACTAGTTTTAAAGTGGCCAGATTTGCAGCTAACCTGTGCAAGGTATGTATGGAGACAGAGAGAGAGAAAGGCCATTATAATGATTTTGTCAAGGAAGGAAGTTGAGCAGGAGAAAATCTAGAGAGAGCTAGAAGGAGAATGAAGGGAAGAGAAAAAGTTAAGGAGAGAGGAATAAAAGATAGGAGTGAAATATCCCTGGTCTTCCCAAGACGGGTACTGAAACCCAAGACTCAACTTTTCTATTACTGTCTTGGAATCAGACTGAGTTCATAGTTATTAGCCATGTGATCTTGGGCACATTATCTGTTCTCTCTGTGCTTCCGTTTCCTCATCTGTAAAATGAGATAAACAGGGTAATAACTCCTCATCATGTGTTAATTCACATAGAGCTGTTAATATAGCACCCGTCCACTTTGAGAAAGCTTTCTGCTTCCCTCCCCTCCCCAGACATTGCTCTTTTTCCCCCCTCCCCAAAGCCCCAGTACACAGTTGTATGTTCTAGTTCTAAGTCCTAGTTCTTCTTTTTTTTTTTTAAAGGTTGGCACCTGAGCTAACGTCTGTTGCCAATCTTCTTTTTTTTTCTTCTTTCCCCCAAAGGGCCCCCTTACCCTCCTTACCTAGTTGTATATTCTAGTTGTAGGTTCTTTTGGTTGTTGTATGTGGGAGGCCTCCTCAGCATGGCCTGACGAGTGGTGCCATGTCCCCACCCAGGATCCGAACCGCCGAAACCCTGGGCTGCTCAAGTGGAGTGCACGAACTTAACCACTCGGCCATGGGGCCGGCCCCAGTCCTAGTTCTTCTATGTGAGCCACTGCCAAAGCATGGCTACTGACAGACGAGTTGGTGTGGTTCTACACCTAGGAACTAAACCTGGGCTGCTGAAGCAGAGCATGCCAAACTTTAACTGTTAGGCCATCAGGGCTGGCTCCCCAAACTTTGCTCTTATTCGGCTTGTCAGCTCAGGTGTACTCCTCCCTGAAACCATCTAGGTTGCGCTAAGCCTCACTTCTGTATCCTATACTTTTGTCTTAGCTTTCATCCCATTCCTTTGAAATTCCCATATCTAATAATTTACCCTATTTGAGGGTGAGGAACCGTCTCTTGTAATGTCTTGTATAATTTAGTTTCACCCTGCAACCACTACTAAAATACTCAGCACACTGCCAGGCATATAGTAGGCACTTGATAATGTTAGACTTATACTGAAGAAAGCCTTGGGCATTAGGAACATTGGACCTAGAGAAATAACTATCCTTTCCATCCTTTCCCCAGCCACCCAGTTTTCATTCCCTGAGGCAACCAATGTTTAAAAAGGCATTTTTCCTGAGTTTTTATATAAATAAATACATACATATAAATACAAATATGTATTTATATATTCTCCCTAACCCCCTTTTAAAAAATAAAACAATAGCATACTCTGAACATTATTCTGCACATTGTAGTCACACCAACATAGGAATGATGTTCAGTTCTAGGCACTGGTAAATTTATTTTTTCTTATTTTGAGATAATTGAAGATTCGCCTGTAGTTGTAAGAAATCATACAGAGGAATCTTGGTTACCCTTTACTCCTATTTCCCCAGTGGTAATGTCTTGCATAACTATAGAAAAATATCACAGCCAGGAAATTGACTGTGGTTCAGTCCATCTACCTCATTCAGATTTCACCAGTTTTACGTGGCCTTATTTGTGTGTGTTTAGTTTTATGCAGTTTTATTACCTGTAGATTTGTGTGGTGATGACCACAGTCAAGATATAAGTTACATCACAAGAATCTCTCATGCTACATTTATGGCTCCAGCTACCTCCCTCCCACTCTTTCTAATCTCTGGCAACCACTAATCTAATCTCCATCACTATGATTTTGTCATTTTAAGAGTGCTATGTAAATGGAATCGTCCAGTATATGATCTTTGAGATTGGCAATTGTAATTAAGCGTAATTCCCTGAAGATCCATCTAAGTTGTTGCGTGTATCAGTAGACATTCTCTTGTATAGCCATAGTACATTTAAGAAATTTACTATTTATCAAATTTAAGAAATTTGCTGTTTATCAAGTTTAGGAAATTTAACATTGATACAATATTATTAGCATCTAATATATATCCATGTTCCAGTTTTACCAGTTGTACTAATCATATTCTTTACACCACCACTACCCAATTCACTATCACATAATGCGTGTGATTGTCAGGGTTCTCTAATTTCCTTTAATCTAACAATCCCTTTACCTTTTTTGTCTTTAATAACTTTGATATGTTTGGATAGTATAGGTCAGTTTATGTTGTAGAATGTTCCTCAATTTGGGTTTGTCTGTTGTTCTTCATAATTAGATCCAAGTTCTGCATTTTTGGCAGGAAATGCAGAAGTGATGTTCTATGCCCCTCAGCATACACATGATGGCAGTTCATGCCTTTATTGGTCATTTTATCTTTCATCACTTGATTAAAATGGTATCAGCCTGGTTTCTCCACTTAGAGTTATTAGTTTTTGCTTTTGTCATTAGTAAATGTTTTTGTGGGAAGATACGGTCATGCACCGCTTAACGACGAGGAATGTGTCGTTAGGCAATTTTGTCATTGTGTGAACATCATAGAGTGTACGTAAACCTAGATGGTATAGCCTACTACAGACCTAGGCTATGGCACTAATCTTATGGAACCACCATCATGTGTGTGTGGCACTGTTGACAGAAATGTCATTATGCAGACATGACTGTACTTTGAGTCTAAGTAAAGATCCTGTTCCTTATCAAACTTTCACCAAGTTTACCATCTCTTGAGCTTTTTTATTTTGGTGCCTGTATCAGTTATTATTATTATCCTGGTTGCAAAATGGTGATAAACTTTTATGGCCAGCAAAAAGGCAAAGCTAAGTTCTATTTCAGCATTGATTTAATAAGTAGAAAAAACCAATTCTTTCATATGTAGTAAGAATATAAAACCAAGCCTAAAAAAGCAAAGGTTAAATTGTATAGAAAAGGATAATAATTTTAGAGCCTCCCCAAAGTATAATATTTAAGAGAAAAATGTTGATCTAAGGGGTAGTTCTCAAGAAGTTAAGATTTGCTTGTGAACTATGAAATGATAAAAGTATGTTTGAGAATCTGAAGGCAGAGGTAGTTTAAAACATTTTTTTAAAACAGTTTTAGGTTTACAGAAAAATTACAAAGTCCAGGATTCCCATGTACTTTGCACCCAATTTCTCCTATTGACATTAGTATGTTACATTGGTTTCAACGAACCAATGTTGATAGATTGTTATTAACTAAAGTCCATATTTTATTCAGATTTCTTTAGTTTTTACCAAATGTCTTTTTTCTGTTCTACGAGCTCATCCAGGATACTACAGTGCATTTAGTTGTCATGTTTCCTTAAAGGTCTTCTAAACTGTGACAGTTTCTCAGATATTCTTTGTGTTTGAAGACCTTGACAGTTCTGAGGAATACTGATGGGATATTTTTCATAATATCCTTCAATTGGATTTCTCTGGTGATTTTTTTAAATGATTAGACTGGAGTTACAGATTTTGGGGAGGAAGATCATGGAGCTAAAGTTCCATTTTCATTGCATTATATCAAAGTACGTACTATCAACATGACTTATCACTGTGGATGTTGACCATGATCACCTGGCTGAGGTAGTGTTTGTCAGATTTCTCTATCGTAAAGTTACTCTTTTCCTCCACTTTTCATGTTATACTCTTTGAAAGAAAGGCACTATATGCAGCCCACACTTAAAAAGTGGAGAGTTATGCTCTATCTCCTCGAGGGGGAAGTATCTACATAAGTTACTTGGAGTTCTTTTGCATGGGGAGTTTGTCTTCTTCCCCACCCCCCCGTTTATTTGTTTATTTTAATTATTTATTTATGTTAGTATGTACTTATGGATATTTATACTTTAGGTTATAATCTAATAGTGCTTTATTTTCTTGTTCAAAATGTTCCAGCTTAGGCCATTGGGAGCTTTTTCAGTTGGCTCCGGTGCCCTTTTGACACACCCCCATCATTGCAGGGGTTTTTTTTTCTCCTTTTTTAGAGCACTTCTTACTTTCTAGTACTACAAGATGTTCAGGGCTTTTCTTGTTTATTTCCTGACTCAATCCTAGGATCAGTCATTTATCCAAGGAGCCCTGGTTCCTTTTATTGGAGTATGGTTTTAGAAACTAAGATCTGGGCATTAGATGTGCTCGTTATTACTGGGATATCATTGGTTCTTGGCCTTCTTGGCTGACAGAACAAGGAAACGTGAGTATATTAACCTGTGAATGTACCTATGTCTGTAAATATTTCTATATTTAACCTCCTCTCTCTATGATAAGCTAAACATGAGTTTATACTGATATTTCCAACTATAATCCATTCTAGCCTCCTCTTGTTCCTTAACTGTCCCATTCCAGTGGTGAGAAACCTGGCTTTTGATTTTTTATTCACTTCTTCATATATTTTTTTGATTTTTTAAATTAAGATTATGATAGTTTACGACCTTGTGAAATTTCAGTTGTACATTATTGTTAGTCATGTTGTAGGTACACCACTTCACCCTTTGTGCCCTCCCCCACCCCCCCTTTCCCTGGTAACCACCAATCAGTTCTCTTTGTCTATATGTTAACTTCCACCTATGAGTGGAGTCATACAGAGTTCGTCTTTCTCTGTCTGGCTTATTTCACTCAACATAATACCCTCAAGGTCCATCCACGTTGTTGTGAATGGAATGATTTTGTCCTATTTTATGGCTGAGTAGTATTCCATTGTATATATATATATACCATATCTTCTTTATCCAATCATCAATTGCTGGGCACTTAGGTTGCTTCCACGTCTTGGCTATTGTAAATAATGCTGCGATGAACATAGAGGTGCATGGGACTTTTGGAATTGCTGATTTCAGGTTCTTAGGATAGATACCCAGTAGTGGGATGACTGGATCATAAAGTATTTCTATTTTTAACTTTTTGAGAAATCTTCATACTGTTTTCCATAGTGGCTGCACCAGTTTGCATTCCCACCAACAGTGTATGAGGGTTCCTTTTTCTCCACAACCTCTCCAACATTTGTCACTTTTTGTTTTGGTTATTTTTGCCATTCTAACAGGTGTAAGGTGATATCTTAGTGTAGTTTTGATTTGCATTTCCCTGATGATTAATGATGATGAGCATCTTTTCATGTGTCTATTGGCCATCCTTATATCTTCTTTGGAGAAATGTCTGCTCATGTCCCCTGCCCATTTTTTGATCGAGTTGTTTGATTTTTTGTTGTTGAGCCTGGCTTTTGATTTTTTTAAGTGCCTTTCACAGAACAGAAGTTTTGAATTTAACTTTTGCTAACCTGTTCTGATGGAGAGCTGCTACTTTCTGTTATTGTCCTTCTACTTATCTCCTTTGCTCTGGGTTTTGTAACCCCTTTCCTTTTTTTTTTTTTGAGAAAGAAACAGAAATTTAATAGAATACCCAAACTTAGCATTTTTCATTGACAACAAAAACATGGCCCCTCCAAAGAGGGAAATAGGCACTGGGGAAAAGGTGTGAGGGAGATGAGGGGGGTCGTCCACTCCCTTGTGGCCTTCAAGGGACCCCAGGAAATGGATCACAAAGTTTTCATTCATATCTGCATCTGAGAGGTGGCCCCGTGCACCTGAGTGTCCCTGCTGTGTCCCTGCTGTAGTTCAGCTGGTCTCAGGAGCGTCATCTGCCACCACCACTGGGTTCTTTTTTGGTGTTCAGCCCTGGGCGGGAAGATAAGTAGCTCTTCTTGTCTTTGAAGAAGAGTCGAATCTTTCTGGTCCACTGGTATGGGGGCTCTAGCTGACAGGACAGGCTGTAGCTCGCCTCCTCGCTCAGGGGCTCCACGGCCTGGAACCAGGCCCCAAATTGCTTGTCAGGCGGCACGGTGTACAGATTTGCAGCCTTCTGGACCAACTTGATGTCCTTGATGAATTTGAATTCCTCATTCTGACAGCTGAGCACATTGCCCTCCACATAATAATCCATCTCATCATGCAGCAGCTCCAGGTAACTGAAGATCATCTCGAGGGAGAGGATGACACCCTACTGCTGCCGCCTCTCCCAGGCTCCATGGCGGGCCCTCTGTGCAGTGGCCAACACGGAGGTCGCCTCCTACAGGAACAGTCTCTTGCTCACGTGCTGCTCTCCCCTGCACCACTTCTTAAAGGTGTACCCCTTTCCTTTTTTTGATTTTTCTGGTATGGGGTCTTCCTGAGCATTTCTTGAAGAGGAGGTCTTGTGGCAATGAACTCCCTTAGCTTTTATTTATCTGGGAAAGTTTTTATTTGTCCATCATATTTGAAGGATATTTTTGCTGGGTAGAGTATTCTTGGCTGAGGGTTTTTGTCCTTCAGAGTTTTGAATATATCATTCCACTCTCTTCTAGCCTGTCAGGTATCTGCTGAGAAATCTGCTGACAGCCTTATGGAGGTTCCTTTGTAGGTTATTTTCTTCTGCCTTGCTGCCCTTAGTATTTTCTCTTTGTCATTGACTTTTGCTAGCTTCACTACTGTATGCCTTGGGGTTGGTCTTCTTACATTGATAAAGTTTGGAGGTCTATTGGCTTCTGTCACATGAAGTTCCATCTCTCTCCCCAGGTTTGGAAAGTTCTCAGCCATTATTTCTTTCAACAGGCTTTCTGTCCCCTTCTCCTTCTATTCTCCCTCTGGTATACCTATAATCCTTATGTTGCATCTCCTCATTGAGTCAGATAATTCTCGGAGAGTTTCTTCATTTCTTTTTAGTCTTAGTTCTCTCTCCTCTTCTGTCTGCAGCATTTCTATATTCCTATCCTCCAAATTGTTAATTCTGTCCTCCATATTATTGACCCTACTGTTCAGAGAGTCCAGACCTTTCTTAATCTCTTCCATTGTATTCTTCATCTCCAGTATTTCTGATTGGTTCTTCTTTATAGTATCAAGCTCTTTTGTGACGTACCTCCTGAACTCGTTGAGTTGTCTATCTGTATTCACTTTTAACTCGTTGAGTTTTTTAATAATGGCTGTTTTGAAGTCATCGTCATTTAGGTTATAGATTTCATTGTCTTTGGGATTGTTTTCTGGGTACTTGTCATTTTCCTTCTGTTCTGGAGATTTAATATATTTTTTCATACTGCTTGATGGCGTGTATTTGTGCCTCCACATAGAGATAGAGTTTAGTTCCTGCTTTCACTTGTTTCTACTGGTGTGGAGGGGGAGCAGCTGTTTAGACTGCACTCACCAGGAACCCTGTCAGCTGTTGCTAACTGGACCTGGGCCCCTCCTCGTAGTCACAGTGGTCTTGTATGGTCCCTCATCAGCTGTGGGGGCAATTGCAGGGGGCTTCAGGCTGCTGGTGCCTAGTGTTGCAGACCACCTAGATGTGCTCCTTCCTTGGGGTCTGCAGCAGTGTTATGGGCTTTCCCAGTGGCTGGGAGCAGGATCACCTATATTCGCAGCTCTGTCGCTGTCAGAGCCCACAAAATCTCACTTGTCCACTATAGAGCTATGGGTATCTTCTGCAGTCTGTGGTTAGTTCACCTAGCTATGCTACTTTTGCCCCAGGGCCTTCCAGCCTTGTGATTGCCGGATGGGGCCTCTCCACTAGTGCTGTGCAGAGGCTTTCACTGAGGCTGCTGTGGGACTGTAGAGTTTCCCCCTGGGCCACGGAGCCGGGTTGCTGGAGCTCCACCCAGCCTCCGACCACCCCCACGGGATCTCCGGGAGCCCCTTGCACCCTCTGGGACACAGCCGGAGTCCGTGAGTCCGGCGGCAGCTGGTGGGCTGCCGCCCCGCCCAGGATCCTCCTCTTTGGGAGCCTTCTGGCGTTCTGAATGCTGGATGGGGCCTCTCTGCTAATGGCGAGTAGAGGCTTTCCCTGCCGCTGGTGCAGGACCCTGGAGTTTCCCCCTGGGCTGCGGAGCCAGGCCACTGGAGCTCCACCAAGCCCCAGTCCACTCCCACGGGATCTCTGGGAGCCCCTTGCCCCATCTGGGAGACAGCGGGGAGTCTGGGAGTCTGGCAGTGGCTGGTGGGCTGCTGCCCTGCCTGGGATTCTCGTCTTCGGGAGCCTCCCAGAGTTCTGAATGCTGGGCGAGGCCTCTCCGCTAATGGCGAGTAGAGGCTTTCCCTGCTGCCGGTGCGGGACCCTGGCGTTTCCCCCTGGGCTTAGGTGTAATCGCGGGGGGGCTTAGGTAGGGCTGTAGTCACCTGTTTCCACCGTCGCTCCACCGGTGCATGCACACTCCTGCCCTTGCTGCATGGAGATGCTATGGGGGAGTCCGCTAGGAGAAAGCCGCTTGCAGGTACTAGGCTGTCTGGGGGTCGGGGGTCAGAGTTTTCACCTATGTCCACCTCCTCCCAGGGGGAAGTCTGTCCACCTTCTGATGTATAGCAGCACAGGTCTCTCAGGCGTCCTGAGATGCTATATGGATATCCTTTGTTAACCGATGAATGTCCAATTAGTTGTAGATTCGAAGGGGGAGAGACAAAGAAGACTACTCACACCGCCATCTTGGTGACGTCCGGAAGTTTTGAATTTTAGTAAAGTCCAACGTGCTGTTTTTTTCCTCCATGGATCTGGCTTTTGGTGTTGTCTAAAAAACTCATCGCCAAACCCAAGGTCACCTAGATTTTCTCCTGCAAGTTTTATGATTTTTAAAAAAGTTATTTATTTATTTATTTTCGAGGAAGATTAGCCCTGAGCTAACATCTGCTGCCAATCTTCCTCTTTTTGCTGAGGAAGACTGGCCATGAGCTAACATCTGTGCCCATCTTCCTCTGTTTTATGTGGGATGCCTGCCACAGCATGGCTTGACAAGTCGTGTGTAGATCCGTACCTGGGATCTAAACCAGCAAACCCCGGGCTGCCGAAGCGGAACATGTGAACTTAACCATGCTGCACCACTGTGCTGGCCTCAATTAATTTATTTTATTGTGGTCACATTGGTTTGTAACATTATATAAATTTCAAGTGTACGTCATTATATTTCAACTTCTATATAGACTGCATCGTGTTCACCACCAAAAGTCTTAATTGCCATAGAAGTTTTATAGTCTTAACATTTTACATCAGAGATAGCTTTTTCAACTTCTTTTAGCCGAGAGGATTTTGACTGTTTCAATAAGTAATATATTTTGGTTATTTTTCGCCCTTTAGTTTTTTGGATGAGACATAGATTTTAGTCATAAGTTTCATAGGAAAAGAAATGGTGAGATAAAATTTAGAACTTCTTGAGTGATGAATGAAAAGTTATAATAATGTCAGAATTGAAATAACATATGTCATATGGAGAAAATAAAGCCACCACCACAGCATGGCTACTGACAGACAAGTGGTGTAGGTTTGGGCCTGGGAACTTAAACCAGGCCATCAAAGTGGATTGCGCCGAACTTAACCACTAGGCCACTGGGGCTGGCCCTCTTTCTAAAATTTTTTTAAGACCTTTTTTTTAATAGCTGCAGAGCATTCCATTATGTGGATATACCATGATATATCTAACCAGTCTTCTATTGATGGATTTTTAGGTTTACAGTCTTTTGTCATTACAAGCAGTTGTGAAATGAATAAATAAGATTTAGATTTTACTTTGAAACATTTGATTCAGATTCTCTATGGCCCAAGATATAGTTTTTGTTTTTTTTTTTTAAAGATTTTATTTTTTTCCTTTTTCTCCCCAACGCCCCCCGGTACATAGTTGTGTATTCTTCGTTGTGGGTTCTTCTAGTTGTGGCATGTGGGACGCTGCCTCAGCGTGGTCTGATGAGCAGTGCCATGTCCGTGCCCAGGATTTGAACCAATGAAACACTGGGCCGCCTGCAGCGGAGCGCGCGAACTTAACCACTCGGCCACGGGGCCAGCCCCCAAGATATAGATTTTGGCCAGTGAAAGAAACAAGGTAAACTGCCATACTGCAAATAAATGGCTCAAACTCAGAACAGTGATCAACACATCGATATGTATGCATATAATTTATGTAGTTGAGGGCACTTCCACAAAAAGCTGGAGGAGTTGTGGAATGCTTGCACACAGTATAAAGCTTAAAAGTACAAAAGTTTATTGTGAAAAGTAAGCCTCTCTTCCCTTGCCTGCAATGTCCCAGTTTCTTGTGTTTTTATGATAGTGTTCTTCCAGCCATGTGCAGCATTACCACTGGCCAATCGACTTATCTTCCAGGATGATCTCAGAAATCTCCTATCTTCTCTCTATTCCCCTAATGTGAGCTCATATTTCTGGGGGCCATTCTAGCTCTTTACCTCCTCTTGGTCTCTTTTCAAGTCTAACTTAGTCCAGAGTAATTCTCAATAAACAGGCTCCAGGTTCCCTGGAGTTCAGAGCCTTCTCTCTTCAATCCCAGCCTTGACCAGATAGGGTGTCAACGCAGTCATTCCTGGAACTCCTCTTTCTGCTGAGCATGTTTCGTTATCTTGTGGCTGAATGATTATAACAGTGATGGTCCTTTGTAATGTTTCTTTTCAAGTCTGAAAAATCACTGAAGATTTTATAAACAAACCACTGATGTGTTTATAATTGTGTGTTAACACACCTTTCTTTTAATCTATATAGAAACTGCTGCTCTGCTGATCTAATTAAGGAAATCCTGATTCTTTTTGTAAGGGGAAGAAACTTTTTTTTTCTGTTCTGTGAAATTAAATAAATTTTTTTTATTGAGGTCATAATAGTTTATAATGTTGTGAAATTTCACTTGTACATTATTATTTGTCAGTCACCATATAAATGTGCCCCTTCACCTCTTGTGCCCACCCCCAACCCCCTTGTAACCACTAAACTGATCTCTTTGTGTGTTTATCTTCCACATATGAGGGTGTCTGGCTTATTTTGCTTAACATAATACACTCAAGCTCCGTCCATGTTGTTGTGAATGGGATGATTTTGTCTTTTTTTATGGCTGGATATTATTCCATTGTATACATATACCATATCTTCTTTATTCAATCATCACTTGATGGGTACTTGGGCTGCTTCCATGTCTTGGCTACTGTGAATAATGCTGCATTGAACATAGGGGTGCATAAGTCTCTTTGTATTGTTGATTTCAAGTTCTTTGGATAAATACCCAGTAGTGGAATAGCTGGGTCATATGGTATTTCTATTTTTAATTTTTTGAGAAATCTCCATACTGTTTTCCATAGTGACTGTGCTAATTTTCACTCCCACCAGCATTGTAACTAAGGGTTCCCTTTTCTCCACAACCTCTCCAACATTTGTTATTTCTTGCCTTGGAGTTATAGCCATTCTAACGGGCGTAAGGTGGTATGTCAGTGTAGTTTTGATTTGCATTTCCCTGATGATTAGTGATGTTGAACTTCTTTTCATACGCCTGTTGGCCATCTGTATATCTTCTTTGGAAAAATGTCTGTTCATATCCTGGGGAAGAAACTGTTTAAGATGGGAAGTGGGCTTCCTAATGCTGATTTTAATACTTACTGAGTTTTCTAAAGGCTGCTTACAGTATACCTAGAAATGAAGAATTCTTAAGCAATTGTATGTCTCATATTTAATGACACTATTTTACCTTATTTTGTAGGGATGTTCCTAACAGTTGGTGAGAATATTAAATGAGAATAATAAACATTGTTGTACCCACTTAGTTTTAAGGCCATAGGACACTTTTTGAAATAGGTAACAAAAAATAAATAACATTGAGAATATGGTGAAATTTTAGTGAACATAATGGATAATAGTTTCTCTCCCCTTCACAAGAAAAGCCTGTTTTCGGGGCTGGCCCGGTGGCTCAGTGGTCAAGTTCACACATTCCGCATCTCAGCGGCCTAGGGTTCGCTGGTTCGGATCCCGGGTGTGGACATGGCACCACTTGGCACACCATGCTGTGGTAGGTGTTCCACATATAAAGTAGAGGAAGATGGGCACGGATGTTAGCTCAGGGCCAGGCTTCCTCAGCAAAAAGAGGAGGACTAGCAGTAGTTAGCTCACGGCTAATCTTCCTCAAAAAAAAAAAAAAAAAAAAAAAAGAGAAAAGGCTGTTTTCCAAACTCTGACATTATTATAGTTCTTTGAACCTTGTTGTATGGGTATGCCAAAGTGAATGACTTTGTATGGTGCCATATTTACAAGTTGTGGTGTCAATGAAAAATATGTTGTGATTTTAACTACTAAAAGTTTAAGTGATTGGCTTTTATAAAACATAATAGGAGCTTGGAAATTATTTTGATGATGATTATTTTTCAAAGTATTCACATGGCCTTTTCTCTGTAAGAGGTGAAGTAATTTGTCAGCTTGCTTCTGTTTGAATTTCCTTATCTAGAAAATGTGGTAACAGTATTAACCTGTTGTAAGTGATCTAACAGTAATTGAATGCTTTGCCAATATGATGTGGAATACAAGTGAGCTGACTCTGTTCATAATTCAGACCTTTGGAATGTCACATTTGTTCTGCCAAGAAGTTGGGGCTTTCCTGGGCATTCAAACTACAGAGATTTCCTGAAAATTGTGGCAAAGAGCCTCTGTGTTTTAGAGCTTTATTTTATTTATTTATTTACTTATTTATTTTTAAAGATTTTATTTTCCCTTTTTCTCCCAAAGCACCCCGGTACATAGTTCTGTATTTTTAGTTGTGGATCCTTCTAGTTGTGGCATGTGGGACGCCACCTCAGCAGGGCTTGATGAGCGGCGCCATGTCCTTGCCCAGGATTTGAACTGGTGAAACCCTTGGCCGCCAAAGCAGAGTGTGCAAACTTAACCACTGGGCCACGGGGCCGGCCTCTAGAGCTTAATTTTACAATTGAGAGTGGAGACTAGAGAAAGAGGCCATCAGCTCTGAGTGTTCAGGCTGTAGTGGCTCCCGTAGAGCCCCGGGCTCCTTTAACTCTGCGCTGAATTTCCCCAGCACTCCTGAGAATTGTTCCAAGAGCTTTTCTCATTGTCTTGGTTAGCATGACATCCCACCCGAACCCCATCTCAGGCCTTACTGCAAAAGGGTTTCTTTTTCCTTGGCACAAGTTCTTCTTCAGATATCCAATTAACGAAGAAACCTGGACCTGTAGGTTGAGTATCAAGGTACCGGGCTAGCATAAGTGAAAGAGGTTGTGTGTCCTATTTTCAGCAGTGTTGTAATGTTGGTGTTTAATTGGATTGGGAGGGTGATATTCATTCATAGAAATGTAAGGAGGCACTGATTTGAAAAAAAAATGCAGTAAAAATAGGAAAATACATATTTTCATATTCTGATTTGACAAAATTTTGAGACATTCGTAAGCTGAGAATACCTGTTTGATTTTAGTCATCAGTCTCTGGCACTCTCATTACACTCTCCCCTCTCCTTTTGTTTAAACAGTGGTTTAATTGTCTTGTTGCAGAGGTGGATACTTTTATTTAGTCAGGAGACTGGAGCAATGTGTGTATTTACAGTCTAAGATGCTTTTTAGGATCTGCTTTCCTTGTTCCCTCAGGGCTGAACTTTGAAAAGGTCTAATCTAGTGTGGTCATGCCAGGTCTGAATGTATCCTTTAATGTACTTCTGGCACTGCTAGAAAAAAAAGATTTTTATTTTTTTTAAACTTTATTTTATAGAGGTCATATTGGCTTATAACATTGTGTAATTTCAGGTGTACGTTATTATGTGTCAGTTTCTGTATAGACTGCATCATGCTCACCACTAATAGTCTAGTTTTTATCTGTTACCATACATATGAGCCCCTTTACCCCTTCGCCCTCCCCTCAAGATTTTTCTTTTATAAATTTCTGTTAGCTAAAGAGTTGGCCATCAGACAATCGACTTCTTTCACATATACTTTTGTATATTAGGGTGTGTGAATATTTTCCTGTATTTGCCATTTATTCATGGAATATTTATTGAGAAGATATTTACTATTTGCTGTCTGAGGCCCTGAGGTTGCAAAGTTGAAGAAAGCTCATGGCTTTAAGGAACTTTAAGAGCGACAGATAATTCTGGTTCTGTGTGGTAAGTGCAAATGATAGAGCCTATCCAGAGTATTGTGGGAGTACAGAATGGAGCAGTTCTCAAAGTATTGTCTGGGGACCCCTGGAGGTCCCTAAGCTCTTTCTTAGAAATCTGCAAGGTTAAAACTATTTTCATGACGTAAGACATTATTTGCTTTATTGACTTTCCTTTGCTTACAAATATACGATGGAGTTTTCTAGAGGCTATATAACTTGTGATATTGCAATAGATTGAATGCAGAAGCAGAGAGGAGAATCCAGCTGTCTTCTGTTAAGCCAGACATTAAGGAAATTTGTAGGTATGTAAAACACAGTATCACTCTTCTCAGTAAAGGTTTTGTTTTGAAAAAACGGGTTTAAAAACTAAAATGTGTTTATAAATAAAATGTTTTAAAGTAAATATTTAATAGGTTTATTATTTTTACATGAAGTAAATATTTTAAAATCCTCGGTTTTAATTTGAAGTTCAGTAAATATTCATAGTTATAACCTACATAGATAAGAGCTTTTGAGTCCTCAGTAATTTTTAAGAGTGCGAAGGAGATCTGAAACCAAAAAGTTTGAGAACCACTGAAATAGAAGTTTCTAAGGTCCTCAGGAGAGAGGTGGCCAAGGAAGGATTCCTTAGGAGGTGATACCAGGCTTTAATTGTAGTTTGGTTTTTTTTTTTTGATGAAGATTAGCCCTGAGTTAACATCAGCCACCAGTCCACCTCTTTTTGCTGAGGAAGACTGGCCCTGAGCTAACATTGGTGCCTATCTTCCTCTACTTTTTATGTGGGACGCCTGCCACAGCATTGGCCCAACAAGCAGTATGTAGGTCCACACCTGGGATCTGAACTGGTGAATCCCGGGCCAACAAAGCAGAATGTGCAAATTTAACTGGTGCGGCACCGGGCTGACCCCCAATCATAGGTTTTTAAATAACTGCCAGGAGAAGTGTAAAGTGGGAGGGAGTTTCAGAAGATAGATAGGAAGAGGTGGAGGCTTAAGGCCTTGTATGCCAGACTGAGAAGTTTGTTCCTGCTCCTATAGGCAGGAATAATAAAGAGTTTCTAAAATGTTTTAATTTCTACCCTTACATATGAAATAGTATTGGAAGCTATTTTACTATGATATATGTATTTTTAAATATAAGGAGATTAGAAGATTGTGTTTTTGATTTTGTATGATTTGCTAAATTGGCTTTCAGCATTTTGTATGTCAAAAGCGTATTCTATACACTACTATTTAGCATTGAACAATGAACATTTGAATAATCTGTGACTTCAAGTCCTCATGCTGTCTAAATGAAGTTGTTGTATTTCCTATAAAATGTAGGTTTCAAGTAACCATTTTTCAGTGATACCAAATTTTTGTAAATTGTTTTTAATATGCTAATTATAGTTATAAGCTAATACTGACAGAGATCTTCTGAACCTGGAGGTTAAGTTGATAGGAAAACTCAGATCCTAACCTTCAAGTAGAGGGCCACTGAGAAATATTAGCAAAGCATATATCTGACGAAGAATGTATATAAAGAACATTTACAACTCAATAATAAAAATTTAAATAACCCAATTTAAAAATTGGCAGAGTTTGAATAAATATTTTTCCAAGGAAGATATACAAATGGCTAATAAGCACATGAACACTTGCTCAGTCTCATTATTCATGAGGGAAATGCAAATCAAAACCATAATGAGATACCACTTCACACCTGCTATAGGATGGCTGGAATCATAAGATGGACAATAATAGTGTTGCATGTTACATCAGAACCCTCATAGGTTGCTGGTTGGATTGTAAAACAGTGTAGCCACTTTGGAAAAACAGTTTGTCAGTTCATCAAAAAGTTAAACATAGTTACCATATGACCCAGCAGTTTCACTCCTAGTTATATACCCGAGAGATTTGAAACAGATGTCCATACAAAAACTTGTGTATGAATGTTCAAAGCAGAATTATGCATAATATATTGTCAAAAAGTGGAAACAGCCCAAATGTCCATCAACTGATGAATGGATAAACAAAATGCTGTTTATCTATACAGTGGGATAGGATTCAGCCTTAAAAGGGAATGGAGTTCTTACATATGCTACAATATGGATGAACCTTGAAAACATTATGCTAAGTTAAAGAGGTCAGTCACAAAAGACTATGTATTGTATGATTCTAATTATATGAAATGTCCAGAATGGGCAATTCCATGGAGAATTATTTAAAGATTTTATTTTTTTCCTTTTTCTCCCCAAAACCCCCCAGTACATAGTTGTATATTCTTAGTTGTGGGTCCTTCTAGTTGTGGCATGTGGGATGTCACCTCAACATGGTTTGATGAGCGGTGCCCTGTCTGCACCCAGGATTCAAACCAACGAAACACTGGGCCGCCTGCAGCGGAGTGCGCAAACTTAACCACTCGGCCACGGGGCCAGCCCCATGGAGAATTACTTGAAATAATTGCAGAATTGTAGAAAAGTTTAAAAAATTATGGAGTTAAAGTTGTATGGATTAAAAGCTATCCTCAAGACTTTCCCTCTTTCCCAGTGGAAGAAACAAATATGTAAATAATAAATGAGAATCACAAGTACTAATAAGTGTTAGGAAGGTGATAAAATGGTAGAGAATGACCCAGATTACTTTCTTAACTGTGGTGGTATACAGAAAACCTCAGAAGAGGTAACTTTTGTGTTGAGACGTGAATGTTAGAAGGTGGCAGATGACCTGGACCAGAGCATTCCAAGCTGAAAGAACACCAAGTACAAAAGCCCTAAGTAAGGAACAAAGTGCATGAGGGACAGAAAGCAAACCAGTATGGCTAGAGAACAGTGAATGAGGAAGAAAGTGCAAGATGAGGGCCAAGGTAGACAGATACCAGATCATATAGGGTCTTTGAAGGTCATAGTTGCAACTGAAGTAGAGTTACAGTGGGAAGGTTTTGGAAAGTTTTAAGCAGGGAGTTGGAGTGATCTGATTCATGCTCTACATGGTACATTCTGGTTGCTCTGGCCCAGGTGAGTTGCAGGGAGGCTCAAGTGGAGAGTGGAGGCAGAGATACTGATTAGGAGGTGTTGGAGCAAAACAGACAAGAAATGCTGATGGAGGCTTAAGACTGAGGCTGTGTCAGGGACAGTGGGAGTGTTGGGTGAGTTTGGTGTGTTTTGGAGGTAGAGCCAGTTTTTTTGTTTTTGTCTGAGATGACGTTTGAGGGGGAACAGAACGGGAGGATATTGATAGTTTACTTTGTAGCATTGTAAAAATATTGGAACTACTAAATACTCATAAACAATAGTACATCTACACAAGGGGGTACAGTACAGATATAGAAAAAGACTGAGGAATATCTCTGTGAACTGATATAAAGTAATTTCTCAGACATATTGTTATGTCTGGAAAAAAAGCACAGTGCAAAAGAGTAACTATAGTATGCTATCTTTTATGTAAGAAAAAGAGAGAAACAAGAATACAGATAGGTATTTGCACATTTGTGCAAAAATAAACACAGGAAAGATAAGCCAGAAACTAATTGAGATTGGTTTCCTCCAGTATTTGGGTGGGAACAGTGTGGAAAGGATGAAGGGGATCAGAAGGGGGTAGTAAAGATGGAGAGAGTGATGCTTTTATGAGTCTATTTTTTGTATGAATCTGACTTTTAGAACTATATTAATGTTTCACATAATCATAAATACGTAAGATCTATCAGGATGGGAATTAAAATCCCAACTGAAATAAAGACACTAATGAACCTAACTGGATATCTAATGAATAACAACCACATTGAAAGGGAGAATGACAAACTAAAACAATTAACTACACAAAATTTTGACTATAAAGCCCAGGCTAAAAACAAAAAATCTGCAAACACTGAACTCTAGTTAGTAGGATTATTTTTCATAGTAGTTTAAGTTAGGAATTCCATAACTACTTTATGTGAATTTTAGGATTGAGTGAGTTTGTCAGTATATTGAAGGTAATGAGAATTAGGTTTATCACTGTGGTAAAGAGAGTTATGAATATGACTTGAATGAACATTGTGGTGTTGGATTGGGATCTGAGATATCAGTATGAATTCCTGGTCTTTTTAGATAGATTGGCACAGAAATAAATATGGATGTGTGTATGCATGGGTCAGTATATATATGCATATAATTCCTAGTTCTGTCTGTTGTTCCTTATCATTTTCTGATAGAAAATATAAAGCTACTGAATTCCTGGATATAGAGGGCAGGCTCAGGGTTAAAACTGTGATGTATTTAAGAGGCATTCTTAAAATTTGTCTTTCTAGGGGCCGGCCCTGTGCCCGAGTGGTTAAGTTTGCATGCTCCACTTTGGCAGCCTAGCATTTTGCTGGTTTGGATCCTGGGCGTGGACCGTGGCACCACTCATCAAGCCATGCTGAGGCGGCGTCCCACATAGCAGAGCCAGAAGGACCTACAACTAGAATATACAGCTATGTACTAGAGGGCTTAGGGGAGAAGAAGGAAAAAAAAAAAGATTGGCAACAGATGTTAGCTCAGGTGCCAATCTTTAAAAAAAAAAAAGAATGTTTTTCAAGAAATTTTACAGAATATATAGCATGAAAATAGAATGTTTTTGAAGAAATTTGTGCAGGAAGTGAGACAGTGATCATTTTGAGGAGTTAGCCACATAGAACATATTTTAGCATTAGCACCTAGTATATTTTAGGTAAAAGGAAATGATCCATTAGAGTAGTTTAAATATTAGAGTGATTAATTGCCCAGAGGAGGTGAGAAGGTTTGAGATCAAGGACATGGGCACAGGGCTTAACTCTTACAAAAGAGTAGCAACCTTTCTGCTTGGAAACTAGAGGAATGGGAAGAGTGGATGAATCCAGGAAGTTTTAGTCAAAGAGGGAGAAAAGTGTAGAATTCTTTATCCTACTTTTTTAATAAGACAGAGATTGAGGTTATCTGCTAGGCATATAGTTAATTACTGTGGGGTTGGGATCCTGGGAGAAGAAAATGTTTAAGGAAAAATTATAGAGTAATTGCCAAATTCACCAGATATTTATTGAACACCTGCATTGTGACAGCCACTCTTATAGACAAGATCAGTGTTCTCATGGAGCCAATCGTTGAAATGAAAAAGAAAAATGACAAATCATAATGTGCTATGGAGAGAATTAAAACAGGGCAATTGATAGAGGGACTGGGTGGCTATTTTTTTTTTTTTTTGAGGAAGATCAGCCCTGAGCTAACATCTGCTGCCAATCCTCCTCTTTTTGCTGAGAAAGACTGGCCCTGAGCTTACATCTGTGCCTATCTTGCTCTACTTTATACGTGGGACGCCTGCCACAGTATGGCTTGCCAAGCGGTGCCATGTCTGCACCCGGGATCCCAACCAGCAAACCCCGGGCTGTGCTGGAATGTGCGCACTTAACCACTGCGCCACCGGGCTGGTCCCTGGGTGGCTACTTTTGAGGAGGTGACATTAAAGGAAGGTATGAAAGTTAAGAATTTCAGTCGCTTGAAAATCTCAAGCTGGTGTAAAAACCTCAAGGTGGAAATGTGCTTGATGTATTTGAGGAATGGAAAGGAGTCCAGTACTCTGGAACAGAGTGGATGAGGACTATAGTGTCATGAGGTGAAGTTAAAGTAGGCAGGGCCAGGCCACGTTGGTCCCTGTGGCCATGGAAAGGAGTTTGGACTCAAGGAAGTCCTTTAAGGATGGTTTTAAGCAGAAAAGTGTCATGATTTGGTACATGTTTTAAAGATTCCTCTGGCTTCTTTATGTAAGATGAATTACAGGAGTAGAGGGGAAGCAGGAAGGTCATTCAAGAGGCTTTTGGAATTGACCAGGCCAGAGATGATGGTGGAGAAGCTTATATGATCACCAGGGTAGAATAGAAAGGATTGCTGAGCAATAGTAAGAGCTCAGTTTAAGATAAACTAGCATGACACGGCAGGCAGTGTGAACTTAGGTAGCATAACCTTTTAGATGGAAATGAAGAGTTTGACATTAATGTTTCTTGAAATAACCGTCTATGGGATACAGGCTTGGTGAAAGGGAATGCATTAAAGGACAAGAGGCTTTGATTGATTCAATACATATTTATATATGAGCACCTACAATACTAATATACCAAGAACTGTGCTAGCTGCTAGGGTTACCATAGTGAACAAAAACAGGCCCCTTTCTCATGGAATTGATATTCTCATTGTGGGATGTGGGACGCTGCCTCAACGTGGCCTGACGAGCAGTGCCATGTCCGCGCCCAGGATCCAAACCCTGGGCCGCCGCAGCGGAGTGCGCGAACTTAACCACTCAGCCATGGAGCCGGCCCCTGGATTGGATATTCTAATGAGAGTGGGGAAGGTAAACAATAAGTAAATATATACTGTGTTGGGTGATGGTGAATAGTATTAAGAAAAATATATTAGGGAAATATATTAGTGAAAGGTAGACGTTGATGGGAGAAGGGTAGGCTTACTATTTTATAAGGCGTGGTTAGGGAAGCCCTGTCTGATTAGGTAACATTTGAGCTGATAGTGCTAAATGAAGTGAGGGAGCAGACCAGGGAAATATTTGGGTTAGGGATCGGGGGAACATTTCAGGCTGAAGGAACTTAAATACAAAGGCTCTGAGACTGGACTGTGCTTGATGTGTTCTAGGAGCAGTGAGAGGGCCAGTGTGGCTGGATTGGAGTAAGTGAGGGAGGAGGTAGTGGAAGTTGACACTGTGAAGGTAGAGGAGACTCGAGTCAAGTTGTAGACCAGGGTTAGGCCTTTGGGTTTTCTTCTGTGCGATGATGGCGATGTGAAGATTCAGGGATGAGGACGTGAGAGGAGTGAAAGGCAGGGCTGTAGCTGAAAGGTGTAATTTGGGGCTGAGGACTCACGGGGAAGGTGTTCGAAGTATCTAAAGGTGATGATAAGAGAGGGGGATGTGCAATAAAGTGGTTTTGAATACCACAGGGAGGTAGGAAGAGTAGAGAAAGATAAGTTGAAGGCATGGAAGGCTTGTATACAAGTTCCTGATGAATAAGTTTATTTGGATTTGATTTTTTTTTAATAATTGTAAAATATACATAACAAAATTGGCCATTTTAGGGGCTGGCCCCATGGCCTAATGGTTGAGTCCAGGGTGCTCTGCTTTGGCAGCCCAGGTTCAGTTCCCAGGTGTGGACCTACACCACTTGTTGGTGGCCATGCTGTGGTGGCAACCTACATGCAAAATAGAGGAAGATTGGTACAGATGTTAGCTCATGGCGAATCTTCCTCGGGGAAAAAAAAACATTGACCATTTTAACAGTTTTTAAGTGTACAGTTCACTGGCATTAAATACATTCACAATGTTGTGCAACCATCATAACTATCCATCTCCAGAACTTTTTTAGAGTTTCTCCAAACTGAAATCTGTACCCATTACACACTAACTCTCCATTGCCCTCTCACCCCAGTCACTAATAACCACTATTCTACTTTCTGTCTCTGTGAATTTGCCTATTCTAGATATCTCGTGTAAGTGGAATCATAAAATATTTGTGCTTTTGTGACTGGTTTATTTCACTTAGCATAATGTCCTCAAGGTTCATCTGTGTTGTAGCATGTATCATAATGTTCTTTTTAAAGCTGAATAATATTCCACTGTATGTATATGCCGTATTTTGTTTATCTGTTCATCCATTGATGGACGTTTGGGTTCTTTCCACCTTTTGGCTGTTGTTAATAATACTGCTGTGAACATGGCTTTATAAATACCTGTTGGAGTCCCTGCTTTTAATTCTTTTAGGTATATATCCAGAAGTGGAATTGCTGGATCGTACGGTGATTCTGTGTTTACATTTTTGAGGAACTACCACACTCTTCTACAGTGGTTACACCATTTACAGTCCCGCCAGAAATACACAAGGTTACAATCTCTCTACATCTTCGCCTGGATTTAGTTTATACTCTACCTTTGGTTTTGAGCAGTGGAATGTTAAGCATATTAATTTCCTTAAAAGAATGTTTATCATAGATTGTTTTCTAGTGGTTTTAGAAGTAATACAAATCCTCACGCTCTGCTATAAGGTCAGAACTGGTAAGAAAGTTGTCTTGTAGTTAAATTTTAGTGAGAGATCTTCGTGGGAATTAAAATTCTGGGGCCTTAAAAAGAATACGTTACCAGAAACTTATGGTTACTGTGTCTGTGTAACTTGGCTGTGATTTCTAATGTCCTAAGTACTTCACTTGGCTCAGGAGAAAGCTATGTGTTTTGATTACTAGGCAGGAATAACTGATCTTCCAGGATTGGACCAGATGATTAAATGAGCTAGAATGATTTTTTTCAAAGAGTACACTTGTTAACCTCTGAGACTGGAAATTTTATAAGGAGCTGGAGAAATTTTTATCTGCTGTTTACTGATACATTGTCTGTTTAACAGTTGGGAAAAGACATTCCTTCTGTGATGGATAATAGACAATAAAAGTTATTGAAGGAAAAAAATGTTGATGAGATTACTGCTTCTGCAGAGAGGTTTTTGAAGCTTTGTACCTTGTTTGCAGTTGTCAGCAAGTTTTGGAAATTTTTAAGTAAATCATATTCATTGTCTTCAACGTTGTTACAATAATTATGCTTTTCCTCGGTAAATGACATCTTTTAATTTGAAAAAGTTTACTTTAGAAGCTTCGTATGTTTTATGAACGTTATGAATAAACCGAGCGGTTTGTACTTGCCTTCCAGTTCTTGCTAGTTCCTCTTCCTCCAGTTCTTTGTCTTTGCCTGAGGGTTCTTTTTCTTTAGTATGCATTGAATGTTTACGCAGTTGAAAAAATGTTCATAAAGATTATATTGTTGAGTGCTTACTGTTTCTGGTACTTTGATAACATGCTTTTTGGTTTTACTCAGAAAATAACTGGTCAGATTGTCATATAGTCTGCCGTAGACAGTAAAGATATTGTGAAAGAAATTCTGGCTGTCTGCGTAGCGTGACCTTTCAAAACTGTTTTCTTTGCTGCAAGCATCTCACTTAGCCTTTTGACTGCCACATGACAGAGGAAGTAGTATATAAAGGGCAATATAAATGGCTGCCTTGTTGATCTCAATACAGTTTTCCAATATAAGAGCATGCTGAACAGTCACATACGTTAGTAAATATGGTTGTTTTATGTATGTGGAGGATGAACTAGTTTTATGTATAATACATAGAGTACATTTTAAGTATAATTTTATAAAATTTATAATGTCTAAAATTTAAATAGAAAATCATTTATGTTACTTAGAAAAAGGATATACTTTTTTTATTCAAAGTTTTAAGAATTATTGGTGAACAGAGATTATTATATACAGCTATGTCTACAAATCCACCTTTTTTTTTGATGAGGAAGTTTGGTCCTGAGCTAACATCCATTGCCAGTCTTGCTCTTTTTGCTGAAGAAGATTGTCACTGAGGTAACATCTGTGTCAGTCTTCCTCTATTTTATGTGGGATGCCACCACAGCGTGGCCTGACAGGTGCTAGGTCCGTGCCCTGGATCTGAACCTCCAAACCCCGGGCTACTGAAGCAGAGCATGCGAACTTAACGACTATGCCACTGGCTGGCCCCCAAATCCTCCATTTTTGTGGGCAAAGATTTTAAAGCAACTTTGGAGGCATCTTTCTGCTGTTCCTGAGCAGCAAAAAGAGGCTTCTTTAAAACTGTGAAGGGGCCTGGGGAACATGAGTAAACACCAGCCCGATTTTAAACTTTAATCTTATTTTCCACTAGTAGCTTGGCTCTATAATGTGTGTATGCATGTATTTATTCGCCATTCAGCACATAGTTAGTGAGGACATGTATCAGGCACTGTGTGGAACCCTGAAGATGAAAGAGCCTGTGCTTGTTATTCAGGAACTTACTATCTAGATGTCAGCAAGGGTGGCAAGAATAGAGTTTAGCAGGATCACAACTCCTAGCTCTACGTGCTAATGTTACTTCCCTCCTAGAACCTGGAGGTAGAGGCAAAGGTTAAAAGGAAAAGCAGTAGGGGCATGAGGATGGTCAGGATTCTTAGGTGGGAACAGTGCTGGAGGAGCAGCAACTGCAGGTGATAGGAAGAATCTGGAACTTTGATTTGGAAATTGCCTACACTAAGATCAGAGGAAGAGTGAAATGAGGAACGGGTCTCCGTTAAATGGGTTCTTCATGCCAGGTGCTGCCTAGGGGCTTTATATATGTTACCACTGTTAATCCATTAAAAAAGTGTGAAATTTAGCCTATATAGGAGAGCATATGTAGAAGCATATATAGAAGCTTCTATAGCATTTATAGAAGAGCACGTGAAAACTTAAATTTATAATTTAGAGAACAATAAAAAATAAAACCTCTCTGCATAACAGCCAGGACAATCGTATGTGTCTTCCTCTATCATTTCTCCCTCCCCCTCCCCAAGCTACACTTTGTTGCCTTTTTATTTTTTTGCTTTTCTTTATAACTTACCGTTTCTGTTTATTATCTCTGAATAGTATTTAACTTTGTATTTTTATTTAAGTAAATGGAATCTATTGTATATATTCTTTTTTGATTTTTTTCTCTTGCATTGTAAGGTTTATTCATTGTGATGTGCATAGCTATATTTTGTTAATTTTCCATATTGTAAAATAGTCATACATTTATTGATTCATTCTATAAATGTGTATTTAGATTATATCTAGCTTTTAGATATGAAAAATTCCACAATGAGCATTCATGCACCTGTGACATCATCAGATGAGAGTTTTCCATGTATACCTAGTAATGGAATTTTTGATGCCAGACTCTTTGGAAGAGGTTGAATCCGTTTATTCTCCCACCAGCAGTGATCTATGAAAAGGCATATCATTGTGGTTTTCATTTACATTTCCTTGGTGACTGATGAGGTTGAAGATTTTTTCCTGGTATATCTATGGGTTTTTTTGGCTTCTGTGAAATTTCTGTTTAATTATTTTGCCCATTGTTCTGTTGGGTTTGTGTTCTTTACATAATTCATTTTCTCACTATAACTTATAAAAATAGTTTATTTGATCAGTTTTTATTCACCTATTTATTTTTTTATTTTGTTTGTTTACTTATTTTTGGAAGATTAGTCCTGAGCTAACATCTGCTGCCAGTCCTCCTCTTGTTGCTGAGGAAGACTGACCCTGAGCTAACATCTGTGCCCATCTTCCTCTCCTTTATATGTGGATTGCTTACCACAGCATGGCTTGCCAAGCTGTGCCATGTCTGTACGTGGGAGCTGAACCTGCAAACCCCGGGCCACTGCAGCGGAATGTGCAAACTTAACTGCTGCGTCACTGGGCTGGTCCTTATTCACCTATTGAACATTCTTCATTGGATTTTTTCTTATTTTTTGCATCAACAGCAGCTCTTTAAAATGGCCTACCAGAATCTGGATCTAGCCAGCCTCTTCAGTACCATTCTGCCTCTGTTTTCTGCCTCTCTCTGTTCTTAATGGGCATCTTTGAATTCCCCAAATGCGTAAGATTTCTTAGGTCTTTGTATATGTTCTTTCTTCCTTTGCCTAGATAATTTCCTTTGTTCCTTCAAGTCTGTATTAAAGTATCCCCTTTCCTTGGAAAGCACTCTTGGCTTTACCTGACTCAAATTCATGTATTTTGTGCCTCTACATTTATTTATGAAAAATATAGTAGTTCTAGTCAGATGACTAGTCAGAAGGAGAAAGAGAGCTGTCAATATGTTTATTTCTACCAGGAGATTAAAAAATGCATTGCACAAAGTGATAAACAAGGGTAAAAACTGTTGAGTTTAAATGAGTGAATGATTTGCTGGTGTCATAATGGTCTCATCAATGTTGTCCCCCCACTACACTTCATAATTCTGTTTTCTGTTCGGATGGAGAAGGGTGATAAGGAACACACAGTGGTAGAGTAGACGGGGCAGTGGTCTGAATGTGACTGAGGAAGGATACGTGGGTTTTAATCATGGCCTTGCAGCTACCTAAGCTGTGTGTTTGACTACATTAATGAAGTACAAATTGCTGTAACAGACTGAAAATGAATAATGGCTCAAACACAATAAATGTCTATCTTTTACTCATGAAACATTCTAGGGTGGATGGTCCTTTTTGGTGGGTGGTTCTCTTTTAGGTGGTTCTTTCCATCTCATGACTCTTTCATCTGTGACCAGTGGAAGAGGAAAGAGAAGCTAGGCAGCACACCAACTTTCTTAAAGACCTCACCTGAAGTGGCACAGATCATTTCCACTCAACATTCCACTGGAGAGAACTTAGTACATGACCACTTCTTACTGCATAGGAGGTTGGAATGTCTGGTCTGCCGAGTGCCCAGCCACAATCCCATAACTGTGGAAGGAGAAAAACAGTCTCTGCCACAGTGGCCTTGGGAAAGTCATCCTATTTCTGTAGCTCTAAGGTCTCAAGGTATAAATAAGGGATCTATACTGAGAAGATTTATAACACACACACCCTTCTTCCTTAGAGATTAAATTTAAAAAAGGCACAAGGAAAGCGTTTCCGTTGTGTCTCCATTCACCGTGTTCCAATGTAATTTTGAAGAAACGTGAGATGCTAAAGCTGGTTTCCATCACTGTTGGCTCCTTGTTGTCACAATCAGACTACTCATAGCTCTGTAGCTTTATCTAGGTCCTGGGTACAAACTGCATCGTGGTCTTATAGTGAATGGAAGCTTCTTATGTGAGATAAAATAATTCTGAGGTTATGTGTTTGTGCCAAGTTATAGGTAAATATATTAGTTGGTTTTGAAAAATTAAGAGCTTGTTTAAATATTCTACATTTTCTTTGGAACATATAAGGATTTTAAATATACTTATAAACATCTAATTAAGGAAGCTAACTAGAGGTTACATCATTTATTCATAAATTTGGACTCAAGTTTCAGCAGTTATGATTTCAAGGAAGTTGTCTTGATAGTTTTTGTAACTGAAGTTTGATATGTCAAAGTTGGGTAATGGAAGTTTCATTTTTATATAAAGACATTTTTAAAAAACTCATTTAACATATACCTCTCTCTTTTTTGAAACGATAGCAGCATTAAGATTATCATAGGTAATTTAATTTTAGCTTTTAGTTCTCAGTTCTATTTAAATTTCAGTAAAATTTTGGTCTGAGTGATTCTTATTTCAGAAGTTAACTTGTTTGCTAATATACTGAAGGTGTTTGTATATAAGAAGGAAATATTTCTTATGAGAAAGCCCTTGAGAAAAATCTATATTTAAGAAAATGTATGTATGTGTGTGTAACGTTTTTTTTAAAGAAGTGAATTAACTTTTGGCTGTAGTAGTTGCATGATTTGATCTTGTAATCTAATAGATCATGCTCCAGTTACCTATTGCTGTAACAAACTAACCCCAAACTTAGTGGTGTAAAACGTCCATTTTGTTATGCCCTTGGTATGTAGTCAGGAATTTGGACAAAGCACAGCAGGGTCACCTTATCTCTGGTCCCTGATGTCTGGGCCTCAGTGGAGAAACTCAAAGCCTGAGGACAGGAGTCATGAAGGCTTCTTCACTCAGAAGTCTGGCTTTTGGTGCCGGTAGTCAGTTGAAGTTGGTCAGAACACCTACACATGGCTCATAGAATGAGCATTTCACAAGCAAGTGCTGTAAGATGTGGCAAGTGGAAGATATCAGTTTCTTAAACTTGGATCCAGAAACTAGTAGAGTGTTACTTCTGCTTTATTAAATTGGTCAAGCAGTCACAGAGCTCAGATTCAAGGGGAGGGAGCATAGGCTTCACTTCTCAATAGGGGGAGTGTAAAAGAACTTGGGGGTCTGCTTTAAAATTCTTCCAGGTCATTAGGAAAAACTCTTTTATCGGGTAATTACAAGTCTTTTGGAGCTAGTTTTCAGTACTCTATTAAATTATTTGCATTCTTAAACCTGTCTCTCATTGCTAATGTTTTAGCCAATACGTTTTAAATTCCTTGAGAGTACCCCTTCAGTTTCCGGATGGTGTCAGTTTTGAAGCTGAGAAGTAAAACCAAATGGACCTCTAGTAGTAGCTCTTACTTAAAAACAAAAAAACAAGAGAAAACATATAGGTTGGTTTTAATAGCTGCATTCAATCAGGAAACGTATTTTTAATTGTTTAGCTGTTGTGTTAGTGGTATGAAATTGATACTAATGACTTTTCTAATTTATTTGCTCTGTTAGTCAGTAATTCATTTGTGACAGTAGGTGATGTGAGTGGAATGAATGAGTAAAATGAAAATCCCCAACAAAGCAATATTTTAAATGGTATATTAAAAATTAAAGGAGAGATAAAAATAATGCTGTCTTAATGCCAACAAATTGGACCACCTAAAAGAAATGGATATATTCCTAGAAACATAGAACCTACCACAACTGAATCACGAGGAAATAAAATATCTGAACAGACCGTTTACTAGTAAGGAGATTGAATCAGTAATCAAAAACAAACAAACAAACAAAAGTCCAGGACAGATAACTTCACTGGTGAATTCTATCAAACTTTTCAAGAAGACTTATTGCCAGTCCTTCTCGAACTCTTCCAAAAAATTGAAGAGGAGAGAATACTTCCAAACTCATTTAACAAGACCAACACTACCCTGTTACCAAAATCAGACAAGGAAATCACAAGAAAAGAAAACCACACGCCAGTAGCTCTGATGAACATAGATGCATAAGTTCTCAACAAAATATTAGCAAACCAAATTCAACAGTGTATTAAAAAGATCATACACCATGACCAATGGGATTTATTCCAAGGATGAGAGATGGTTCAACACCCGTAAATCAATCAATGTGAAACACCACATCAACAATATGAAGGTTGAAGATCATGTGATCATCTCAAAAGATGCAGAAAAACCATTTGACAAAATTCAATATCCATTCATGATAAAAACTCTCTACAAAGTAGGTATAGAGGGAATGTACCTCAACATAATAAAGGCCGTATATGACAAGCCCACAGATAACATCATACTCAATGGTGAAAATCTGAAAGCTTTTCCTCTTAAGATTAGGAACAAGACAAGGATGCCCACTCTTGCCACTTTTTTTAGCGTAGTTTTGAAAGTCCTAGCCTAGAGTATTTAGGCAAGAAAAAGAAAAGGTATTCAAATGAGAAGTGGTAAAATTGTCACTATTTGCAGATGACATGATATTATATGTAGAAAACTCGGAAGACTCCACCAAAAACCTGTTAGAATTAACAAATGAATTGAGTAAAGTTGGAGGGTACAAAAATCTGTTGTGTTTCTATACACTGTTGACAAACTATCAGAGGGAGAAATTAAGGAAACAATCCCATTTACAATTGCATTAAAAAGAATAAAATACCTAGGAATAAATTTAACCAAGGAAGTGAAACCCTGTACACCAAAAACTATAAGACGTTTATGAAAGAAATTGAAGAAGACAAAAGTAACTGGAAAGATACCTCATGCTAATTGATTGGAAGAATTAATGTCGTTAAAATGTCTGTACTACCCAAAGTAGTCTACAGAGTCAATGCAATCCCTATCAATCCCAGTGGCATTTTTCACAGAAATAGAACAAATAATTTTAAAATTTGTATGGGACCTTGAAAGCCTCCAGATAACCAAAGCAATCTTAAGATAGAAGAACAAAGCTGGAGGCATCATACTTCCTGATTTCAAACTATATACAAAGCTATAGTGATCAAAACATTATGGTATTGCCATAAAAACAGAGACATAGATCAATGGATTAGAATAGAGAGCTCAGAAATAAACCCATGCGTATGTGTTCAATTAATTTACGACAAAGGAGCCAAGAATATATAATGGGGAACGGACAGTCTCTTCAATAGATGGTGTAGGGAAAACTGGAAAGCTACATGAGAAACAGTGAAACTGGACCCACTATCTTATACCATATGCAAAAATTAACTCAATGGGTTAAATACTTGAGCATAAGAAGCCATATACTGAAACCATAAACTCCTAGAAGAAAACATAGACAGTAAGCTCCTTCACGTTGGTCTTGGTGATGATGTTTTGGATTTGACACCAAAAGCAAAGGCAACAAAAGCAAAAATAAACAAGTGGGACTACATCAAACTGAAAAGCTTCTGCACAGCAAAGGAAACCATCAACAAAATCAAAAGACAACCTAATGAATGAGAGAAAATATTTGCAAGTCATATATCTGATTAGTGGTTAATATCCAAAATATATAAAGAACTCATACAACCTAATAGCAAAAAAAAAAAAAAAAAAAAAATTCGATTAAAAAATGAGCAGAGGTTCTGAACAGACAGTTTTCCAAAAGAGACATACAGATGACCAACAGGTAAATGAAAAGGTGCTCAACATTGTTAATCATCAGGGAAGTGCAAATTAAAACCACAATGAGATAGCACCTCACACCTGTTAGAATGACTGTTATCAAAAAGACAAGAAATAATTACTGGCAAGGATGTGGAGAAAAGCGAACCTTTGGGCACTGTTGGTAGGAATGTAAATTGGTGCAGCCACTGTGCAAAAGTGGAGGTTTCTCAAACAATTAAAAATAGAACTACCATATCATCCAGGAATTCCACTTCTCAGTGTATATGGTAAGGAAACAAAAACACTACCTTGAAAAGATATCTGCACCCCATGTTCATTGCAGCATTATTTACAACAGCCAAGATGTGGAAGCAGCCTAAGTTTCCATTGATGGATGAATGGATAAAGACAATGTGGGGCATATATACAATGGAATAATATCTAGCTATATAAAAGAAGGAAACCTTGCCATTTACGATAATATGGATGGAAATTGAGGGTATTATGCTAAGTGAAGTAAGACAGAGAAAGACAAATACCATAAGATCTCATTTATATGTGGAATCTAAACGCCCCTCCCCAAAACCAAACCCCCCTGAACTCATAGATACAGTGAACACTTGGTGCCACAGGCAGGGGGTGGGGATGGGCAAAATGGGTGAAGGTGGTCAAAAGGTACAAACTTATAAAATAAGTCATGGGGATGTAACGTACAGCATAGTGACTATAGTTTATAATACTATGTATTTGAAAGTAATAGAGTAGATCCTAAAAGTTCTCATCAGAAGAAAAAAAATGCTTTAAAAATAATGTTTTATTTGAGGTTTTCTAAACAAAATATGATTTATAGATTAAGTAATGTTATAAATTAAATATGGGATAATATCTGAAAGCTGAGTTTGAAGCATAAATGAAGATTTCAGATCTTTTGGGAACCTAGACATAGTGACCTGTGATGATTTGTTCTACTCCAAACCATGTAGCTCCCAGTACTCGTTCTGTTGTGCACAGGTCATAGGCTGGGGCAGTGAGGCACTGAAATGGTTTCATGACAGTGATACAGTGGTGCTGACTTAACTTTTCAGGTGAGGTCTCCTGATACCCAGGCACTACCTTCCAAACCCCTTTGTGAAGTTCAAGCAGGTACTCCATACTTCCCTTTCCCACTATTTTGGCCTTGTCTCGTGTGGTTGAGGCTATGTGGGGGTTGAGGTGGAAAACGCAACCTGCCTTATAAGCCTTCACTATCTTTCTCTGTTTTATTCTCCCCAGTGGCCTAAGAAGGAGCATCATCTCAATGAAACAGCAGACATATCTCCCATCTATCTCAACAGACCTGTGTGCTCTGACTCAGACTGGGTTGCAAACTGCTCTGTTTTATTTTTGAAATCCCCTTTTCCTCAAATCAAGTGTGTGATATGGTGTCTTAAACAGAATGAGTACTTACTTATTAACCTGAAGTCCAATCATTTTTTTCTGTCTTCCTCTCTTGATCAAGGTCTAGCACTGAGATGACACTATCAGCCTGCCTCTCCTGACTTATAGTGTTTTCTAGAGAGAAAAGGCAGTGAAAGAAGAGTTAGGCACCAGGACAGATCTCTTTTCCTAGGTGTTTATTTCTTTTTTTTAATTCCCAGTTTATGTCACTAGTGAAGGGGAAATGAAAGCTACACACAGAAGCATTTTGTCATTCATGGCTGGATAGCTTAGGAGGAAAATTGGTCTCCAGGGAGAAGCTTTAAAACAGACAAACAAATACTTCATAGACCTAACTTAAACCAGTGTGTGATGGAGTAATCCTGAAATGGCTTGGGAGAAATGCCAGCTTTATAGGCTGCTTCTTTAATTTTTATGTATAACTTATCTTAAAATGATGGCAGACAGAAATAACTAAAAGGTTCAGAGCCTGGAATAGTGCTTTTTCTATAGCTGTAAGCTATTTAAAATTCTTCTCATGTTACTGCTTGCCATCCAGAAGGCATTCTGGCACTTGTTCAGTTCCTAGATGTGAGAGCTGTTGGTTGATTACTCACCAGCATCACCATACACTTGTACAGTTTGGCTCATGACTCAGCCTCACAGCACTTACTTGTGGGTACCCTTTGCTATATAGTCATTCCTGATTGTCATGATGTCGCTTGTTATAAAACAAGTACCAGAATTGATTGGTTACCATTTCTGGGATGAAGGTTTGTTGACGTTCAAAAGAACACTGCAGTTAGTCTGTTGGATCTCGTGCCACTGAAGTGAGAAAGAGAAGCTGTCGTCTAGACAATAAAACTTTTGTTTAAAATATATACGTGCATGATAGGTACAAAAGTGTATCCAATAAGCCAGAAGTATTTGCTTGACTCCTCTACTATTAACTAAAATGATTAAAAAAGCAAAAAGGGCTTACCCCAGAAGTCAGAGCTGTGGAGAGAAGTTGAGGAGAGGGAGGGGAGTACTGTCTGGTAGGAACACCCAAGGAGACTCGGAGATGCTGGCAGTGTTGTGTTTCTTGACCTGGGCAGTGGTTTGCTTTACAATAGGTATTTTCTTTTCAATAATTCATTGGGTACTTTTTTATGTATTATTTTAAACAATAAAAATGTTTAAAAATAGGAAATACTTGGCCATCATGTAGGAGAATTCCCTCAACTGTATCTTCAAAGGCGGAGATCACCATATTTTGTACTAGTTATCAGTAGTAAGTCTCTGTCCTATTAATTTTGTCTATTTAGGAAAATAAGCACTTTTACTGTAAAATATGGTTATGGTCAACCAGCGATTGAAATAGGCTTAACAGTTAGTTCCTGTGCCCAAATACTATTCATTTGGGCTTCAGGAAGAGAAGGCACAGGGTGGTGGGCGAATGTAGTAGGGATGAAAAATATCATTCTTGGAAATATATATCCAGTTAGAATAACTTTATCTCTTGTTGATAAGCATGATTGAACATTTAGATTAGAAGAGAAGATGGCAGACTGAAAACTAGAACACTGAAAAATTAGCATTACTTAATAAAAAACTATTTAAATTAAGACTATTTAAACTTAAATGGAATATCTTAAAGAGGATAGTAGTGTAGTTTGGAATAATGAGGTGATGACTTTTATTTTTTATAATCTTTTTAGGAAGATTATTAACATTCTTTAGACCTGGGAATCTGCTGAATTAAAATTTCTTCATCAGCCCATTTGGTCTGAAGAAATAATACCAATAATGTTCCCCTTCCCCATTGGAGTACTGTTGTTATGGATTATGTATCTAAATTTCTGTTTTTCTTTTTCTTTTTCTTTTTTTTTGAGGAAGATTAGCCCTGAGCTAACATCTGCTGCCAATCCTCCTCTTTTTGCTGAGGAAGATTGGCCCTGAGCTAACATCCATGCCCATCTTCCTCTACTTTATACGTGGGACACCTACTACAGCCTGGCTTAACAAGCAGTGTGTAGGTCCGCACTTGGGATTCAAACTGGCGAACTCCGGGCCACCGAAGCAGACTGTGCAAACTTAACCATTGCGCCCCCGGGTGGGCCCCTAAATTTCTGTTTATCTGACTGTAGTGATTTTTAAAAAGCTGTTGGGAGTGTGGGTGTTACCTGAAATTCTCTGATACCTTTTAAGTAAATAATGCTAATTTATATGACTTGTTTCAAATCTTAATGTTTGTTTAGTGATTATCAGTAGAAAGAGCAAGAAAAAAGTAGGATAAAAGTATGAATTGCAGAGCACCCTGTGGTGTGATGTTCCCTCTGCATTTTGAGATTCATTGCATTTCCAAACCTGTCCTAAGGCATAGATTCCTGCTGAGATTCTCCTGCTCTGGATCACCTTCAAAATTTAATCTGGAGTGAAAATCGTCTAGAAACCTCAGTGTAGAAAAACTGGGTTGCATTCCTCAGACCTCAGAGAGACGTCAGGCCTCTAGAATTAGCCTTGACTGTCACTGATTTTGGAGAGTCCTAAATCATTACCACATAGAAATCCTCAATAGAGAAAGACATGTTACCAATTAGAAATGAAAACGCTGATGCTCCAGAATCGGCAATGAATAGCAATAGTTAATTAAGTTAAATTAATTAATTTTTTAAACATAATGCCTTTTGGGGCCAGCCCGGTAGCGCCGCAGTGAAGTTCACACATTCCGCTTCTCGGTGGCCCGGGGTTCGCCGATTCGGATCCCGGGTGCAGACATGGCACTGCTTGGCATGCCATGCTGTGGTAGGCGTCCCACATATAAAGTAGAGGAAGATGGGCACGGATGTTAGCTCAGGGCCAGGCTTCCTCAGCAAAAAAAGAGCAGGATTAGCAGATGTTAGGTCAGGGTTAATCTTCCTCAAAAAGAAAAAACCAAGATAAAAAAATAAACACAATGCCTTTTATTTGAATACCGAATACATTCTGTCAGTGCACAGAGTATGCTGAGAATGGAATTTTTTTTTAATAGTTCCTTTATTTTATTTTTCTTATTGTAGTAACATGAGAATGGAATTTTTTAATAGAAAAAATAATGGCAGCAATACAATTAAAATAGAAAAAATATAATTTCTAATATAATACAAATGACAGATACGTTAGCATTCTGTGAAGGCCATGTAGGGCATTCCATTGTCTGATAAGCTGTAGTTTAATTTAAAATTATTTCAGATAAGTATTTGGAATTGGAATTTTTTTTCCTTGGAAAACAAGATTTTATTGCAATGTGTCTTAGAAATTTAAGTGCTCCATTTTATCACAATGAAAATTATTCTCAAAGCAGATATTCTCTAAGATAACAAAGTATTCAGTTTATTTGTATACCATAGTATATTAAAAGTTACAAAGCCTAAGATAAGCAAGAAACAGGTCAGGAAAACACAACTCAGAATTCTAACATTTTTACATGGTATCATTCATTATGAAATGCAAAAAGGCTATTAATGTTTAAGTGGAATGATCTCTAACCTATAAATTATACTCGTGTGACCAAACACATACAGAAATATAGATTCCAGTAAATATTAAAAGTTTGATTTTATAAGTAATCAGAGAAATGCAAATTAACTCATGAGAACGTTTTTACTTTTAGATAATTAACTAAGATTAAAAAACTCTAGGGGGCCAGCCTGGTGGCATAGTGGTTAAGTTTGCATGCTCCACTTCGACGGCCCAGCGTTTGCAGGTTTGGATCCCTGGCGCAGACCTACACACTGCTTATCAAGCCATACTGTGGCAGCATCCCACATACAAAAAACAGGAAGATTGGCACAGATGTTAGTTCAGGGACAGAGTTCCTCAAGCAAAAAGAGGAGGATTTTCAACAGATATTAGATCAGGGCCAATTTTCCTCACCAGAAATAACAAAAAAGCTCTATTATAATCCTGCTAATGGACACTTTGTACATCCATTAATGCAGTGGGAATACAAATTGGTAAAACCTTTCTAGAAAGTACCTTTCTAGGAAGTTTGCCAATATGTATGAAGAAGCTTAAGGAAGTTTATACCAGTGATTCTAAACCTTATTCGATCCAAACCCCTTTTTTGTGGTATGTTTTGTAATACTTGTTTTACTATATTAAAATGAAATTCTTTTCTTTTCTTTTAAAGATTTTATTTTTTTTCCTTTTTCTTCCAAAGCCCCCCGCTACATAATTGTGTATTTTTAGTTGTGGGTCCTTCTAGTTGTGGCATGTGGGATGCCGCCTCAGCATGACTTAATGAGCCGTGCCATGTCCGCACCCAGGATCAGAACTGGCGAAACTCTGGTCCAGCGAAGCAGAGCGTGGGAACTTAACCACTCGGCCACGGGGCTGGCTCCCTCCTTAAAATGAAATTTATAGATAATATAATCTACCTGCACATATAATAAGAGAAATATAATGCTTTAACTGTAATTTAAAGGAAGGTGAGTTGTGATGAAAAGATAATATGCTTTTCAATATGTAAATACTCAGGTGGGACTGTAGTAGAGCAGAGTCAGATGCTCATATCTACATAGATCACTGTGACTGCAGTGACTGCAAGTAAAGACTGACACAGGGATGTTGTGTTGGCAACTTAAATTCCGTAAGTAGTACATGTAGCTGCTGCTTTTGATTGTATCTCCTGGCTCACAACATAAACTAAATGAAAAGTCCTTGCTCTGGTTACACGGCTTTTCATTCATAAACAGAACAGAAGGTCATTGAGCACTTCTCCCTCAGGAACCATGATAGATGCTCCAGGTGTTTTGGCCTTCATAAAACGAAATTTCTACTAATATACACACATAGTAGGAATTGCTCTGTCATATTGTATGTTATTGATATGATGCAGTGTCCGGTATTGTAATTTGATAAAGGAATATTCCAGTAGCTCATTTTGCTTTCTCTCTGAGCATTGTCATTAACCTTATCATTGGTTTTAGAACCTTTTTAGTAGTTGTGTAAATTGTATTTGTTTTGCCACAAGGGATGTAACTTTGAATTTTGCCCCTCTAATTTTGGTAACTTCTGTGAATTGTTTTTGAGCCATTGATCCTAAGATGAATGATGCAACACAATAGTAACAATAAATATTTAACAAAAGTGAACTTTCTAACAAAAATGAAGTAAAAATACATTTGCTAAGACTAGAAATTAAGAGAAATTAAACAACATAGCTTTGCTAATACAAGACTCTTTTGTAGGATTTCTGTAGAAACTATAATTGATTTTTGGAAAAGTATGTGAGCAAACCACCTGGTAGGTCACTAGAGACCACCTTTTGAGGAACACTGCTCTAATTCCTTTCACACCAAGCAATCAGGGCTCATGATTGTTTGCTGTGAATAGGAGGCATGGCTGCTCCTTTCATTGGAAAGAAACAGGTCTTATTGTAAATTAATGTTACTCATCAATTATTGAGTACTTTTTATATGTCAAGTGCTTTGCAAGGTACTTTTCTGTATGTGCTGTTTTATTTAATCCTTACCTAACTCTGCAAGGTAGATATTACCAATCTTGTTCGTAAATTAGGAAGCTGAGGGTCAGAGAGGTTAAGTAAGTTATCTACGTTTATACAGTCTACGCTGTACAACAAAACGCATAGGTGAGACTATGTTATGTAAAGGACCTCTTAGTGTTTCAATAATAAAATCTCTGTATGTCTCGTCCAATGTTGGTGAGCCTTATACTAGATTACAGTGAATGATAGAATGAAAAATTAAATACTTGAGAACTATTTTATAAAATTAGAGATTTTAAACCATTCAAAATTAGGAAAAGTAACATTTATATAGTGAATAATTTTATCTGAGGTGATTCATTTAATTGGATTTTAAATTTTGTTTGGGAACTTGTCTTTTAAGACCCAAAGACAATAATCTGTCTTTTGGAGGGGAAACTTTAGTAACAATATATATTTTATTTAAATTTGGTACTATTTTAATTTTAGATATATAATTTCTTCTTCAGGATATTTGCTGTGATGGGTACCAGCTGTTTGTGCATTGTAGACTGCTTGTTGGAAAAAGTTTTAAAAGAGAGGAATGCCTTAAGCAAGACAGGAGTTAGTTTTGTCTGTGTCTAGATTAGCCACGGAAGTCATTTTGGTATATATATGTATATTTAAAACACTTTTTTTTTTTTTAAGATTTTATTTTTTCCTTTTTCTCTCCAAAGCACCCCTGGTACATAGTTGTGTATTTTTAGTTGTGGGTCCCTCTAGTTGTGGCATGTGGGACGCCACCTCAGCATGGCCTGATGAGCGGTGCCATGTCCACGCCCAGGATCCGAACCGGCGAAACCCTGGCTGCCGAAGTGGAGTGTGAGAACTTAACCACTCGGCCATGGGGCTGGCCCCTATTTTGGCATATTAAGTGTATGTGTTGTGGTTTTAAAAAACTGCTTGGCATTCATGGACATTGAAATAAATCTGGCTTATAATAAACTTGTTTCACAGAGGCATACTAAATATTTATGAATGTATTCTGTTTATAGTTAGGTTAAGTACTAAGAATCCAAATCTGCAGTTTAGAAATACTAACGAACACATACATATTAAGAATAGATAGACTAGCTCTAACCTGAGTCTGTCCTTTGGACTATTGAAAGTGTCCTCAGTAATAGAACTTTTAAAGAAGTATATAAGCTGTATGCCCTCATTAATGAAACATTGAAAAAAGGAAATATTTATTTATAACTATTTTTGAACTACATTAGTGTATTTCTTTCCAGTCTTTAATTTTTGTACATTAGGTTGTACTCAATGGTTTTTTTCCTTTTTACAGTAAATAGAATTCTAATTATACTTTTGGACTGTTTTCTATTTTGCTTTTTTCATGTCATTTATAGACATTTCCATAGTATTGTACACGCTTGACAAGCTTCAGTTTACATGGCTGCTTAATATGCCATCAAGTGGATATATCATTGTTTATCTAAATATTTCTTCATGTTTGGACAATTAGGTTAGTTGCAAGTTTGTCATATTTGTATATTTTGCTTTGTACATAAAAGTTTTTTTGTGTTGAAGTTTTCTTTTTCTGAGGAAGAGCCGCCTTGAGCTAACATCTGTTGCCAATCTTCCTCTTTATGCTTGAGGAAGATTTTCCCTGAGCTAACATCTGTGCTGATCTCCCTCTGTTTTGTATGTGGGATGCGGCCACAGCATGGGCACTGCCAAGTGGTATAGGTCTGCACCTGGGAACTGAACACGGGCTCCCAAAGCAGAACATGCTGAATTCAACCACTCAACCAGGGTCACGGGGCTGGACCCCATTTTCAAGTTTTTAAATGCGTAAGTTATATAATTGAAATTACTGAGTTAGTAGGTATAAAATTTTTCAAGGCTTAGTACATATTTGCAAATATTTTCTAAAAGCAGTTTAGAGTGCTGTGTTCTATTCGAAAGGATAAATTTAAATGTTATTTCAGTATAAATGATAGAGATATATAATGTTTAGCAATTGTTCCTTAGTAATTTGTAGAATTACTTTAGAGATATCTCCTATATATAATTGCAGTGATTCAGATAAAATAACCATCTTTAAAAAATGAAGTGATAGATTGTTCAGTTTTTCAGTGCTCAGTATAATGCATACTTCACTGTAAACAAATCAGTAGTTAAGGCTGATTTGTTGTCTTTGAACAATGGAGGCAGGAAGACTAAAGCCCAGATGAATCAAGATCCCATCGCTTAAGTTGTTTGATTGAATCCTAAAGGTTGAGATAGTAAATGCAGTGCTCGTCATAGTGCATGGGCCCTTCCAGTGCTAATGTTCTGTTCTTTTATGACCATTCACTTTTCTTCTAGCTATATATTGTATAATAGGAAAGAGAGAAATACTAGGTAAATACTATTGCATTTAATTTTTAAAAAATTCCCTGTCAATTTCTCTTAAAATTTCTTCCGTTATTTCCAAAGTAGTTTTTAGTTGAACTTGTTTATCTGTCTAACAAGTTTATGTTGGTTTCTGCTCATCATTTGATGTAAAGAGAGAAAAATCCAGTGACTCTGCTGGCACATTACTAGAAAAGCTGAGAACATTTTATTTTTTAGTTTTTTTGCTGAGGAAGATTGGCTGTGAGCTAACATCTGTTGTCAGTCTTCCTCTTTTTGCTGAGGAAGATTGTCCCTGTGCTTACATCTGTGCCCATCTTCCTCTATTTTGTATGTGGGACACTGCCACAGCATGGGTTCATGAGCTGTGCATAGGTCTGCACCCAGGATCTGAACCTGCGAACCCTGGGCTACTGAAGCAGAGCACAAGAACTTAACCACTGTGCTACTGGGCCTGCCCCACTGAGAATGTTTAAACCCTTTCCTCTCTTTCTGCCAGTTAACAAGTGACAGGATATGGGTTTGTAATTATAGTCTAAAGGTTTAGTTTGAGCTAATTGTCACTGCCGAAGTTCCTTTGCCCTTTGATAGCTTCCTTGGAAAGTTGTTATAGTCATTTTGTGCTTGTCCTCAGCCTTTGATCATTTGCTTAGATGCTCAAACAAAAGAGTGATAAAAGACTGAGGATCTTTTGGGCTAGGTAACCCTGTGAAGAATATTTCCTTTAAAGAGAAAAGAAAGAAAAAAAATAAAGGTAAAAATGAGTTAAAAAATATGCTAATTGGCTTGGGAAAAAATCTGACTTTTGGTCCTGGGTCTGCCTATGTGTCATCCTAGATAATTTATTCAATCTCTCTGGGCCTTAGTTTTCTTATCTTTAAAATGGGAAGGGTCTGCAACTCCTCAGGCACCTCCCAATCTGAAACTCTGAGTTACTTCTCAGGCTGGACTCTTGTGTGTGGTGCTCCTTACAAAATAAGGGTAACCAAGGGAAATAGTAACCAGAATATATTTTATTTTCAATTGTGTGTCAGTAATTTTATTTTCTTCAAAATATCTCTACAAAAGATTTATCCTTTAGCAGTTGGTTTCGTTACTCATTTGTTTAGCAACTGTGCCACAGTTTTAGGTCTGACAAAGGACATGCTTTTTTCATTACAGTACAGCACATTTTGTGAGTATGCCCTCCTCTTGATATCTACCTTAAAGTGTTGTGCGTGACGCTCTGAAGAGCTACAAGTTACCCAGTGGTTTTAGTTAAACCACCTCATCAGTAAGTTTGTTTTCTAAGGGTCTTGCAGACTAAGAGCTAGTTATACTGGCCTTAATTTCTCTGATCAGTTAAGGGGCTAAAGATTTCTTGACTTAGAGCTTCTTTTACCTCTCAAGAACTAGCCAAAGACAATGTAGTCAAATACAAGAAACCATTGATTGGCAAGTAGAAATGTATGCTAAGTTATGTTCTTTACTATTTTAAGTACATACTATAATTAGGTCTGGATAAATTATGGAGACTCCATTACTAATTTGCTTGTCTTTTCATATTATAAAGTGTCTTCCTAAGGGCAGCAGTTTTCAGTTTTGACGATATTCAACTTATCAATTTTCTATTTTATGAATTGTGCTTATGATGTTATATTTAAGAACTCTGCCTAATACAAGATCACAAGATTTTTTTTTCCCGAGGAAGATTAGCCCTGAGCTAACTGCTGCCAATCCTCCTCTTTTTGCTGAGGAAGACTGGCCCTGAGCTAACATCCGTGCCCATCTTCCTCTACTTTATATGTGGGACGCCTACCACAGCATGGCTGTTGCCAAGCGGAGCCATGTCCGCACCCGGGATCTGAACCGGCGAACCCTGGGCTGCCGAAGTGGAACGTGCGCACTTAACTGCTGTGCCATTGAGCCGGCCCCAAGATTACAAGATTTTCTTCTCTGTTTTCTTCTAGAGTTTTTGGGTTTACATTTAGACGTATGATCCAGTTTGAGTTAACTTTTATTTTTGGTGTGAGATGGATTGAGGTTCATTTTCTTAACATATGGATGTCTAGTTATTCCAACACCATTTGTTGAAAAGACTGTCCTTTTTCTCATCAAATTACCTTTACATCTTTGAAATCAGCTGTTCATTCTCTTTTTCAAAAGTGAAATAATTTAGGGGCTGGCCCGGTGGAGCAGTGGTTAAGTTCACACGTTCTGCTTTGGTGGCCCGGGGTTTGCCAGTTCAGATCCCTGGTGTGGACATGGCACTGCTTGGGAAGCCATGCTTTTGGCAGGTGTCCCACATATAAAGTAAAGGAAAATGGGCATGGATGTTAGCTCAGGGCCAGTCTTCCTAAGGAAAAAGAGGAGGATTGGCAGCAGATGTTAGCTCAAGGCTAAGCTTCCTCAAGAAAAAAAAAAAGGGATAATTTAAAGCAAATACCAAAAATAATGTTATTTTACCTCTACATATACTTTCATTATGCATCTCTAACTGATAAGGACTGATTTTTAGAAACATAACAAACATTCCATTATTGTAGGCCACAAAGTTAACAATACATCCTTAAAATTATCTAGTATTCAATACATATTTAAGTTTCCCTAATTGCTTCAAAGATGGTTTTTTATAGTTGATTTGTTCAAATCAGCATTGGCTTTGGCTATGTCTCCCATGTGTTCTTTTATTCTTTAACAGTCCTTCCACCACCTTCTTTCTTTCTTTTCCTGTTATTGTTTTATCGATGATCCCACATTTTGGGATCATCAACTGATTGCTTCCTTGAAGTGTAAAACTCGCTCCTCTATTCCCTATAAACTGGTCGATAGATTAGATCTAGACACTTGATTAGGTTCAAGTTCAGTTTGTTTTTTTTTAAGCCAAGTATACCGTATAGATGGTGGTTAGTATTCCCTGTTGTATTATAGGAGGAGACACATAGTGTTTGGATTATTCAGAGGGTTTAGGTGGTGTCAACCTCATATGTTAGTTGTAAAGTTCCTCATCATCCTTTCACCATATTTTGTAAGTTATTTTAGCATACATTAATGACTGTTGCCTAGATTATTTCATTAGAGGTTGTAAAATGGCAATTTCCTAATTTTATCATTCTTTTTGCATTTACTATCTAAAGTTCTAAAAATTAAGAAAAAAAGAAAAGAACTTGCCCTCATCACTTATTTGGTTATCCTGGAATAGTTTGTACAAGCAGATTAAATGTTTGATTTACTTCCCCATTCTTTACCAATTTTCAAAATAATTAGTTGGTCTTAGCAGTCTCCAGTGGTGACCAATAACGGATTGGTTTGTTTTTTGTATCATTATTAAGTTACATATTTGTATATATTTGATGTATTTCAATCCATGCATGATATTATTTTTGATGCTCAAAAATGCTTCAAGTTGGTTCCTGTCTCTTTTGGCATGACACTTTCATTCTTTGAATAAATGAGATTTGAACCTTGGTTCATTTAACTTCAATGCCTATGTTCTTCCCATTAGTATTGTTTGCCTTTTTGAAAGAAGCCCTTAAGGAATAGATGAGACTTAAACGGCACAGTTGAAGGGTGCATTTGTTGGGATAGGGGTTTGATACCAGGAGTGTCAACATATATATGAACATAGGTGTAGCAGCAGTAAGGCAAAAGGCACTTGTGGCACAAGGGGCTGGGCTGTGGAGTGGTAGGCCAATCCGAGGAAGATAGGCCAGAGACATAGCACAGAGAGCCCTGCCAGCTGGGCTGAGGGATTTCGTCTTTTTAATACTTAGGTGGTGGGTCATGGGACTAAGTTCATGACATTTTGTTTCTCACATAAGATTGATAGAAAATTATTTTTGAAAGAAGGCCCTCTTAATTGCCATTTTCATTGAAGTTGGCAGAGAAAAACTCAGCCAAAGAGGCCATTATCATCTAAGTAAACTCTGGAAAGTATTACCTGTTATGTGGTTGGTAACTGAATTTCTCAGGACCTATAATCCTTGAAGCTTTTCATTTTTCACATGTGATATACTTTTGTTGAATCTGAGTCAGTGTGGTGTATACGTATAATTTATGTAGTTATAATCAAAAGTATATATAAATGATTTCTGGTCACTTACTCCTGCTTGATTTAATTGGTCTCCTGTTACATTATTGACTATATTAAAATCCAAGGACTAATTATGGATTGGTGGGCTTTATCATATTTTAGTATAAAATTTGGCTGATTATCTGTCTGACTTAGTTTTACTTACGATTCTAGGGCCCCATGGTTATGAATGTGCTTCAACTTCATGATGCCTCCTGCTATGGCAGACAGCCTTGACATCTGGTCAGTGGATTCACAGATAGTATCTGATGGCTCCATACGTGTGGATTTCCTTTTACCCACTGGGATTTATATCCAGTTGGACGTACCTCGGGAAGCTCCCATTTCCTATATTAAACAGGTATGTTAATAGTTGGAATTTCTATAAATGTAGTTAACTTACTATATCACTTAGAGGAACATGTTCTTCTGTTATAGAAAATGTTATTAATGTAAATCATGTGGTAAATTTGAGGGAAGTTTAACCTTTAGGTCATTGCATTTTAAAGATTTTGATATGTGCTTTGTGTTATGTGACATAAAACATAGGCATTCTCCCACTTTTAACTAATTTTCTCTGAGGAACCTTTGCCCTGAGCTAACATCTGTGCCAATCTTCCTCTATTTTGTATGTAGGTTGTCACCAGAGCATGGCTGCCAGTGAGTGGTGTTGGCCCACACCCGGGACCTACCTGTGCCGAAGCAGAGTGCCAAACTTAACCACTAGGCCAGGGGACCCACCCCTTAATTTTTTTTTTTTTTTTTAAGATTTTATTGTTTTTATTTTTCCTTCTTCTTCCCAAAGTCCCCCAGTACATAGTTGTGTAATTTAGTTGTGAGTCTTCCTAGTTGTGGCATGTGAGACGCTGTCTCAGTGTCGCCTGATGAGTGATGCTAGGTTCGTGCCCAGGATCTGAACTGGCGAAACCCTGGGCCGCCAAAGCAGAGTGTGTGAACTTAATCACTCTGCCATGGGGCCGGCCCCTTAATTTTCTTTTTTGAACTATATGTGATACCTGAATTAAGAACAATTGGCTTCTGTTAGCTAGTTTGTAATGCTTTTCAGGTTATTAAAAGGAATTTGGCATTGTCAAAGAAGATTTTATTTTGAATTAAAATCTTTATAATTACTGTCTTTGAACTTGTTATATTTTTTCCATGTGATTTTTGGTTACTTGTCTCTTCTTCTTCTTCCCTTCCCACCCCCACTACTTTTCATGGTGACTGGGGGAAGAAAAAGTTTTCTACCATTCACTAGATTTTTCCTCCCAGTAATGAATGGTATGTCCCCATTTGGAAGCAAATTCTTTTAAATATCAAGGCTTGACTGTTATGTTTTGTTGGATTATTTTTTCAAGTGAATTAATGAGTGCCATTGGTTTGTGAAGACTATGATATATAAATAAAATTGTTTTTCTAAGCTTTCTCTTTAATGTTTTCCAAATAACTAGACCCAATATGAAAATCAGGGGTTATGATATTTTTAAGAGAACGTATTTATGGTAAACTTTTTTAAAGCTCTTGACTTTGGACAGCCTCTTAACTCTTTTCCAGTCTTCTTTTTCAGGGAGACATAAGAATTCGAAAACTGCATGATCCTTGAAGTAAAAAAAAAAGAGAGAGAATTGTTTTATGCACCCCACATGTGCAGAGAATACTTAGGTTTATAGTCACCAGTGACAGCTGTGGAGCCTGTGGCTATACCTGAAGCTGGATTAACCATTGATACCCGCCCCCCCTTTTGTTTTTTATTGTTATAGAATAGGCACAACATAAAATTTACCATTGGAGTTGTTTTTAGGTGCACAGTTTTGTGGCATTAAGTACATTCACAGTGTTGCCCAGCCATCACCACTGTACACTTCTGGCACTTTTCATTAAATAATAAACTCTGTACTCATTAAATAATAAACTTCCCCTTCTCCCAGTCCCTGGTAATCTCTAGTCTAGTTCCTGTCTCAATGAATTTGTCTTTTCTAGCTACTTCATGTAAGTGGAATCATACAATGGTTGTCCTTTTGTGTCTGGCTTGTTTGACTTAGCATAATATTTTAAAAGTTCATCCATGTTGTAACATGTATCCAAACTGCATTCCTTTAAAAGACTGAATAATATTGCATTGTATGGATATTCCACATTTTGTTTATCTGTTCATCTTTTGATGGACATTTTGGTTGTACCCGTCTTTTGACTATTATGAATAATACTGCTGTGAATATTGGTGTACAAGTGTCTGTTTGAATCCCTGCTTTCTGTGTTTTTGTATATATACCTAGAAGTGGAATTGTTGGATCGTATGGTAATTCTGTTTTAACTTTTTAAGAAACTGTCAAACTGTTTTCTGCAGTGACCGTATACCACTTACATTCCCACCAGCAATGCACAAGGGTTCCACTTTCTCCACATCGTGGCTAACACTTGTTATTATTATTATTTTTTTGATAATAACCATCCTTATGGCCGTGAAGTGGTATGTCATTGTAGTTTTCAGTTGTATTTCTCTTATCACTAATGATGTCAAGCATCTTTTCATGTGCTTCTTGGCCATTTGTAGAATTATCTATGCAAGACCATTGCCCATTTTTGAATTCAGTTGTTTTTTTTGTTGTTGAGTTATAGGAGTTCTTTATCTGTTCTGGATATTAGCCTCTTATTAAATATATAATTTGCAAATATATTCTTCTATTTTGTGGGTTGCCTTCTCACTGTCTTGATAGTGTCCTTTGATGCACAAAAGTTTTTAATTTTGGTGAAGTCCAATTTACCTATTTTTTTCTTTTGTTGCCTAGCACTGCTTTCTTTTGTTTTATGTAGCTGAATCTGAGGACTGGCCATGATTTTTACCCAGCTCTGTTATCCTCAGCTCTTGGCTTTTGCACGTGCTGCAGTTAAAATATGTAATCCCACCTTGCGTTTGTATAGTGATCTTCTTTTATGTGATCTCATCCAGGATACCTGGGGGAGATGATGAGAGCTTAATTCTGCTCATGCTGACAGGGCAATGTTAGTTAATAAAGGTACCCCTGGTGAATAGAAAAGAATGCAGGGCAAAAATAGTATAAATTTTGTTTGGGAGTAATGATACATACTTTAAATTTTTAATTTTTTTCTGATTAGAAGTTATGTTCACAGGAATGTTAAATACGGAAGTCTTGATTCTTACTCTTCATAGATATTCACTTTTAATAATTTTTTTATACAAATGCATTTTTTGTGCATTATGCCATTGTATTACTTTACAATAATGCGTTAATGCCATACATGTTCTCTTGCAATTTGCTATTTAATAAAAGACAACAACCTTAACACATCTTGGATAGCTTTCCATGTTATAGTGTATTTCTCTTTTATTTTCGCTGTTCTATAATATTCTGTAATTCATTTAACCAGTGCTTTACTGGTAAACATTTGGCTTGTTCTCAGTTTTATAAACAGTGCTACAATGAACGTACCTGTAGATATATCTTTGTTCACTTACGCAAGTGTTTCCATTCCAGAAAATCTCTTATTATTTTTTCCTTCAGATGTTATGGAAGCAAGTTTGCGATTACCCAATGTTTAACCTTCTTATGGAAATTGACTCCTATATGTTTGCATGTGTGAATCAAACTGCTGTGTATGAGGAGCTTGAAGATGAAACAAGAAGACTGTGTGATGTCCGACCTTTTCTTCCAGTTCTCAAATTAGTGACAAGAAGTTGTGACCCAGGGGAAAAATTAGACTCAAAAATTGGAGTCCTTATAGGAAAAGGTAATTAAAAATATTCTTAGTATGACTTCTTAATATCTCTATTGCTATATGTATAAACATGTGCAAATATAATCTAAGATATTGCTTCGCAAAGTGTGGTCCATGGACTAATGCTGGTTTGTAAATTGTTATCAGTCTGAGATAAGGTAAGTACAGAAATTGAGAGTAAATGTTTAGAAAGTCCTCTAGCAATGTGACATTACCACAATATCCAAGGGCTAATGTTTTGTATATCTTCTTCTTTTCTGGTGACTTACTTTTATTTTACAAAAGTATTTGACAGATTGGAGAGAGCGAAGTTGTTCCTTTGCCTCAGATAGTTTGAGAAGTGCTTTTCTAAGAGATACATGCTTAGTTTCTTGTGAACTGCCCTTCTTGCTATAGTAATCATAAGTGTCTCAAGGGCCAGTGGTATATCAATATCCTGCCTTAGACAAGATACTAACTTGAACTAGGTACAAGGAGTTACTGAGGAGGAGACTTTGAAGTTTAAATACAAAACCCGAAAAATCCATTGGAGAATTTTGGATGTGGGTTGGCTACCTGTATTGATTAAATTTACTATTATAGGTTAATATAGTACCATCCTCTTTAAAATAGTAAGTATCTTTAAGATAATATGTATATATTATATATGTATAAGTATGGTTCTTGTCTAAGAACCATCCCCTTTAAGATAGTATTCTATGATCTTGGCCTGTAGTAATTCAGGCTAGCGTATGATTATACTGTGGGACTAAACTCTTTTCCCTTGGAGTATTTAGAACAGAACCTTATTCATTTACTAAATGACACCCTGGTCTTTAAAAATGTTTGATTACTTCACAGGATAACTTTCCCCCCGTTAAATAGATTCATAATTATATACCATACACATTTTTTCCCTTATACAGTCATGTGTAGCATAATGACATTTTGGTCAATGATATACAATGGTGATCCCATAAGATTAGTACCATATAGTCTAGGTGTGTGGCAGGCTGTACTATGTAGATTTGTGTAAGTACACTCTATGATGTTCGCACAATGATGAAATCGCCTAATGATGCATTTCTCAGAACATATCCTGTTGTTAAGTGATGCATGACTATATTAATGGCCTCAGTAGAAAGCATTCCCTTCTTTTTTCTAGAGCTCCAAAGATATTTTTTAGTAGATTTTTATTTCTTCTCCATTAAAAAACATTTTTCCTTGGTTTGAATTGAAGAATTATATGGAAAAGTAGAAAGAATAAAAAATCACATATAGTCTTATCATCCAGGACAAAAATATCCACTGATAATGTTTTGATGTAGTTCTTTCCAAGCAATTTGTGTGTGTGTGTGTGTGTGTGTGAAAATAGATAGCTTATGTGTATTAATGCTGACGGAAGGATGCAGACTAAAACCATGTTGATTGTTAGGGAAGTTAAAATATTTGGTAATGCATAAGGTTAGCACGATAGAGAGAGCTATTCATTAGGATATCGTTATCTTTTTGAGATTTACTATCTTTTCTAAACTTAGATCACTGAGCTGTCTTCGGGTCTTGATTTCCAAAACATGGATTCATTAGCCACCGTTACTGCTCCCTAAGCTTGCCAGATTTAGCAAATAAAAATACAAGCAATGCAAACATGAGCTATACTTAGGCTAAAAAATCATTCATTGTTTATCTAAAATTCACCTAGAACTGGGCATGCTGTTTTTTTATTTGGCAACCCTAACTTTACCCTACCACAGCATAGGGATCTAATGTATGTACTAGAATTGATTTCTCTTTCTATAAACAATACGCTGTATTTCATTATCATAAAGCTTATTGTACAGAATTTTTTTATGCAGTGCGCTCTACCTTTTGAATGATCAAGATGTAAGGAGTATTTTATTGCATTAAATTATGCAGTTTATAAGCTCTTAACTATTTATAAATTGTATTTTAGCTCTTCAGCATATCTAGAAAAGCTGGTATTATGATCATATACACAAATTCAAATGTTATCATTCACTTAGGAAGTTGAGTAAGTTTGTTTTAACATTTTAGAATGAATTTTCACTTTAAATATCTAACAAGTCAGTTTTTGCAGTTACTGATTTGTATGTAATGACTACAACCGGGGCTTGATGAGGTCATGCCTCCTGGGAAAACAATAAACAATTATTTCAATTTAACTTCAGGAAGAAGGTTGCTGCCTCCTCCTCTCCAAAGGAAACAATAGAACTTTTACAGATATGACTGCCCTGACGTATCTTAAAATTCCTTCTTCTCAAAGATGATGTGACTGACCATTTCAGTTTCTATGTTTATTTTAAATAATTATTTACAGAGCTGCTGTGCAGGTTCTGATTATTGTCTATAGTGAAAGTACGTGTCACTTCTGCATTAATTTCTCCAAACACCCGGTAGTAAATCTTTTTTCTTTTTTTCAAAAGATTGGCACCTGAGCTAACATCTGTTGCCAATCTTATTCATTTTTTTTCCTTCTTCTCCCTGATGCCCCCCAGTACATAGTTGTATATTCTAGTTGTAGGTCCTCCTGGCTGTGCTATGTGGGACGCCACCTCAGCGTGGCTTGATGAGCGGTGCCATGTCCGCACCCAGGATCCGAACCAGCGAAACCCTGGGCTGCAGAAGAGGAGTGCGCAAACTTAACCACTTGGCTACAGGGCCGGCCCATCCAGTAGTAAATCTTGATAGCAGGATTTTGTCAGCATCCTGAAAAAAGTATTTGAAAACTCCCTTGTTTCCTCTTGCTTGTCTAAAGCTGTGGCATATCTTAAAGTGAAGGAAATATATAGTCTGCAGGATTTTAACAATGTCTTTAATATGAAGAAATTGTTTACTCCCTATTTTTTTAATATCCAAAAATATTTGACTGTAAACTATACAGTATAGTTATCTTACAGTTTAAGCTTTGCTATCAGATTTTTTTTACCAGAAGACATGTAGGAAATTAACTAGATTTGAAATTAAATTACTTAGCCTAAAGTCTTATTTTTGGCAAAGTTTCTATTTTTAAGAAACCTCTGTTGTTTCCAGATTCAAGCCTCATCAGTTTCTTAAAAACAGCAGATTCTCAGAGATTGAGATTCAGTGAGTCTGGGATAAATTAAAAAAATCTGTACTTTTCAGTTGATTCTAACAGTTATATGAACAGTCCCTTATTTATAATATACTGAAAAAAATTACCATACAGTAGTGATTGCAGTTAAACAGTGTATGTTGAGTGTTTATACTGGGGAATACAGCAGTAAATGTGCGTGATGTGGTCTTTGTCTGCTTGGAGCTCACAGTCCAGGGGGAAATATGGATCAGTAAACAGACAATTACAGTACAATGTGTGAGCTGCTATAAGTCAAGGAGGGTCACTTCAATCTACTGGGTGATTCAGAGGACACCATGGCTAACTGAACCTTCAGTCCTGATTAGGAGTTGATAGGTGAAAGCAATTGGAAGAAGGAAAGCAAAAGGGTGTATGAAGCATGGCTTATTCAAGGAATAAAAGAAATGGATTATGGTTTTTTTAAGAGGATAGCAAGGACAAGCAGGAAGACTGGAGAGGCATCCAGCTTCAGAGCATGCAGGGCCATCTAGGCCATATAAAAAGTAAAGACTTACTCCTAAGAGCACTTGGGAAGCTGTTGAAGGATTAAGTAGAGGAGTACCATGATTAGATTTGCATTTTAGAAAGATTTGGGTTGGAGAATGGGTTGGAGGGATTAAGACTGGGAGTAGAGAAATTAGTGAAAAAACTGATGTCGTAATCCAAGGGAGGGATAGTGACTGTATTAAGTTAATGGCTGCAGGAGCTAGAAGTAGAGAGAGATGAGAAACATTTACAAAGTGGATTAGACGTGACTTTTAGTGGATAAAGGGAGATAAAGAGTTTGATTTTTGTTAGATGTACTTGTTATTAGGTACTGATTGCCCTTTCGTTACCTGTAATACCTATTATCTGTGAATAGAAGGAGTCTGAACAGTGCTAGGAAGAAGCTCTAAGATGCTTCAGCTGCTCTACCTAATTTACAGTCCATTCATAGCTAATTTAGAGTAATGTATTTTTATTCCAGATCTAAAACTATCCAGGCAATCATATTGTACCCTCAAGATTGTGCCTTTGCTGTGATATGCAACTTAGACATTTAAATTTTTTTATATTTAATACCACAAATTGATTCTGATATTTATTTTTTAAATAATAATTGTTTTAATACATAAAAGTAAGTAGACAATGCAGATAAGTCCACTCTCCAGCTCACTCTTATTGACACACATATATTCAAATAGTATAGATCCAAATGATGTAGTATTGATTGGCTTTATGGAACAAAAAGCAACAGCTTGCCTAACTGTGCTCTTCTATCCAACACTATAAAATGCTGTTAAATTGTCATCTCAAGTATCTTTCCAAAACAAAAATTTATACATATTCTATATTCTTTCTTTTGGATTTGTATGAAAGGAATCTTTTGAGACCTATTTTGTCCCTGCTTTTAAAATTTAATATATTGGGCTTTTAACATAATGCATAGATCTATTTTATTCATTTTATTACTTGTACCACTATATAATGGTATATGGATGTATCTTAATATTTCTAACGAGGTCTTAATGATTAACTTTAGATTTTTTCCAGTATTTATATTATTATAAACAAAACTACAGTGAACATTCTTGTACTGATATCATGTTATTTGTATAATTATTTCCATAAGTTTGGGGAAATAAACAAAGACCACCCTTATGAGAATAGACTGTTTACTCAGAGCTTGCCGTAGTAACAGAACTTGGTGTTTGGCACTGACTCAAAGGCAGGCAAGGGAGTGAGAAAGTTTTATATTGAGAAACGGGGAAGGCTTCAGGTGTGCCTGGTTGAAAGTTGTTGGCAGGGGGAAGCTGGAGAGGGGCTCACTAGAAGCTGGGCATCTTCTGTGATTGGTTTGGGGAACATATTTGGCTTTCTCTGGTTGGTCCTGAGTCTCTCAGGTTGAAATTCCTGTTGGTGAATTTTGAGATCGAACGATGTATATATATGTGTCTGTGTTTATATAAAATTTTAAATAACTATTCTATAAATTCTAATAAATATTCAATAAATATTCCTCTCTCTCTCTATCCCATCCAGCATAGTGTACAGTCAAATTTTAAAATGTCTGCCAATCTGATAGGTAAAAATTAATGCACATATAAAAATTTATACATGTTCATTTATTGTTTTAGATTTCTAGCATTATTTATTAGAATAATCATAAGTTTATGAAAAAGTTCTCATATACGGTTGTCTTGGCAGAAGTGGTTCATAATTAAGCACAATAAAGAATAATTTTATGTTTATGAGATTTTTGACTAATTGATGTAACTGTTGAAAAATCACAGTGAACTGAAAGTTTAATCTATAAAATTTGTTTACTGAGTTTTAAATTAAGTTATAACTTGACTTTTAGGCTCATAATAATTTCAGTATGTAGTATTCTATTACAGCATTTGAAAAGTTCTCAGATTCTTAGTCTTTCTCAGATATTTTAAATGTGGTTTACTTGGTTTGTAAAGAAAAACTGTAGATCTTTTTGTATTGTAGTGTGAATGTCAGTGATGATTTTTATAAAACTGCTAATCAACTACATTTCTTTAGACGGTTTCAAGTTTGTATTCTTTAGAAATCTAATCATGTGTTCTTCTAGTCATGAAATTTATTATTTTATCTCACTATTCTTTTGCTCTTTCGTAATATTTTCTTGCCCAGTTTTGTTTGCTTGATGAAGACCAAACGTCCAAATTAGTTTTTGTTGAATATATTTTGTATTGTCTTTTATTCTTATTAGCTACTCAAAATGACACCTTTGAAAAATGTGTTTAGGTCTGCATGAATTTGATGCCTTGAAGGATCCTGAGGTGAATGAATTCCGAGTAAAAATGCGAAAATTCAGTGAGGAAAAGATTCAGTCGCTTGTGGGATTGTCTTGGATGGATTGGCTACAGCAGACATATCCACCAGAGCATGAACCCTCTAACCTTGAAAACTTAGAAGATAAACTTTATGGAGGAAAGCTCATTGTGGCTGTTCATTTTGAAAATTGTCAGGTAGTATTATATTATTTTAAGAAATACTTTTGTCATAAGTTTGTGCTATTTACCTGAATGCAGCTCAAATCTTAGAGGAGGCTCTTGCTTACCTAGTAAACACTATTACAAAGAACATTTTTAGATTTAAGATGGAAATAAATTTAGGATTATGTCTAACAATCTAACTTGACATATCCCTTGCTCATATATGATTTTTGATGCAGTGGTATGTTAGTTTACATCGGGGTCAGCAAACGGCACTGTTTTTGATTGGTTTTTATATTTTTAAAGGGATGTAAAAAAAATCACAGAATTTTTAAAAAAAAGGTAAAGAAAGAAGGATATGCAACAGAGACCCATATGTTTCAGCAAACCCTGATCCTTACAGGAAAAGTTTGCCAATCTCTGGTCTAGATAATGTTCTTTAGTGTATATATTATTGTGTTTCTCATGTGATTTTTCTTTTGTCTATAAAATGAGAGATTTGATCAAATGATCTCTTTTCTTCCATATTACATTCATGTTGTATGAATATGTGAATTAAGTGCTGATATGGAATTGGGCATTATAATTCAGTGTATACACAGTTAATCCATATCTGAATGTTCACAGCAATTTTACAAACTAGATTATGCTCCCACCTTTGTATCAAGTATGGTCATTTTATCATCTGGAGTCTGGCCTTAGAATTAGGGTAGGAATTCAAGGATATTTTATTTTGTTCTTCAATTACTATGATGACAACAGTGACAAAAACAGTGTATCAGTAGCCATTCTATGTTACACACTTATACGGCCAGCAACTGTGAAAGGTGTTTTTTATGTATTCTCCACTTCTCCCAACAACCCTGTAAAGTGTTGATGTCTTATCCCCATTTTACAGTGAAGAAACTGAAAGGGAGAGAAGTTTGATATTTTTTGTGTCAACCCTATAGCTGGTCTATGGTAGCCAGAATTTTTTCCAGGTGTTTCTGGTTTTATCCAGTTCTGCCTCCTTCCCAACAACATGTTATTAATTATTTCTTAGGACACATGTGAAAAAGAAATTATACCTTCTGGCATATTACAAAGGAAGTTTGTCTAGGGAAAAAAAAATTTGTTACTCGATCCTGAGATATGTTGAGACTAAAGGTCAGTTTAAGCCAAGATTTGGATATCATAGAGTGTCAAGATCAAATTTAAAACACTGTTTAGGGAATTCTTCACTGTTGTAAGAGCTGAACCAGGGAATTTTACTGTTAAAAGGTGATTAGAATTCAACTTGAAAACACTGGTTCAGAACAATTTGCCCATCTAGGTCAGTTTGAATTTTATTACATATGGGTCACGTCTCTACTGGATGTACAAATTTTGATGTAATCATCATTGTAACAAAGTATTTGTGGAAAGAGGTGTTTTGAAGTTAAAAGAGAAATGGAGATATTTTGAAATCTTATTGGATTTTAAGCAGTCCTAGAATTTAATGCTGAAAGGAGTTTGGAGATCATCTAGCTAGACTCTTTATATAACGTAATAATTCTTTTCACTGTCCCTTATATCCTGTGTCTCTGACCAAAAACGTCCATTGCTAGGGGGAGTGCTCTGCCTCCTGAAGTGGCATGTTTTAACTGTGGGCAAGCACACATTTAAATTTTGAATTAAAAAAATTTTTTAAATTAAAACTAGCCTTCTGTGACTTCTGCCCATCTGGTTATACTTCCTATTTTCCTTAAGTATTCATTCAATCTTTGCTTCATTCTACATGCCAAATATTCAGATAGTTGAAATATAGCTATTGTGTCTCTCCCTAGTCTCCTTTTCTTCTGACTAAATATTTACCCAGGGATTAAACCAAAAGTTCCTACACTTTTGGATTGTATAGATCAGTAAAATTATTGTTATTAAACAATTTTGGGAAGTCACGTCGAGTTTATAGCTTTTTATTTAGGCAAGTAGGGCCATTTAAAAAAGTGCAAAACCATAATTTACCATCACTATTTCATAAATGAATAAATGTTTTACCACCAAAAAAAAAAACGGAATGACAGAATCTCAGAATAAAGGATGATTGGCAACCTACTCTGTCATATATTCATTTCTCTCTTTCGCCTCTCTCATTTCTATAAAATTCTCATTTGGCCATTTCTCTGTCACTGCTGGTGACCAACATTGGGAAGCAGCATGTGGGAACACCAAACTAAAAGTGAGGGGAAATATAACAAGGTATTTACTTAGGTTAAAAAATGATTTTCCAGGATTGGTAGGGGAAAAGCTAGAGAGCAATTTCTGTGAAAAACATGCAAAATTTTAAATGACCACATAGTCAGTATCGGCCAACTGTAGAACATGGCTTTTAAGAAGCAAGATAAATATAATCATGGAACTATTGTGTCTCAATTTTACAGAATAGTCCCAGAGGCCAGATCACAGATGCTTTATTATTATTATTATTGTTATTATTATTTTATTTTATTTTATTTTTCCTGAGGAAGAGTCACTCTGAGCTAGCTAACATCCATTGCCAATCCTCCTCTTTTTGTTTTTGCTTGAGGAAGATTAGCTCTGAGCTAACATCCATGCTGATCTTCCTCTACTTTTTAGTATGTGGGATACCACCACAGTGTGGTTGGTGAGTAGATTAGGTCTGTGCCTGGAATCCGAACCCACGAACCTGGACTGCCAATGCGGAGCGTGCAGAACTTTAACCAGTCAGCCACGGGACTGGGCCCCGACAAATGTGTTATTTTTGATTCCAAGAATCATAGTTTGTAAAGAATACCAATAAACCTGAGCAGCACTTTTAAAGGTTTTTAAATTTTTTTTTTTTTACCTCAGCCTGCATAAGATATATGAAATAATTTTATCAATAAAGAGAGGGGCACATGTAATTTGAAATAGTCGCCTGTGTATTGGGGGATGGGGAGAGGAGAGTAGAAGGGGTAGGAGGTGGAGAGTGTGTTTTTTGGGGAATTCCAGAGAATATGTCGAAGCAAGGGCAGAAATGTGAGAAACAGTAGTACGGAAGGATGTAGAGTAAGACTATCAAGAATAAATATTTCCTCACCTGTGTAGTCATTATACGAATAACTACGGTTGTCAGAGTATAGATATAGTCACTAATGAACTGCATCCCTCCCTGCTGGAGAGAAGTATCTGTCCCCAGCCGTATGCGCAGTGTCCTTGTTGGATAGTCTCTCATTTATAGCTTTTTGTAAGCATTGAGCAATATAATACAAATTCATTTGCCAGGAAAATTACAAATCTTTGAGAAGATGCAATATTTTGTGAAGTATCTGAAAGTGATGTTGAAAAATTGATTGAAATACAGGAAAAGCCAGTCAAGTTGAGTTCTGACCAGTCAGTCAGTCAGTTTATGTAGAGAAAATTAAGAAGAGTGATGATGACACACGAGTAGTTCTTTAGAAGACATAAATGTAATTATCAAGGGATTAAGATGCTTTTGGAGAAAAGTTTGGAGCCCTTGATGCTAAATACGATTCCATTATATAAATGTATATCCATTATTGTCTTGATTGCATGTCCCTCATCACTGATAAGGATGAATCTCTTTTCACATATTTATGAAACATTTGTATTTCTGTTGTGTTTTTTTTTGTCTAGTTTTTATTATTTTGATTCTTTCTTTCTTTTTGAGGAAGATTAGCCCTCAGCTAACTACTGCCAATCCTCCTCTTTTTGCTGAGGAAGACTGGCCCTGAGCTAACATCCATGCCCATCTTCCTCTACTTTATACATGGGACGCCTACCACAGCACGGCTTTTGCCAGGCGGTGCCATGTCTGCACCCAGGATCTGAGCTGGTGAACCCCAGGCTGCTGAGAAGCAGAACGTGGGCACTTAACTGCTGCGCGGCTGGCCCGGCCCTTTCTTGTCTATTTTTTAATCAGGTTGCATTTTCATACTGATTTGTAGATTTGGAGTTAGTGATCCTTTGTCATTAACATGTGCTGTGAATGTATTCTCCCAATATATGCCTTATCTTTTTATTCTTTGTTGCGTTTGTTCTGTTTTGCTTGCTTTTTATCCTTAAGTTCTAGTCATTGTTAAGATTTCCTCAGTTGTCGTATGTTATATATGTATATGCATGTATGCATACACACAGAGCATATCAAGTTCAACATTGCTGTTGCATGGAAAGTGCTGCTTTATGTGTTTCTGTTGGTATATACCTAGGAACAGAATTAATGTCAAGTGTATGTACATAATCAGTTTTTAATAGATACTGCAGAATAGTTTTTCAAATTTACATTCCTACCCAGTAGTATTTTGAGAGCTTGTTTTCCCACATTTTTGCCAGCACTTGTTATTATCAATAATCTTTTTAAATTTGCCAGTTTTCTTTTCATTGAATTTTAAGTTTCACTTAACACATTTTATTCCTTGGAGTTCTCTTTGATTCTTCTTCAGATATACGTGCTCTTTATTCATTTTCGAGCTGCTCTTAAATCTTGAAACATAATAACCATACTTGTTTTATTTTCTGATAACTAGTTAACAGTATGTGCAGTTTTCCAAGCCCAGTTGTGTTTTCTGTGCTGTCTGCAGGTTCATGCTATCTGATGATGAGAGAGTCTTCTAGGTTGTATTTCTGAAGAGTTTATGTATGAAATAGAGAGTATATAGGGATCATAGAATAATTTTATGATATATGAAAGAGCCTGGGCTCCTTATCTTTCATACCTGTGCTATTTAATACAGTAGCCACTATCCACATGTGTATATTTAAATTTAAATTTAAGTTAATTAAATAAAATTGAAAATTCGGTTCTTTACACTAAGCCACATGTCAAGTTCTCAAGAGCCACTTGTGGCTAGTGGCTGTTGTATTGGAAGCACAGAATAGAATATTTACATTATCATCATCATCATTATTATTTTTGGTGAGAAAGCTTGTCCCTGAGCTAACATCTGTGTCAGTCTTCCTCTATTTTATATATGGGATGCTGCCACAGCATGGCTTGATGAATGTTGTGTAGATCCGTGCCCAGGATCCGAACCTACAAACTGCAGGCTGCCGAAGTGGAGCATGCGAGCTTAACCACTACGTCACCGGGCTGGCCCTCAACATTGCATTATTAAAGAAAGTTCTTTTGAGTAGCACTGCATTAGATAGTTGTGACCATTTGTATTATGTTAAAAAAGAGTATCACATCTCTTTGTGACTCTCTTTTTAAAGATAGATTACTTTCTAAGCTGGGTGAGGGTTAGTTTTGAGGTGGATAGTATAAGAGGTAGGGAGATCAAATTGAAAGCTATGTTGCACTTTAGGCGAGATATAAAGAATCACTGAAGTTGTAGAAGAGTGTTACTAGAAATGGAGAGAAGGTGACAATTGGCATCAGGATATAAGATCATTGGTATCTTATTGGGAATTGAGATGAGGGAGAAAAGGGGAGTCAGGCGCTTCTCAAATGACTCTGTGGATCCTAGCTTGTGTGCTTTGATGCATATGACACCAACTCATTGAAAAAAGGGAGAAGAAGGGCCAAAATGCTAGAGAAAATAGATTGGAACACTCCAGTCTATTGGAGTGTTTTTAAACTAAGAAAGTTTAGGTTTCGAAAGTTGGAATTTGAGGGCCAGCCCTGGTGGCCTAGTGGTTAAGTTTGGCATGCTCTGCTGTAGTGGCCCAGGTTTGGTTCCTGGGTGTGGATGTACACCGCTCTATTAGCAGCCATCCTGTGCTGGCGGCCCACATACTAAACAATAGAGGACGATTGGCATGGATGTTAGCTCAGGAGTCTTCCTCAGCAACAACAACAAAAAATTTTGAGATACTTTGTGGGAAAGGGAGGTGACTTAACTTAATTTGGTGGAAAATATTGCAAAATCAATTTCAGGTTAGTGTAGAGAATTTTCTAGCAATCACAGTTGTCCAGAGTAGCAGTTGGCTGTCTTGGGAAATAATGAGCTTTCTTCTGTCTTTGATATGTGATCATATGGTGAGAAATTACTTTGCTAGATTATGAGAGGATTCAGGTATTTTAAATAATTGTTACTATCTGTACCTTTGAGATTTACAATGAACATGTTTAATAATATTCCATCTCACCTTTCTTCCTTTTTCATTAAAATTTTTATGTTTTTTTTTTACATGTTTGTAAAATTGGACAGAATTTTTAATTTATGGTCCAACTGATATATAGATCTCCCATGAGTAGACAACCTATAATTCTTTTCTTAATATGAACTAAATTTGAACAAATACAGGTTTTTTTGTACCTTTTTAAGAAAGATATTCACTGGGAAATGCATGTGATAAACTACCTGTTGATAAACTTTAGTTAAATATTAGTAAACTTTAGTTAAATATTAATCTGACCTGTGGGAGCTCTGGCAGCCTGTATAGTTTAAGACTATGTTTAGAAAGTAGGAAAATTTACTGGAATATTAAATGTAAAGGATGTACATGCATGAATATTACGTATGGATGTATATAATATATAGGAAGTATGAATGTAAAGAGTGATTTTTTTTCAGCACAAATATAAATTTGCATCTTTTTCTTATTCCTCTTTTTAGGATGTGTTTAGCTTTCAAGTATCTCCTAATATGAATCCTATCAAAATAAATGAATTGGCAATCCAAAAACGTTTGACTATTCGTGGGAAAGAAGATGAAGTCAGCCCTTGTGACTATGTGTTGCAAGTCAGTGGGAGAGTAGAATATGTGTTTGGTGACCACCCATTAATTCAGTTCCAGGTATGTGTATTAACTATCAATTCACCAAGGAAGTATGTGTGTATTTAACAATTTGAATTTATCATCAAAAACATGTATTGCCCTAGTAGAACATTTGGAACCTACAGAAAATTATACAGGATTAATAATAGATATCTGTAATACTAATATATAGTAATAAATATCCATAGTCTGGGATAACCATTGTTAATATTTTGGCATGTTTTTATTGTTTTACTTGCAGTTATATATATTTTTGGTGTAAAGATTATATACGTCTATTTGCGTATCTGTATGTTTGCATTCTTCTCTTTTGATTATTGTTATATCATAATTTCCAATAACATTATCAATTCTTAATACAATTTATTATAGCTGCATACTGTTTTATCATGTTGACATAATGATTTAGATATGAAATATTCTGGGGGAAGTAAAATATAAAATATTTTGATTAAATGATTATTAGTTGAATTGTATAAAAACTTACTTGTGATTATTAATTAGGTAAAATAATATTATAAATTTTCATTGTGATTTAGAAAACTTTTCAATTTCAGTCTAATATTTATATATGTAATCTCCCTTCCACCCTTTGTCTGTTACTTCCATATGTGGTAAGTATTTTGTGAACATTAGGTATCACCATCCTCAAAAGCCTTCCTTAATCTTTGAGATATTTATTTTCATTTAGTCATGAGTTCTTTGAGTATATACTTTATGCAAGACACTGAAGTACCTCAGATTATTTTTGGAGTAAAAAGGAGTTTAAATAAGATATGTGCAGTGTAACATCCCTTCTCCCACCATAAGGTATGCTATTTAAGAATAGAATCCTGGCTTAGCCTTCAAGGAACTTGAAGATATTTTTGTTGAAATTACATTTGAAGACTAAAAAATGGTCATTACATAAAGAATAATAGGCTAAGTGCCAATATAAATAGGTAAATAGTAACAGGATTTTTAGAAAAATATGTGATCACTGCTATTTATAATGTTTTCTTTTTCCTGGGAAAGATTCGCCCTGGGAAAGATTCTGTTGCCAGTCTTCTCTCTTTTTTTTCCCTCCCCAAAGCCCCAGTAAGTCCTTCTCGTTCTTTTGTGTGAGCTGCTGCCGCAACATGGCTGCTGACAGATGAGTGGTGTGGTTCCATGCCAGGGAACTGCACCTGGGGACCGAACCTGGGCCGCCAAAGCGGAGCACGTGGAACTTTAACCATTAGGCCATCAGGACTGGCTCTTGTTTTGTTTTAAGCAAAAGGGATATAGGCATGCCAAATATTAAGTTATGTCTGTTTGAGAATAAGGTGCTATGATTTATTAGCAGGGAACAAGGGATTTTATACTTTTCTTTTCAGACTTTTTGGTGTGGTCCTTAATCCTTGTGGTTTAGTAGATAGGAAGTCTAGTAGCAGGTATAACTTTTGTGCGTAGCTTTGCCAGCTGTGGCGTTCTACAGTAAGTTCTTGAACTCTAGCCCAGGAGAGGAAGAACAAAGATGAAAAGTGCTTGGTGGTAGCATAGAAGAACTGACTTCTTCCCTTCTTGTTGTGCCATTTTTTAAGTAGCCTCCTGCTTCTTTAACACTTTTGTCTTTTATCTTGATGCGGCGAAGGTCCATTGTTTTGTCAAAACCTAGAATTTGTCATTGTAAAATAAAATAAAGGCATGTGTGCGTTTTTGTACAAGGTCGTATGCGAGAGAAAATATAGAACATAAACAAAGGGATGTGAAGGGAATGGAATGATATAATTTTCATAGTGAAAAGTTTTTGAATCAATACATTTATCATAATGTTATGTAATGCCCACTTATAGGCCATTCTGGATATTTTTTTTTTTTATTAATGTTATGATAGATTACAACCTTGTGAGATTTCAGTTGTACATTATTGTTAGTCATGTTGTGGGTACACCACTTCCCCCTTTGTGCCCTCTGGATATTTTTTTATTTCAAAAAATTGTATTTTTAATGATTCTGAATTGAATACGATACATTGACTCCCACTTTGTATGGGAAATTTATTCTTCTGAGGAATATCTGGAGTTCTGTTCACCTTGTTAGGAATCTTTGGTAATGTGAAGAACCACCCCTTTTCTTATATGCCTCTGGAGAGTTTTCTTGGTTTCTTGGAAATAAAACAGAACATCAGTCAAGCTGGGATGGCCAGTAGGTTCTTTTCTGGGAAGACAGTACTGGTTGCCTGGATCCGTGTGCTGAAAAGGTACCAGGTCTACCTCAGGGATCTATGGGAAAGTGTGAATTGGCTACCTCAGGACTTAAGAAATGGCCACATGTGTACTGCATGTTCACCTTCCCTGACTGACTGGTCAGACCTTACACTGTGACATCACAGTCTATGATGGTCAAGTTTGCACCCTGGAAAGGTGCACCAGTTGGTTAAACTGTCAGGTCTTAAGTGCAGAAAAGGGAAGACAAAACATTTAGACTGAGGGACGTATTTCTTCAAAGTTTAGCAAACAAGCAAACAAAAAAGTGAGACAGGTGGATTTAAATCCAAGTTTTAGAGATGCTAGGCTTGTAGCTTAACCCTTCTGACTGTCAGTTCTTTTATCTATTAAATGGGGGATAAATCTCTCTTATAGAATTGTTATGAAGATTAACTGTAACTATAAGAAGTGTCTGGCTCAGTTCTTAGATACTTAGGTGTTCAATTAGTGGTAGCTATTTTATGTTGTGTTTTAATTTTATATTTTTTTTTTTGTGGTGAGAAAGATTGGCCCTGAGCTAACATCTGTTGCCAACCTTCCTCTTTTTGCTTGAGGAAGATGGTGCTGAGCTAACATCTGTGCCAATCTTCCTCTATTTTTTTTTTAAATTATTTATTATTTTTTTTTCTGAGGAAGATTAGCCCTGAGCTAACATCTGTCTATCCTCCTCTTTTTTCTGAGGAAGACTGGCCCTGAGCTAACGTCTGTGCCCACCTTCCTCTACTTTATATGTGGGACGCCTATCACAGCATGGGTTTTGCCAAGCAATGCCGTGTCCACACCTGGGATCTGAATCGGTGAACTTGGGGCTGCCGAAGCAGAATGTGCACACTTAACCACTGCGCCACTGGGCCAGCCCCAATCTTCCTCTATTTTGTATGTGGGACACTGCCACTGCGTGACTTTGTTGAGTGATGCATAGGTCTGTGCCCGGGATCCCAACCCAAGAACCCTGGGCCACTGAAGCAGAACGTGCAAACTTAACTACTGCACCACTGGGCCAGCCCCGAATTTTTATATTCTTGACATTGAGTTAAGATATACTTTCACAGTGCATTTGGTATAATATTTTTCAGCCTAATTTTATTCTAATATTGTTTTAATTATTTGCTTGACTACTTTACCTTATTCTTTCTTGCCACTGTAGTATATCCGGAACTGTGTAATGAATAGGACCTTGCCCCATTTTATACTTGTGGAATGTTGCAAGATCAAAAAGATGTATGAACAGGAAATGATTGCCATAGAGGCTGCCATAAATCGAAATTCATCTAACCTTCCCCTTCCTTTACCACCAAAGAAAACGCGAGTTATTTCTGTAAGTTTCATGTGTGAACTGTTGGTAACCGTAAAAGACATGTGATTTTGTTAAGTTGTATGCTTAAGCCTCACGTGGATTTTCTTTGCTCACTCCTCCCTCTGTGAAAAGCAATGCATATCTGCCAAAGAGCATCATCATTTATTAATAATTATTTTTCTAGCTACTATTCTTTTTCTTTACTCAAGCTATATGTAATTGTAAATATGCCATTTATATTTTTGGTGTTCTTTTGGTGCCAAAGAAAAGTGCGATTAAATTAGAGATTTTTTTGAGGTTAAAGTTAAAATAGTACTTCAGTGAGCAGTTTGAGATGTTGTAGTAGAAAAGTTAGATGTGCAGAAATAGTTGATTTACCAGTATATTCATTTCTATCAGCTTAGCTGTGATAGTGTTTTTGATACACTTTGCTTGTCTTTTTCTTATTGAATACGTTTAGACTTTAAATGTATCAGAGGCATCATTTTCTCCAGAATGTAATATATTTGTATAAAGCAAATCTTAAGTTTGTGTTCATTGGAACTGTTAACATTTTTTTAAAGGTATTCACTCTTAGCAAATTGTTTGTTTAACTGCTCCTTGTTAAGATATTATTTGTGTGTTAATTTGTGATCATTTCTTTATTTAGCCAGAGCTTTTAGTACTGTTTGTTTATGGTGTTTAATTTATTGAATCTCTTAGAAGTACTGGAATACTGCCTGTGTTTTGCCATGAGAACTAAGTGCTAGTGGTTACGATGCTTAATTTACTGTATGTGATTTTCCGTTGTTGGTTCAGAGGTCTGTTTTCACTATTATACCAATGGACATAAGAACTGATAAGACGATTTCATTGCTAGTACAAAATATTCATTTCTTTCATTAAAATACTCTTATGTTTATTTCATTCTTTTGCAGCACGTTTGGGAAAATAACAACCCTTTCCAAATTGTCTTGGTTAAGGGAAATAAACTTAACACAGAAGAAACTGTAAAAGTGAGTACTTGCTAAGATTTGAATTTGTCATCTGCTCCATTATTTGAACAATTCACTGATATGCTCAGTGAACATTACATTAAAGATTAAATTTTACCCATATTGGTCAATTACACAAAGATAGAATATGGCAGTTTATTATAAGACAATCAAGAATTTTTGTTTTAAAGTATTTTTTGAATAGCTGGAGATGTACTGGATAGATTGACATTTTTCCGGTATATGCTATGTAAAAGAAATTGTGTTAGATCATGAATTCAGCAAGTAAAATTTAAGCCAAAACTATAGATCACGTGTTTCTATGCAAACTTAGTCTCCTTTCTCAGTCTTGCTTACAGCTGCACTCAGCTTCCTCTCTCAGCCCTTTTTTTCTTTTAAACTTGCTGATCACAAAGAAAATGTAATAGCATTTCCTGGAAGAAAATAGATGACTGCATTATAGACCACAGGTTGTTAGCACATGGGACTTTATTGCACAACCCCATACACTTAAGTAAAGACTTAACAAGGCATTTGGTCTCAAAGTGTAAAGCATGCATTTTCCCCTATTTTGCTTGGCAGGAAATTAAGTGAATAGTTTTGTGATCCAAAAAAGAGATTCAGTTAGTTTGAGATGTTTGCTGGCATGAGGTTGTATTCAGGAGCACCTTGCCAAAGATTACCAATGGCTTGCTTTTGTAAATGGACATTAAAGATTCTTTGGTTAGCTCTCATTAAAATAAGGGCCTTTTTGCTCTTATATTCTCAGCTAGATTTTAATTTTTAATGAGCGTGTTTATGCCAATTAGCCTTTATTTTCTAGTTTAGTCATAATTCTACTTTTCCCTTTAATGTAAATTTTCCTTATTTTTTTTCCAGTTGCAAAAGTGTAATATAATTGTTGCAACAGGTAAAAAAGTCCAAACATGATTAAAGAAAAAGTTACTGATCTCTCCTCCCTGTCTCTTTACTATCATATGGAATTCAAGGTCAGTGAGCCTTGTGAAGGACCCTCAGGTTTTTAATTTTTTTTATTATTATTATTATTTCTTTTGGTGAGGAAGATTGTCCCTGAGCTAACATCTGTTGCCAGTGTTTCCCCTTTTGCTTGAGGAAGATTGTCCCTGAGCTAACATCTGTGCCAGCCTTCCTCTATTTTGTATGTGGGTTCCCACCACAACCTGGCTTGATGAGCAGTGTATAGGTCTGTGTCCAGGATCCAAACCTGTGAACCCCAGGCCACCCAGTTGGTGCACACAAAGTTAACCATTATGCCATTAGACTGGCTCCGTGACCTCCATGTTTATACAAATATTTATGAACATAGGATGTGGGGGTTGAAGGAGATTTGGTTGTGTTTATTTTGTTGATTGGTTGGTTTGTGAAACAAAAAGAGATGGCATTATATACATTATTCTACAACTTGATATATTCATTTTATAATATGTCTTGGACTGTTCTCTGGATTAGTAAATATTCAGTAGAGTTCTTTGTGTATTGTATTCCCAAAGGCAGAAATCGCATATAGGCACATCTCCCCTCAAGTAATATGGAGTATAATGTATGTATGGTTTTGATCAGTGATTTGTGTATTTAGATGTGTAATTTACATTGTAAAAATTGGAATCTCTACTTGTTCTTCTCATTTGTAGGTTATTGTATTTGCCTTCTGTAGATAATTTATCAGTTAATTCTTTTGTAGTTATTATTTCTCTGCAGCTTTTTGTTATTACTCAATTTCTTCCTGAAGAAGACCAAAGAATCCTTCACTATATGCTTTATTCTCTGGAGCATTATGCTTTATGTCTTTGTCGATGACGGAAGAAATTATTTTTTTCTCAGTGACATTTTATTTAGATTTTGCCAACTTCCGTCAGCTTTTTCAAGCTGATTGATTCTATTATTTGTGATTATATGTTCCTAGGACTAATAGGCTTAATGATATGCACCATTTAAAGTATCTGTCCCTCCCCAACTCTTTTGTTTTTCCAGTGGGGTTATATAGTTGAATTTAAGTAAGTTAGTGCTAATATGACATAACTTTCTTTAGATACACCTCATTCTTTTTTCTTTTTTTATTGAGGTATAATTGACATATAACTTTGTACTAGTTTCAGGTATACAACATAATGATTCAATGTTTGTATATCTTGCGAAATGATCACCTCAGTAAGTCTAGTTAACATTTGTCACTATATATAGTTACAGAATTTCTTTGTGATGAGAACTTTTCACATGTACTCTTAGCAGCTTCCAAATATGCAGTACAGTATTAGCTATAGTCGCCATGCTGTGTATTATATCCCCATGACATTTATTTTATAACTAGAAGTTTGTACCTTTTGACTACTGTCACCCATTTTGCCCACTCCCAGACCTCATTCTTTTTCTTTATTTTTATTGAGGTTATGATAGTTTACAACATTGTGAAATCTCAGTTGTATGTTATTATTTGTCAGTCACCATATAGCTACGCCCCTTCACCCTTCATGCCCACCCTGCACCCCTCTTCCCCCTGGTAACCACTAAATAGTTCTGTTTGTCCATGTGTTTGTTTATCTTCTACGTATGTGTAAAATCATACAATTTTTATCTTTCTCTGTCTGGGTTACTTTGCTTAGCATAATATCCTCAAGGTCCATCCATGTTGTTGCGGGTATGACGATTTTGTCATTTGTTTATGGCTGAGTAGTATTCCATTGTGTATATATACACCATATCTTCTTTATCCAATCATCAGTCAGTGGGCACTTGTGTTGCTTCCACATCTTGGCTATTGTGAATAATGCTGCAGTGAATGTAGGGGTGCATAAGTCTCTTTGACTTGTTGATTTCAAGTTCTTTGGATAGATAACCAGTAGTGGGATAGCTAGGACATATGGTATTTCTATTTTTAATTTTTGGAGTAATCTCCATACTATTTTTCATAGTGGCTGCATCAGTTTGCATTCCCACCAGCAGTGTATGATGGGTCTCTTTTCTCCACAACCTTTCCTACATTTGTTAATTTTTGTCTTGGTAATTCTAGCCATTCTAACGGGTGTAAGGTGATATTTTAGCATTTCCCTGATGATCAGTGATATTTAGCATCTTTTTATGTGCCTGTTGGCCATCTGTATATCTTCTTTGGAGAAATGTCTGTTCATATCCTCTTCCCATCTTTTGATCGGGTTGTTTGACTTTTTTGTTGTTGAGTTGTGTGAGTCTTTATATATTATGTATTATGGAGATTAACCCCTTGTCACATATATGATTTGCAACTATTTTTTCCCAGTTCGTAGGTTGTCTTTTCATTATGATCCTGATTTCCCTTGCCTTATAGAAGCTCTTTAGTCTGATGAAGTCCCACTTGTTTATTTTTTCTTTTGTTTCCCTTGTCCATAAGACATGGTGTTCAAAAAGATCCTTTTAATACTGATATCAAAGAGTGTACTGCCTATATTTTCATCTAGAAGTTTTATGGTTTCAAGTCTTACCTTCAAGTCTTTGATCCATTTTGAGTTTATTTTTCACACCTCATTCTTTTTAATTGCTACACAGGAGCTCCAGTATAACATTAAAGAGAAATTTGAGAAAACAAAAAAGGTAGGGGAGGAGGGACAGCTTTACTTTTTTCCTTCTAAACTTTTTCTGGCTAGGAGCTTCAGTATGATGTTAAATAGAAGTGGTGAGTGTAGATGTATTAGTCAGGAGTCTCCAGAGAAACAAACAGAACCAATAGGATGTGTGTGTGTGTGTTTATTTAAAGAATTGGCCCACATGATTATGGAGTTGGTGAAGTCTCATAATCTGCAGGGTTACTTGGCAAACTTGGAGACCCAGGAGAGCTGTTAGCTTAGTTCTAGTCTAAGTCTAAAAGCCTGAGAACCAGGAAAGCCTTTTATGCAATTCCTGTTGAAGGTCAGCAGGCTCAAGACCCAGGAAGAACTGATGTTTCAGTTTGAATGGAAGGCAGGAGCTGATGTCTCAGTTAGACATCCAGGCAGGAAGAATTCTTTCTTAATCTGAGGTGGGTCAGCCTTTTTGTTCTGTTCAGTTCTTCAACTGATTGCATTAGGGAGGGCACTCAGCCTTAGTCAGTCTGCTATTCAAGTGCTAATCTTATCGAAAAACACCCAGAATATCTGGACACCCCAAGGCCCAGTTAAGTTGACACATGAAATTAACCATCAAAGTAGACATCATTGTTTTCTTCTTAATCTGAAAAGAAAGCATTCAGTCTTTCAACTTTAACTATAATGTTAGCTGTAGGTTTTTCATAGATGCCCTTTATTCAAGAAATCTTCTTTCTACTTTGCTGAGAGTTTTTATTCTGAAAAGGATAAAAAAGGTGCACTTTGCCAAATGCTTTTTCTATTTATTGAGATGATCATATGGTGTTTATTTTTTTGTCTGTTAATTTGATTGATTTTCAAGAGTGGAAACCAATGTTGTGTTTCTGAAATATGCTCCACGTGGTGAAAATGTAGCAGCCTTTTTATATTTTGCTGGATTCAATTTATTAGTATTTTGTTATGGATTTTTGTGTCTATGCTCATGGGGAGTATTGGTCTGCACTTTTCTTTACATATAATGTTTTTTGCTGATTTTGGTATCGGAATAATGTTGGCCTTATAAATTGAGTTGAGAAGGCTTCCCCTTCTCAGTTTTCTGAACAAGTTTATGTAGGATTGGTATTATTTCTTCCTTAAATGTTTGGTGGTATTTACTCTCAGCCACCTGAGCTTGGAGTTTCCTTTGTGGGAAGGTTTTTAATTAGATATTTAATTTCTTTAATGGATGTATGTAGAGAAGGATTTTCTGTTTCTTTTGTGTAAGTTTGGTAATTTTTGTCTTTTGAAGAATTTGTTTTAAGTTGTTAAATTTATTGGCCTTAAGTTCATAATAGCCCCTTAAATTAGTTTTCTATTGCTGTGTAACAAATTACCACAAACCTAGGCGCTTAAAACAAGATTTGTTTATTAGCTCACATTTCTTTGGTCAGAAGTCTGAGCATGGTCTCGCTGGGTTCCTGCTTATGCTCTTACTAGATTGAAATCCAGGTGTTAGTTGGGCTGCATTCCTTCCTGAAGGCTCTGGGGAAGAATCTACTTCCAAGGTGATTCAAGTTACTGGCGAAGTTCAGTTCCTTGCAGTTGTAGGACTGAAGCTCTCATTTCCTTGCTGGCTGTTTGCTGGTGATTATTCTTAGTTACTAGAGTCGTTTTTCAGCAGCTGGCTCTGTGGCTCTCTCCATTTTTAAATGTGGAAACAGGATTTCCCCAGCATCTAATCTTTATGCTTTGAATCTCTTGCAAAGAGAGCCTGGTTCCTTTTAAGGGCTCACCAATGGGTCGGGCCCATGAAAGACAATCTCCCTTCCTTAAAGTCAACTATACCACATAGTATAACCTAATCACAGCAATGAAACCATTATCTTTACAGTTCCAGAGATTTTACAGGGCACATAATTCTCTGGAGTATGTAATGAAAAGCCTAGGTGGTCAATGAAGATTCATTACTCTGCCTGACTGGCACTTGACGGTCTTTCAATCCTGTGAGAGTGCTTACACTTCTGTAGCATACAGCTTCTTGGTTAGTCTTTTCCCAGCCTTGTGGCATTTCACTTTTCAGGTGTACATCTTAATATTCAGCAGAAGCCTGAACTCAGTGCTGTCCCAAAACTAGAAGATGGCATTAGTGTAGTCAGAGCTCAAAATGCCTTCTAATTATAGCTTTTGTGGGAAAGGGGTCTTGTACCTCAGAAAGAGAATGAGGATCTCCCTCTCCACTTTTTTTTTTGTGGTTATTTTCTCTGTTCTCATTTGCCCCAGTCTCTAAGAAGTCCTGTGGCAAGAGCAATGGGGACAGACCTAAAATGTAGAGAGTTGAACCTTCCTCTCTTAGGAAGTTAGGGGAGTTGTAGCTCCAAGAGAATGGGGTAAATCCTCCTTGGCTTCCTCCCTACCCCCCTTTCTGTTCTTCTGCTGTTTGGCATAGTTGCAGGAAGTGCACGTGAATAAAACCTTAGCTTTCTGGCTGAATGACAAGAAAAGAAGAGCCCCAGGCAACCAGACATACGTGGATGATTGCAGAGTGGGAAGAGCTCAGGAAAACAACCCCTTAAAGTTGTTTATGCTTATAGGTTTCTTCCTGAGCTGTACATATGTGGATCTGAGTTTTAACTGCCTACATACTTTCAGAACTGAACTGTGGTGTGGACTACCACCCAAGTCTCAGACTGGTCATTGTATGGTGCACACATAGGACAAATCCAAATAGGCCTGCAGAGGATTTGAATAGTGAACCGGTATTGGAACCACTGCGTACAAGAAGGCTTGTTGGAACTTGCAGCCTGAACCTAACCATTGTCTCCTAAAACAAACATATTAACGTTCTCTGTAGGATATAAACAAGACCCAGAATTTTATACCATAATGGTCAAAATGTCTAGGATGCAATACAAAATTAGTTGGCTTATAAAGAACTAGGAAAATCTCAAGTCATATGTAATGATAATCAACAGATATCAATGCTGAGATGACATAGATATTGAAATTATCTCACAAAGATGTCAAAGCAGTTATTATTAAAAATGTTCCAACAATTAAGGGCAAACATAATTGAAAGGAGTGGCAAAATAGAAAGTCTCAGGCAAGAAATAGAAAATATAAGGAGGAACCAAGTGGAAAATTTAGAGCTGAAAAATAATAACTAATTAAAAAACTGAACTAGTGGAATGATAATGAGAAAGGAAGGAGTTGGTGAACTTGAAGATTAATCAATAAAAAACTTCCAGTTTGAACAATAGAGAGAAAAATTGGGGAGAGAAAACTCTACAGAGCCTCAGATACCTGTGCAGCAATATCAGAAGATCTAACATTTGTGTTATCTGAGTCCCAGAAAGAAAAGAGAAAGAGTACAGTTCATAAAAACTGTTTAAGGAAATTATTACTGGAACCTCTCCAAAGCAGGCAAAAGACATAAATAGAACAGATTTAAGAATCTTAGCAGACCCCAAAGAGGATAAACCCATAGAATTCCAAGCCCAGATACATACCATAATGCACTTATTAGTCATAAATCATAACACCTCATAGTCTTGTTGTATGCCTCAGCACTCCTAACCTGTTAAAATATTTATAACCTGAGGAAAGAAAGAAACTGTATCTTAATCTTTTTATCTCAATGCCTGGAACACTAATTAAATATTTGGGCAATGAATTAATACATTTCAATGTAACTATCTCCTAACATCTTTGTGTGCTTAGTTAAAGGTAGCAGATGACTCCTCCCATAAGCCAGAACAAATCTGCCACTTTACAAAGTGATACTTGATGAAACCATGGGAATTTCAGCCTAGTCATGCTACTGATCTTTTTTGTGTTCATCAAAGGCAAAGTATAGTGGATTTTCGCAGTATTGTTGAACAAGAAGGAAATTAGGTGTCAAAGCCCAACAGAGAACCTTTTTTTTTTTTGAGTACTTTATTTTTATTTATTTATTTTATTGAGGTCATAATCGTTTATAACATTGTGAAATTTCAGTTATACATTGTTATTTATCAGTAACCATGTGTATGTGCCCCTTTACCCCTTATGCCTACCCTCCAACTCCCTTACCCTCTGGTGACCACTAATCAGTTCTCTTTGTCCGTGTGTGTATCTTCTACATACGAGTGAAATTGCACAGTGTTTGTCTTTCTCTGTTTGGCTTATTTCACTTAACGTAATACCCTCAGGGTCCATCCACGTTGTTGCAAATGGGACAACTTTGTCACTTTTTATGGCTGAGTAGTATTCTATTGTATATAAACACCACATCTTCTTTATCCATTCATCAGTTGATGGGCACTTGGGTTGCTTCCATGTCTTGGCTTTTGTGAATAATGCTGCAGTGAACATAGGGGCACATAAATCTCTTTGAATTGTTGACTTCAAGTTCTTTGGATAGATACCCAGTAGTGGGATACCTGGGTCGTATGGTATTTCTATTTTCAGTATTTTGAGAAATCTTCATACTGTTTTCCATAGTGGCTATACCAGTTTGCATTCCCACTAGCAGTGTATGACAGTTCCCTTTTTTCCACATCCTCTCCAACATTTGTTATTTTTTGTCTTGATGATTATAGCCATTCTAATGGGTGTAAGGTGATATCTCAATGTAGTTTTTATTTGCATTTCCCTCACAATTAGTGATTCATGTGCCTGTTGGCCATCTGTATATCTTCTCTGGAAAAATGTCTGTTCATATCCTCTGCCCATCTTTTGATCGGGTTAGTTGTTTTTTTCTTGTTGAGTTGTATGAATTCTTTATATATTTTGGAAATTAACCCCTTGTTAGGTATATGATTTGCAAATATTTTCTCCCAGTTGGTGAGTTATTTTTTGTTTTGTTGATGGTTTCCTTTGCTGTGCAGAAGCTTTTTAGTCTGATGTGGTCTCATTGTTTATTTTTTCTTTTGTTTCTCTTGCCTTGAGTAGACATGGTATTTGAAAAGCTACTGCTAAGACCAACGTCAAAGAGCATGCTGCCTGTGTTTCTTGAAGGAGTTTTATGGTTTCGAGTCTTACCTTCAAGTCTGTAATCCATTTTGAGTTAATTTTTGTGTATGCTGTTGCTGCCAGGGGCCTGGGTTCTTGTACTGGTAGAGCTGTTGTTGGGGCTGCTGCTGCTGAGGGCTAGGCCACAGGTTCTGCTCTGATTTCTGAAGCCTCAGGTCACAGGTGCCACCTGCCACTGCTAGGGTAGGGACTAAGCCACAAATGTTGTTGCTGGTCCTGTAGCGTCTGGCCAGTGTGCTTTGTGAGACCGCAAGTCAGGGCACCCTGTTCCTGCTGGGAATATCTGAGTTTTGGTTGCTGTCCCCACTGCTGGAAAGACCAGCGCCACTGCCAGGGCAGTAGAAGGGGGCTGGGTTGCTGGCACTGCTCTGTGTGTGTCCTGAAGCCTGAGGACATGTGTGGCACTTGCCATGCTGAGGAGGGGCAGGGGCCAAGCCATAAATAAGTGCCTTTGCATCCTGTGGTTGCTGGCGTGTGTGCTAGTATGAGGATCCCCATTTTGGATCGCCACTTCCGGAGGAGGGAGAGGGAGCTGGTCTCCTAGTTCCACTGCCTCCTAGAGATCCAGTCCACCAACCTTTAGATATATTGAGGCATGGATCCCTCAGGCGTTCTCGTGTGCTGTTCAGGGAGTCCTTTGTTGGTCCATAGATGTCAGACTGGTTGGAACTTAGAGGAGAGAGACAAAGGGAACAACTCACTCTGCCGTGATGCTAATATCGCTATCCTGTTGAACTCCTTTTAAGATAAGATTTGGTACAATGGGGGCGAACCTTTCCTAACCTCCTGATACATTAAAACTCCCATCTGTAGTGTGTTTTCAAACTGATGCTCAGTCTTCCTGAGATATATTAGGAAGGAAAAGAAGACTTGGAAATCTGGGTTTTGCGCTCTTTCTTCCTACCTTCCATTTAATTTTACTAACACTAAATGCCATTTATTGAGCATTTCCTGATGGGGCTATTTCTTAATTGCTGAGCAAATAATTGTTTTATAGTTCTTACAGGCAACTGAAATTTTCTTTAGAGAATAAAGTAATTATGAAAATAAACAGTTGTGTATCAATATGCTTTCTCTTATTCTGTCTTGGCTGTTATAAATACTAGTATTGTTGGTTGCTCATAGTTTAGATACTTTGGGTATAGCATAAAGATAGATACAAAGATTTCCTAAATGTGCTGTTATATGTAAGTCCATCTTTGTAATTATCCTTATCATCTTTACAAACTAAAAATGAAAGTCCCCAGACTTTTTGCCTAATTTCTGTGAACACAAGGAAATATCATTTAAAGTGGTTTAGAGACATGGACTTAAAAGTTGCCTAGGCTATGGCTATTCAGTCTTGAAACTGTTTGTTTAAAAATGGGAACACAAACCTAAATGATTGTTTTTAAAAAGGAATACCAAAAAAAAATTTCCGTTTCCTTCTTACTTTTGTTACTTTGAATGAGTTTTGGGTTGATTGTGGGCATTTGGTCGTATATCTGTTTATAGGATCTTAAATTTAGATCATCCAGCTATTTTATGTGATGCTTTGTAGAATATTAATTATTAAATATTTTAAAGATAACATTATAAAATAAAATCCAAGATCACTTAAGACAATGACAAATCACCAATATTCTTGCTATCCTACTACTTTTATTTGTATTCTTTTCTTTACACACTCAACATGTGAATATGCTTTTGATGAGTATATATAATATTTTATTTCATGTTTTATTTGATTACATCATAAATAATTTTCCCCTTTTATACAGTGTAGGTTTCATGATACATTGAAAGTAAGAGACATAGAGTATCTAAGTAGATGCTGGTACCATTCTCGTTGTGGTAGAGAAAATAGGTGATTATGGTTAGTTAGTTTCTAAGGAAGAGTTTTGTTTGAGTTTTATATGGGAGAGACTTGCATAGGTTTATAACCTGCTGGGGAGAGAGATTTTTTCCCCAGTGCAGCGGAGCAAAGGAGCAAGGTCTAAGTACTTGGAAAGTTGGAACAAGGTGGAACCAGGAACCCTGACTAGAAGGAATGCCCTTTTTCTTGTGAAGTTGAATGGAATCAGTTCTGTGTTCAGATAAAAATTCCTGGTGGCATGAGAGTTTACTGTATTTTTAGTAATCCTGTGTAATCCCTATTACTTACTTTACTGTGTTAAATAATCCATATGTATTTGAAATAATCAATTTTCTTCTTTTAGCTTCATTCTTTTTAAAGATTTTATTTTTCCTTTTTCTCCCCAAAGCCCCACAGTACATAGTTGTAGATCTTCTTTTTTAGTTGTGGGTCCTTCTGGTTGTGGCATGTGGGATGCCACCTGAGCATGGCTTGATAAGTGGTGCCATATCCGCACCCAGGATCCGAACCAGCAAAACCCTGGGCCACCGTAGTGGAGTGCACAAGCTTAACCACTCGGCCACGGGGCCGGCCCCTTAAAATTTTTTTAAAGGAAAATTTCAAACATACACAAAAGTAGAGAGATAGTATAATCAACTTCTATGAACCCATCACTTGGCTTCAGTAGTTATTCTGACAGCTTTTTAATAATTTTTCTTTTTAATTATCTTTTTAATGATTTTGAAATATTTAACCCTTTAATCCATCTATGTTTATTTTGCAGGAGTTAGATTACTGAATACTATTTATTAAAGTAAGCCATCCTTACCCTGTTATATTATGAAGTATTTAGTTTACTAGCCTGTAGTTCTTTTTATGCCAGTATAACATCATTTAAATTATCTTAATAGGTTTTAAACTCATATAATTGTAATATATTATGAATATTTATAATAATTTAAAAAATTAATGGTATCAATATTTAAAATTTTGTATTACAATTTACTGTGTTTTAATATCTTTGGATAAGAGATTCTTGGGTTTAGCTTCATTTTCAAAATTAGGATAGTCACTCTTTTAACAAGTCAAAATTTTTATTGATAAGCTTTTTTAAAGATTTTATTTTTTCCTTTTTCTCCCCAAAGCCCCCCGGTACATAGTTGTGTATTCTTCGTTGTGGGTTCTTCTAGTTGTGGCATGTGGGACGCTGCCTCAGCGTGGTCTGATGAGCAGTGCCATGTCCACGCCCAGGATTCGAACCAACGAAACACTGGGCCGCCTGCAGCGGAGCGCGCGAACTTAACCACTCGGCCACGGGGCCAGCCCCTTGATAAGTTTTTTTAAATTAAAGAAAGACAAACCTAGTAATTGCACATATGTATTCATTCGTTCAGTAAATATTTATTGAGTACTACTGTGTGCTCTGATTCTAATTCTAATTCAGAGTTCTAACTCTAGTTTTAGAATTCTAATTCTAATTCAGATGTGACTGGTTGACTAATGTCACATCTGAATAAATCAATATAAAAACCTTTTACCTTAAAATGCTTTTACCTTAAAGTATGTCATTGAGTTAGTTTCTGTGCTTTAGTACTGTTTTTAGTTCTACTTTTACTGCTCATTTTTAAATTGGAGATTATTAGTCATGTCTTTTAAAAAAACTATATAAATGACTGAGTAAAATTTTCTGGGACATTTTACATATGTCATGCTTCACTCTGGACCTGAGTCTTTAGGAAAAAATGAAAGACAGCGATTTGTAGCATAATTGTAACTATGGCTAGAATAGCTTTAGTTGGCTCTAGGCTTATAATGACAAATTCATAAATTATTAAGAAGTAGAGAGAGACTTTGGAGACATTTTGTCTGCATCTGCTTTCTCAACTATACATAAGAGTAAGACAAGGCCCCGAGTAAATGAAGTCAGTGGAAGCAAGCATATGATAGTAGTTTTTATACTTATAGTTTTGGTTTCTTTAGACCCATTTATACCATTGAGACCCCTGGTATTTTTTAGATGGCCTACGCAGTAAGTGAAAAATAGGTAAAGCTAACAGTTTAAAATGTGAATAATTTACTGATTAATTTCAGTCTGATGGTTCTGTGGACAGGTAGGCTTTTTTAGAGTTGGTGTGCTTCTCCCAGTATATGTTTCTTCATTCTCCAAAATAGAGGTGTTTCAGTGGTGCAATATTCATGATTCTGTGTTTGTTTTTGTCTCTCTCGTTACAGGTTCACGTCAGAGCTGGCCTTTTTCATGGTACTGAACTTCTGTGTAAAACCATCGTAAGCTCAGAGATATCAGGGAAAAATGATCACATTTGGAATGAACCACTGGAATTTGATATTAATACTTGTGACCTGCCACGAATGGCTCGATTATGTTTTGCAGTTTATGCAGTTTTGGATAAAGTGAAAACAAAGAAATCAACTAAAACTATTAATCCCTCTAAATATCAGACCATCAGGAAATCTGGGAAAGTGGTAATTATATACTTATATACTAACATCTGAAAAAATTTTTATAATGGAATAATTTTAAGACCCTTTGAAAAAATTGAATAATAGAAGTAAAATTAAATCATATAACTTTGATCCCTAAGAACTGATTTCAAAAAGACAATAAATCTCCATTTTTATGTCCTGTTCATTCGTTTCTTCTTTTGGCAAATTTATTTTAGTAAATATACTATAAGTGTTATAAATGTAATACTTTTTAGCATATATAGTTAAAAAAGAATGAGGAGATTTAAAAAATTACAGATCTATAGTCCCTTCACAAAAATCCCAGGTGCCGGATGTGTACAGGTCCACAGTCCCTTCATGAAAATTCCACGTGCCAGATATGTTTCAAAATTCAGAATTTTGGACATTTTAGAAAGGTCATTGATTTCTCACTCAACACACCTTGGAGGGTCTGGGACACAAATCTGTAGTCAAACACATCAATATCTACCAGTGAAATACATGGAAATTCAAAATAAATGAGACAAATGACTATTAATTAGCTTCATGTTATTTCTGTCCATGTTTTACTGTCAAATGAGTTACGAAAAAAACTTTAATTTTCAGAGTTTCTTGGATTTTGAAAATGTGGATAAAAGATGGTGGATCTTTTCTGATATTCTCATCTTCCATTTTATATTTTTAGTCTAGTCTTTTTCATTTTCTTCGTAGTTTATAAAAAGTTTTTTTAGGGGATGGGGACATGAGTTTTATACGTTTAAGAAAAATTGGTTACTATGTTTATCTATGTGAATTTGTATTCTTTCATTCTTAACATGAGAATGAAAGCATTTCCTCTGGTAATTATCATAGGTTTTTTAAAAAAATAAATTTTAATGTCTAAAAAGTCACAGAAGAGTTGCTTCCTTAGTGTTTTTCTTCCACTGATACAGAATTTTACTCAAAGCATTCGAGTATTTATAAGGTTTTTTGATAAACTGTGATCAAGTTAATTAGTCTGAGTGTCTGAGCGTCTACATAAAAGTCCCATTAGCTTGGTGCTTCCTTTTTAGAAATAGAAATAAATTCTGTAATACCTGAAGAATTGGCCTTCTCTTATGTTAAGATTTGTATACTTTGAAAGCTTATAAAACATACAACCTGACATTATATCACACATATTTTCTTGAATCATTAAAAATTTCTCACTGTTGTCAATGGCTATACAATTCTGTTTTTTGGATATACTATTTTATTGTGAGACATTAATTGACTTTTGGGTTTTCTGGAATCATTATAAAGATGTTGAACATTTCCCTATGGATATCTTTTTATTTTCACTGGTGTTTTGGGAATCATCTAGAACTGTAGAAATTTGTAGAACTAACATTATTGAACACAAAGCATGTACATGTTCACACCTTAAAGTTCATTCTTAACATATTTGTGCAATGTTATCTTTTTCAACAGCATTATCCAGTAGCATGGGTAAATACGATGGTTTTTGACTTTAAAGGACAATTGAGATCTGGAGACGTAATATTGCACAGCTGGTCTTCATTTCCTGGTAAGAATTACATCTGAATCCTTAGTGTTAAAGAGTAACTTTTGGCATGTGGAGTAGCTAATGTTTCTTTATGACTCACTCTTTTTTCCATTTAGTAAAGAAACCATTATTTCGTGTCTTTATTGTTTATTCTAAAACAGGTTTCCATGAATACTGTAATGTATTCAAAAGTGATTTGTATTTGAGTATATTTGTTATGTCAATGCATGTGTTCTCTCTTTAAACATTTTGTTTTTATAGGTTTTTGAGAAATTTTCCTAAGAAATAATGTCTTCTTTATAACAACCTGTATTGCTCCTAATTGTACTAAATTTCTACACTAATAGAATGAACATGCACCACTGTGGGAGGAATAGACAAAACACTTGTTCTTTAGTTGACTTTAGCCTGAAATTTGAGCTAAGAGGAGCAACATCCACATGCTACATTTCTCAAATACTAATCAGAGTACACTCAGGGAGAGATGGTTTTATCCCCATTTTACAAATGAGGAAAGTGAAGCTCAGAGATAAGAAATTAGTCATTGTTATATAATTGGTTCAAGCTTAAGATTTGTACAAAAAACTGCTTGACTCATTCCATTATCACATATTGCTTTCCCAAATGTTGGAAATTTTAGTGTAAACTGTGCGTTATAATAGTTGTTTTCTTTTTTTTCCTGTCTTCATGGTTGGTTGGTTAGTAAAATTGTGTACTTGCATTTTTAAATTATTTTGTGGGTGACAGGCGTTTGAAAATGTTCATCTGTTAGTGGTTGCTACATGAGAAAGTGTTCTTGGATAATCAGTTATCCGTGAACATATTTATAAACTCCTCACATTCTAATACTTTGTGTGAGTGTATATTGTTTTATTCCTACCCTTTCCTGCATATACCTCCAATAATTTTCACTAATCACATTATTCTCCAAATATAGAAGAGCAGTGTGCATTTACACATTTCTTAAGAGGAACTGTCGTTTTACTGAGTAAAAATTATGCATTTCACCAGTATACTTTTTTGAAAATCTTAATTTAGATTCACACATGTTTTCCACAACACCAAGCAACTTGACTTGTATTTTTAGAAAAATTTTTGGTGGTATTCACTTGGCATGCCGTGAACCTGACTTAGTCTTTAGCAAAATGTAAGATGAAAAATAATAAATGAACACATTTGCCCTGCATGTATCAACTCTAGAATTATCATATTTATCTCAATAGGATCAAGCCAGAAACAAAGGAACTACTCTATAATCTAGAGTCCCTATGTCATCATTAAAAGATATGTAACCACTTTTATTGGTTGCTTTTGTATCTTTCCAGAATTCTTCATGTATACGGTAGGAAATACAAATGTAGATTTCTGTTTTTCTCCCTATTCTTCCGCAAAATACCACGTTTTGTGCCATGTTCTGCTCTTTGCACTTTTAACCTTGTCTATCTACATAGAGTCTTACTGCTGCTGCTTAAAGCAGAGTTATCTTTTGATGTTATAAACAGTGTTATAATGAATAACCTCGCTTATGTGTGGGTATATATCTAAGATAAATTTCCAGAGGTGGATTTATTGAGTCTAAGAATACATATTTTTTTTTTTTTTTAAAGATTTTTATTTTTTGCTTTAGTACATAGTTGTATATTTCTCGTTGTGGGTTCCTCTAGTTGTGGTATGTGGGACGCTGCCTCAGCGTGGTTTGATGAGCAGTGCCATGTCCGCGCCCAGGATTCGAACCAACGAAACACTGGGCCGCCTGCAGCGGAGCGCACAAACTTAACCACTCGGCCACGGGGCCAGCCCCTGAATACATACAGTTTTAATTTTGATCAGTAATCACAAATTGCTCTCCAATAGAGATTGTACCAATTTGTACTCTCCAAAAGTGTCTTTATTTGTGATCACTTTTAACCAAGATTACCTTTACATGTTTGGGGCTGATAGGAATACAAAAATGCTAACATTTGACTTCAGGTAGGTTACATTTGAAGGACAAATAAGTATAATGCTATTGGATAGCAAGTATAGGATTATAATTTGCTGAGATATCAGCCTTAGAGGTGTATAAATTAGGAGAATTGCTTCTGTTCAGGTGAAAATGGAATCTGTGAGATGTGAGAATATTAAACAAGAGCAGCAAAGGATTGATTATGGAGCTGAAACTTGTAAATACTTTGTAAAGACTTTCTAGCTTTGGGAGATAATTATGAGTGCGCATACTATCTGGACGTTAAACCTAGACCGAATGGACTTTTGTCTTTTATTTCCTCAGGAAGTACAGAGAGAGCAGCTGTGCTAAAAATCAGTAAAGGGAAAGAGAATTTAGTTTGGAGAGGGCAGACTTGAGATTGTAATGCTAACTGTTCTCTCTTCTTGTGTTTATGTCTCTTCACAGTTTACTTATCTGTGAAATGAGAAAGTTATATGAGCTCCAGGGTTTTACGACAACATTGAAATTTTTAGATTCCCGTGCACAGTCCTATGAATGGACCATGTTTCGAGTGGTAGAGAAGAAGAGGGAGGGCACTGAAGAGAGAAGCAGTTGGCGAGATTAAAGGAGTTCCACTTGAATAGAGTGTTACAGAAACTACCAGAGAAGGTTACAGAAATTACCAGAAAAGGTTAACTGTATCAGCAGCTACGGGATAATAAAGGAACATTAACAACATTAGATTTATTAAAAGGAGTGTCATTGATGATTGTCAACATATCAGTTTGGGTATTGTGATGACGGTGGAAATCAGATTACATGTGATTAAGAAATCTATATATGGTGATGTGTCACTTAACGCTGGGGTACGTTCTGAGAAATGCATTCTTGGGTGATTTTGTTGTGTGAACTATAGTAGCGTAGCCTACTACACACTATATATACTAAATTTTTTTGTGAGGAAGATTGGCCCTGAGCTAACATCTGTGCCAATCTTCCTCTGTTTCTTGTATGTGGGATGCTGCTACAGCATGGCCTGATGAGCGGTGTGTAGGTCCACGCCTAAGATCTGCACCTATGAACTCCGGTCTGCTAAAGCAGAGCATGTGAACTTACCCACTACGCCAGCAGGCTGGCCTCTGTGTGGTCCTAGTATTAGGGGGCCATCATCATATATGTGGTCCGTCATTAACCCAAATGTCGTTATGTGGTGCATGACTGTACAGTAATGAAATAATAACATTTTCTATGGGCCACCTAATTTTGATGGAGGGAGAGCAGTTCCAATTAAGTTTTTTCCAAGATTGAGAATACGTAACAGATTTAAAGAGGTGAGGTAGCCATTAATTTTTGTTAACTTTCTAGTTGCAAAGATGTATATAAACTTATATTCAAATTTTGTGCCAAGCATTAACAGAAAATTCAAGGCTTACTGATATAAATGTCTACTAAACTTCCTTAGATGACACACTTTTTAAGTAATTTTTGTGGTTGGAGTACATTAAATTTCTTAGTTAAGTTTCAAAAACATTTTCTTAAGCATCAAAATTATTTGCATTTTTTAGATGAACTTGAAGAAATGTTGAATCCAATGGGAACTGTTCAAACAAATCCATATACTGAAAATGCAACAGCTTTGCATATCAAATTCCCAGAGAATAAAAAACAACCTTATTATTACCCTCCCTTCGATAAGGTAAGCTGATTATTTAAAGGGCCATTATGCATGAAATAATTGAATTATTAGTTTCTGGCTCTGTGTTTATAGTTTAAGCTCTCTATTTCTCTTTCAAAATGTCAAATACATTGACAGCTGGGTTCACTGGAAAGATCACTGAACAGGGAGCCAACTCTGTTTAGTCCTGGCTTTGTCTCTGACCAGGGGAGACATGGCATCTCTGGAGTTCAGGTTTCTCATTTATAAAATGAGGACATCATAGTTGTTCTCTGAGGGTCCTTTTCAACTTAAAAGGGCTATACACGCATTCATATGTAACTCTGAACATGTGGATACAGTAAAACATGCCCAGCATGTTGGTTCAGAGACTAAAGACATAATCACTGCTGTGTTAGAGCTGGTATTCGAAGATGATTTTTGTTGAATATTAATATTAGTATGACTTCCTAAGGTACTGTTATTTTTGTAGAATCTACAGCAAGGACTTTTGTTTGTAAAACACATTTCCTTAGTATACAAACTACCTGTCTTGGGAATGAGGAGAGTATCTGTTAGGGGCTGAAAATAGGGCTTTGATAATTTACATGCTAAGAGGGCTAAGCGTTGTGTATCTTCATTTTTGGCATCTTTGTTTCTGCTGTGATTGATACTGATTTTTGTGAGGAAATCTTTGGGCAAATTCTCAGATAATAAACAAGAAGTTTCTTTTATTTCTTTAATCCATTTGAGAACAAGCTAGCTTTAAAATTTGGTATTATACTAAGTAATATTTAAATTAATCTACCTGTTCACTTAATTGTATTTTAACGTTCAGCACTACCAGACCTGTATAGAGTAGATTTTTAAGGTTGTATGTAAATTAAATTTATGTGACTCAATGTTTCTTCCTTTACTTTCATTTTAATTGAATTTTACTCACCTAAGAAGTAGCTTTTTGTTTAAAGTTCTTCTAAATTGTTTTTCTGATCAATAATATACAACCAAATTAAATTTTGTGATTATTACAATAGAAATCTCAAATATGTCAGGAGCCGTATACTTTAGTGTACATTGAGTAGAAAAATGTACCTTTTGATTCATCAATTACATTTATGCCATGGCTTTCTTCCTTAGAATAAAAGTTTTCCATGATGCGTAGCTATCTGTGATACATTTAATAGTTCTAGCTCTGACTATTTTTGTGTTTAATTATGTCAACAATCAGGTATAGTTCATTTTGGATCAAATGAGATGCTTTTTGAGGTATTTTTATAATATAACATACTGTGAAATTATAAGTATTTCAATCTAATACTTCAAGAAAAGTCCAGTTTCTTTAAAATGTTTTATTTCAGCTTTGCTTAATCTACAATGGTCACTAAACTTTCCTTTTGCCTTTATAAAATCCTTTGGAGAGTCTGTCTTTGAAGATCAACTTGGGATGGAGATTTTAGTCTTTAAATATGTATAAATATGTTTATACTTAGTCATTTTCCTTTAATTGTACAATTTATATATTATCTTTGTAAAAACAAATCAAATAATACAGATATAGAGTGAAATTTCTCATTCGTTTTATTTAATGTAACTTTTTTTGTTGTACTCACTTGCAAACATTTTGCTTTTCAAATCAATTTTAATGGTTATTGCTTAATTATTCAAGAATTTGCTTCATTCTTTTCAAGAATCAGAGTCCCTTTTGAACTTAATGAATTTTAAAAATATTTTTAGGCTCTCTCTTGACATTCCTTCTACTTTTGATATCTGTTAATTCAGAAAAAAACATAATGACAAATGACAAAAACATTCTATTTTTAGTAACTCTTACATAGCTGCATTTTCTTAACCAGAATACATTTATCTATATTAAAATACTTTTTTCATGTACATGTGCTAGCCACTACTTATTCTATGTACAGACAGTCTTAGTGCATCCTATGAATCACAGTCCCTTTTAGTAATACCATGGTTTACCAGTGGTCAAGAGTGTGAACATTGGGAATCACTGCATAATATTGTTTTGCATTAGAAATTCATGTTTACATTATAAAGAGTGGAAATGACAGACCATATTACTTCCTTGTAGTCTAAGTACAAGTGTAGTGATTTACACTTAAAATTTTACAAATATGCGGCCAAAATTTAATTAAAAATTTTTTTTTAAACAGATTATCGAAAAGGCAGCTGAGATTGCAAGCAGTGATAGTGCTAATGTATCAGTAAGTATCAAGGTTTGAAAATGGCCCTTTCTTATTATAAAGTTGTGCTCATTATTAGTTACCTTCATCTCCTTTATGGTAATGAACTTTCAGAAGACCATAGTCATATGCAAGAACAGTCGGTGAGTGTGCATATGTACATGCTAATGTTTTGTTAAGTAGCACCTGTGTGTAGGTGGTGTGTGTTCAGTGGTAAGCCGTTTTCTGATACAGGCACGCGTTCAATAGCTAGTGTGTAAGAGATGTTAGACACCTCATAGATTAACTGTTGTTATTCAGTTGAAGGAGGAAGCTCTAATTTTATTTATTTCTCTCATGTAACAGCAGATATAATCAGGCCAGGCTTCTCAGTGGTGGGGACCCAGGTTTCTTCCATCTTGGTGCTTTGCCATGTTTAACATGTAGTGTCTATCTCATGGTTTAATATTGGCACTTGAGCTTCCTACATTGCTCCATCCCAGCCAGCAGGAACAGGAAAAGCACGACTAGAGACCACACACATTCTTTTTGAGAATATCATTAATGTGTCTCATTTCTGTCACATATCGTTAGCCAGAACTTAGTCACATGGCCATACCTAACAACAAGTGAGCCTGGGAATTGTAGTCTTTAGCTGGGCAGTCATGTGCTTGGCTAAGAGTAACAGATTCTAGTTACTAAAGCAAGAGGAGGAGAATGCATATTCAGGGAGAAACAGCAGTCTCTGCCACTCACACTGTTCCCATTGTTTCTGCCCAGAGACTACAAAATAGTTACTTTATTTACCTTGCTTGCAATATATATATTATTTCTACTATCTGTACTTTTTAATTTAAAATTTTTTCTAGTTTAAAACGTTGCTGAGTTCTAATCTGATATTCTCTCTTTGTGTCATCAGTTTACAACTTTTAAGTGTCTTCAGTAAAGCCATTCTACATAGAATGGTAATTATATAGGGGCCAGGAGGCAAGATGGAGATGATGTATATGTTTTTGTCGTTTGCACAAAATCACAGCACTGTTTCACGTTGGCTAGTTCAGAAATGTCTGGCCTAGTCTGTTCTTCTGCTTTGCCATTAGAGTTCTCAGAAACTTCCATAGCCCCGCAGGGCAAGTCATCTGCTACTACAAATACTTTGAGTGGTTCTCTTTAATGAAACAAAAGAAGTTGATAACGACTATACACTTATCAGCTTGTCAGGCAATTAGTGAAACAGATCATATAGTTTAAGTTTAAGAGGTAACAGTTATATAGGGATATCTTCATTCTAATGCCTCTTTTTAGTTACCTTTTATTAGTCTTAATATTGCTTGTTGAACATCAGAAACATAAATTAAGTTTTACTATTTCTACTGGAATCCACTACTAGATTACAGGGTTTTCTCCTTGCTGAGGATGCAGTATTTTTACCCAGGTTTGATGTACTTTTGTTTTTGCTGAGGAAGATTTACCCTGAGCTAACATCCATGCTTATCTTCCTCTATTTTTTAGTATGTGGGCCACCAGCACAGCATGACTGCCAGCAGAGCAGTGTAGGTCTGCGCCCAGGCCGCTGAAGTGGGGTGGCGCTAAACTTAACCATTAGGCCACTGGGGCTGGCCCTACTTTTTTTTTTTTTTTTCCATTGGGCACATAGTACAATTAATGAATTGTGAAACCAAAAATGAAAGTTTTTTTTCTGTAATCCCCACCTGCTTTCCTCCTCAGAGATAGCTGTGTAAATAGCTAGCTAATAGATAGCTACAAGCTATCCAACTTAATACTATATATGCACTTAGATACCTTTATGTGTAAATATGTATGTCTTTTTTTTTTAAATAAATGAGATCTTTATGTATATAATTTTTCCCTTTTTCTTTTAATGCATTTTGTGGATCTTGTCGTGTCTTCATGAAGAGGTCCACTTCTCTCTTTTTAAAGCCTTCTTAACATTCCATGGGATTAATTATTAGTAACCATTAGTTATTAAACATACATACTCCTACTCATGGATGTTTTGCTTATGTCCAAATATTCTCTACTAAAACAGTGTTGCAATGAATATTTTGTACATTCTTCCTTTTACATTTGTGTATTTTGTAGGATGTATTCCTAGAAATGAAATTATTAGATCAAAAGATATGTGCCTTTTTCATAAGAATTTTGCCAAATTGCATAGCCTGAAAGATGTAAAATTTACAGCCCTGCCCACATTGTGGAAGAGTTCCTATATTTTTGCATTTCTGCCAACCCTTTTAATATGTCAATCTGGTGGATAAGAAAATGGTGTCACATAACTTTAACCTGCATTCCCTTGTTACTAGTCAGGTTCGGGTTTGTTTGCTTTTTAAATTTCAGTAATCTTTTAAAAGATTTCTGATTATTTCTTTTTTGTGACTATAAAGTCACCTTAGTTCTCTCTGAGGAATTAAATAATCTTGTTTTTAAAGTGGTCTTGCTTCTTTTGGCATCTGTCTTTCTTCATATTGGTTTTTCTCAAATGTTGGATGATTCTTAGTTGAGCTCTTTTTATATTTCTGACTCTCTGGTTGTCTGCCTACTCCCTGTAACCTACTTTCAGTAACTGTAGGAGTTAGAGTAGACTGTGTTGACTGCTGGGGTCTCCTGTATGTGAAGATTTCTATACCTTCTGGGATTAAGTGGTTCCCTAGGTCTCAGTACCATGCTCCTCACTTCAGTCTGGGGCCAGTGCCGTTGCTGTTTCAGCTCAGCACAGAGGAAGGGGCATGCCTGATCAAAGCTGCTGCTCCACCTGCTGATCCCTTGATGATCTTCCTGATAATTCTCCCTGGCCTCCTCTCACCTCTTGTATCCTTTGATTCTGAGCTGTGTTCCCCTAGAGCTGTGTTTCTTACTACTACATGGATCTTAGCAGATCTGATCCCTGGTTCTATCTACTTTCTTTCATTGAAGGATTCCTGTGTTAGATACTCTTTCTCTTTTCCAGAGCTGTTACTGATTAGTATTTTTTAAAAGATATATCTTTTCTGACACTTGTTTCTTTTGAATGAGAGGAATGAAGAGAACTTGTTCTCATTCCACTGTTATAGTCCACTATTCATGTACATGCCAAGAGCAGGTTACATTCCTTAATAAGATCATGGTAAGTTGACTTATTGAATTGTTTGTGTGTGTGTGTGTACATTTATAGGTATATATATTAAAGATATATTATGTGTATATATATATATATTATGTGCATGTACAATTCCTCAGGCAACTTTACCATCATCTTACTAAGGGACTTAAATCTGCTCTTGGAATTAAAAAAAAAACTTAATTGTAGTAAAATACACATAACATAAAATTTACCATCATTTTTAAGTGTACAGGTCAGTGTACACTTAAAGTACACTAAGTATATTGTGAATATACTTAACACATTAAGTGCAACTGATCTTCAGAACTTTTTTATCTTGCAAAACTGAGACTCTACATCCATTAAACAATTCCCCATTTTCCCCTTCCCTCAGCCCTTGACATCCACTATTCTAATTTCTGTCTCTATGAATTTAACAATACCTCATAAATGGAATCATACATTATTTTATCTTGTTGTGACTGACTGAGTTCACTTAGCAAAGTGTCTAGAGATTTTCTTGGTTGTTACAACTCAGGGGAGGGTGCTTTTGGTATCTATTGAGTAGAGCTCAGGGCTGCTGCTCAACTCTCTACAATGCACAAGAACATCCTCCTACAACAAAATATCGATAGCACCGAGGCTGAAAAATGCTGCTCTAATCTAAAACATCTGTGTTGTAAATAAAGTTTGTCTTATTTTCATACTGCAGAATCTCAGGCACAAAATCTTCATGGCTGGCTTTGGAGAATGCAGAGGAGAATGCAGTCTTTAGTGCAGAGGTTCTAGGGATCTACCTAGAGTGTTTTCTTAGTAGAATGATTCAGAATCTTGACAGCCTTCAGTTTTAGGGAAAGGAAATATCAAACGTTTAAAAAAGTATTTCAAAGTTACTGAAAACTTGCGAGAAGAGTACAAAGAATTCCCATATGGCCTTCTTTCAGCTTCCCCAACTGTTGACATTTTACCACATTTGTTTTATCAATTTATGTGTGTGTGTGTATGCATTTTTTTCTGAATCATTTGAGATTAAGTGGTATACATCATGCCCTTTTACCCCTTATTTCTTCAGTATGTATCTCTTAAAAACAAGAACATTCCCACACTTAACCAGAATCCATTCATAAAAATCAGGGAAATAATATTGATACACTTCTATTGTCTAATCCACACATTACATTCAAATTTAGCGAATTGTCTCAGTAATGTCCTTTATAGGTCCAGGATCCAACTGAGGATTACTTTCATTGCCATGTGTCTTTAGTTTTCTTTGTTCTAAAACAGCTCCTCAGTCTTTTCTTATCTTTGACTTTCACATTTTTTAAGAATATAGGCCAGTTACTTTGTAGAATGTCACTCAATTTGGATTTGCCTAATGTTTTGTCATGATCAGATTCTAGCTATGCATTTTTAGCATGAATACCGTAGAAGTGGTGGAGTGTTCTTACTGCATTTTATCAGGAGGTGAGCTGTGTCAGTTTGTCTCATTACTATTGATGTTAATTGTTATTACTTGATTAGGATAGTGTCTACTAGGTTTTTCTACTATAAAGTTAATGAGTATTTTATGGGAGGATATTTTACGTCAAACTTTCACCCACTTGTTCTAATATTTATTAATCCATCTTGCCTGAATCAGTATTATTACAATAGTTTGCTAAGTGCTGATTTTCAAATTTGTTTTTCCTGTTGGATTTATTAGTTGGCTGATGCCATAGGGTAGAGGTTTCTTGACTACCTCATTTATTTACTTAACTCATTTTTTTTTAACTTATAGTAGTATGGATTCATGATTTCTATTTTTTTTTTTTAAAGATTTTATTTTTTCCTTTTTCTCCCCAAAGCCTCCCGGTACATAGTTGTATATTCTTCGTTGTGGGTCCTTCTAGTTGTGGCATGTGGGACGCTGCCCCAGCGTGGCTTGATGAGCAGTGCCATGTCCGCGCCCAGGATTCGAACCAGTGAAACCCTGGGCTGCCGGCAGCGGAGGGCGTGAACTTAACCACTCGGCCCCGGGGCCAGCCCCCATGATTTCTGTTTTATTGAATGACTTATAATTGGTTACTATCATTTATTTTGATGTTCAAAATGACCCAGATTTGGCCAGTGACAGCCCATTCAAGCTCTCTCCTGTCATTTTGACATGTCTCTATCATTCTTTGAGCATTTCCTTCTTGCTGGTACAACAGAGTGTTCCAGGCTCCTCTAACATTTTCCCTGCCCCAGCTTTGGAATCAACCATTTCTCCAGGGAGTCCAGATTCCTTTTATTTGTGAAAAGTATTCAGAATCTGAGAGCTAGGCACTGGGTATGCTCATATATAACCCCAGAGATAGATTTCTCTATCTTTCTATTAAAAGCCATGAGTTCTTATCAATGCCTCTAATTTGGATCCACCACCACAGGATTTTTTTCTAAGAGTTGCCTTTCCATATTTTTAATTCCCTTTTCTGACAGACATCTGGATTCCTATTAACCTCAATATATTTATTTACTTCATCTCCTATTTGTAATCAATCTCCCAATCATGTAACCATCTTCTTAGTCCCTGTCCCACGAGCCCTGACTTCCTGTGCTGTCTCATTCCCAGCTGCGTGTTGGTGAAGTCCCTATCCTAGCCAACATGTAGTTAATTCTTTCCTTGGCAAGCACACTGCTAACATGCTGCCTGAGTCTCCAGCCCCTTTGGTTATGACATATGAGTTTTCCAGTGCTTTCCATAGGGAAGGGTAAGGAGCCATAGTATATTTCTCATGTGCTTATAGCAAGTTATATATGTTTTGTTTTATTTTGGTGAGTACTCTTATATTCTAACATGTGTATGATTTTGAAAAAGGTAAACGTAAAGAAAAATACAGTAGAGAATATGGGTGTTAATTTTCTTTGCTTCCCACTGTTATCTTCCATTATCTTATTTTATTTCAAGTATTTGAACATGTGTATAAGTACACCAGTTATGCTGTACAATATAATTTTTCATTACTGTTTGTTTTGGGTTTTGTAAAAGAATGTATGATTCTGTGTTTTCTTGGGCTTCCTGCCACATTTCTGATAGTTGATTGTTTTCACCTTGGCATTATTCGGTGCTGTGCTGTTCATAGCTCAGTAAACAATCACACTACAATTATACAGCTAACCCCCTGCTCTTCCCTCTTAGTTTACTCCTAGGTCTTCAGGATATTTACTTACAGTAGGTCTATAAAGTCTAATTTTGATCCACAAAATTACAGTATGTCTGCTAGCTTTTTGCAGTATTGAACTTAATAGCAGTCTGCCTTTCTTTGACATGAAGAAGTTATACTCTGTGTTATTTGCAGTAACAGGTTTCATTTTAAGACGTAAGTGTAGTAGTTTGATTTTCAAATTCTGATGACTTTTCATGATCATTTTTCAGAGAAACCCAGTCATACCTATAAAATAGAGGATATCCTTTTTAAGTTGAGGCTCTGAATATAAAACCACTATAATCATATATAAAGTCTTTGTGTGTGTGTGTGTGTGTGTCTGTGTGTTTAAATAAGACTATTTTTTAAAGAGCATTTTTAGATTCACAACAAAATTGGGAGAAAGGGAACAGAGATTTCCCATATGTCCCTTGCCCATACACGTGCATAGCCTCTGCCGTTATCAGTATGACTCACCAGAATGGTACATTTGTTACCAAGGATGAACCTACATTGACACATCATAATCACCCAAAGTCCATAGTTTATGTTAGGTTTCACATTGTTGTTTTGCATTCTATGGGTTGGGACAAATGTTTAACAACATACATTTATCATTATAATATCATACAGAGTGTTTTCACTGCCCTGCAAATCCTTTATGCTCTGCCTGTTCATTCTCCTACCTGACAACCACTGGTCTTTTTACAGTCTCCATAGTGTTTGCCTTTTCCAGATGTTGTATAGTTGGAATCATACGGTATCTGGCCTTTTCAGATTGGCTTCTTTTACTTAGTCGTATGCATTTAAGGTTCCTCCATGTCTTCTTGTGGCATGATAGCTCACTTCCTTTTAGTGCTAAATATTCCATTGTCTGTACGTATTACAGTTTATCCATTCACCCACTGAAGGACATCTTTGTTGCTTCCAAATTTTGGCAGTTTTGAATAAAGCTGCTATAAACATCTATGTGCAAGTTTTTGTGGAGGCCTAAGTTTTCACCTCCTTTTGGTAAATACCAAGGAGTGTGATTACTGGATTGCCTGGTAAGAGTATGTTTAGTTTTGTAAGAAACCACTAAACTGTCTCCCTAAGTGGTTGTAGTATTTTATATTCCTACCAGCAGTGAATGAGCGTTGCTTTACATCCTTGACAGCATTTAGTGTTGTTGGTGTTCTGAATTTTGGCCATTCTGATGGATGTGTAGTTATATCTCATTGTTGTTTTAAATTGCATTTCCCTGATGACATATAATGTTAAGCATCTTTTCATATGCTTATTTCCCATTTGTAGATCTTATTTCGTGAGGTGTCTGTTCAGGTTTTGACCTATGTTTTTGTCTGGTGGTTTATTTTCTTATTTTTGAGGTTTAGGAGTTCTTTGTATATGTTGGATACCAATCCTTTATCATATATGTCATTTTGCAAATATTTTGTCCCAGTCTATGGCTTGTCTTTTTATTCTCATGACAGTGTCTTTCACAGAGCAGATAATTTTAAATTTAATGAAGTCCAGCTTATCAGTTCTTTCTTTGAGGGTTCATGCATTTAGCGTTATATATTTAAAGTCATTGCCAAACCTGAGGTCATCTAGATTTTCTCTTGTTATCCTTGAGGAGTTTTATACTTTTGCTTTTCATGCTTATTTTTACATAAGTCTGGTAGTATCAATTCTTCACCTTTGTTCTTCTTTAGTATTGTATTGGCTATTCTGGGTCTTTTGCCTTTCCATGTAAACTTTAGTATCAGTTTGTTGATATTCACAAAATAACTTACTGGAATTTTGATTGGGTTTACATTGAATCTATTGATTTAGTGGAAAGAACTGACATTTTGACAATATTGAGTTTTCCTATCTTGGGAATATCTCTCCATTTATTTAGATCTTTGAGTTCTTTCATTAGAATTCTCTAGTTTTCCTCATGTAGGACTTGTATATGTTTTATACCTGAGTTTTCATATTTTTGGATGCTAATGTAAATGGTATTGTGTTTTTAATTTCAAATTCCACTTTTTATTGCTGATAAGTAGGAAAGCGATATACTTTTGCATATTGACCTCTGCATATTGACCAAGGTTGTATCCTGCAACCTTGCTTTAATTTCCTATTAGTTCCAATAGTGTTTTTATTGATTCTTTCAGATTTTCTACATAGATAATCATGTCATCCCCATTCTTTTTTACATATGCATACACTATTCTGAATCTCACTACTTTAGGAAATTTGTAATATGACTATTTTATGTATTTATTTATTTTTTATTGAGTTAATGATAGGTTACAATCTTGTGAAATTTCAGTTGTACATTAATGTTTGTCAGTCGTATTGTAGGTGCACCACTTCACCCTTTGTGCCCCCCCCCCCACCTTTCCCCTGGTAGCCACTCATCTGTTCTCTTTGTCTACATTTTTAAATTCCTCATATGAGTGGAGTCATACAGAGATTATCCTTCTCTAACTGGCTTATTTCACTTAACATAATTCCCTCAAGGTCCATCCATTTTATTGTAAATGGAATGATTTTGTTCTGTTTTACAGCTGAGTAGTATTCCATTGTATATATATACCACATCTTCTTTATCCATCCATCTGTTGATGGGCACTTAGGTTGCTTCCATGTCTTGGCAGTTGTACATAATGCTGCAATGAACATTGGGGTGCATAGGACTTTTGGAATTGCTGACTTCAAGCTCTTTGGATGGATACCCAGTAGTGGAATAGCTGGGTCGTATGGTTGCTCTATTTTTAATTTTTTGAGGAATCTCCATACTGTTTTCCATAGTGGCTGCACCAGTTTGCATTCCCACTAGCAGTGTATGAGGGTTCCTTTTTCTCCACAACCTCTCCAACATTTGTTACTATTAGTTTTAGATATTTTTGTCATTCTAACAAGTGTAAGGTGATATCTTAGTGTAGTTTTGATTTGCACTTCCCTGATGATCAGCGATGATGAGCATCTTTTCATGTGCCTATTGGCCATCCGTATATCTTCTTTGGAGAAATGTCTGTTCATGTCTCCAGCCCATTTTTTGATCGGGTCGTTTGATTTTTTGTTGTTGAGTTGTGAGAGTTCTTTATATATTATGGATATTAAGCCTTTGTCAGATATATGACTTGCAAATATTTTTTCCCAGTTAGTGGGTTGCTTTTTTGTTTCAATCCTGTTTTCATTTGCCTTGAAGAAGCTCTTTAGTCTGATGAAGTCCCATTTGTTTATTCTTTCTATTGTTTCCCTTCTCTGAGAAGACATGGTGTCCAAAAAGATCCTTTTAATACTGATGTCAAAGAGTGTACTGCCTACGTTTTCTTCTAGAAGCATTATGGTTTCAGGTCTCCCTTTAGGTCTTTGATCCATTTTGAGTTTATTTTGGTGAATGGTGAGAAAGAATGGTCAATTTTCATTCTTTTACATATGGCTTTCCAGTTTTCCGAGCACCATTTGTTGAAAAGACTTTCTTTTCTCCATTGTATGCCCTCAGCTCCTTTGTCGAAGATAAGCTGTCCATAGATGTGTGGTTTTATTTCTGGGCTTTCAATTCTGTTCCATTGATCTGTGCACCTGTTTTTGTACCAGAACCATGCTGTTTTGATTACTGTAGCTTTGTAGTACGTTTTAAAGTCAGGGATTGTGATGCCTCCCGTTTTGTTCTTTTTTCTCAGGATTGCTTTAGCAATTCGGGTCTTTTGTTGCCCCATATGAATTTTATGATTCTTTGTTCTAATTCTGTAAAGAATGTCATTGGGATTCTGATTGGGATAGTGTTGAATCTGTAGATTGCTTTAGGTAGAACGGACATTTTAACTATGTTTATTCTTCCAATCCATGTACATGGAATGTCTTTCCATCTCCTTATGTCATCATCCAGTTCTCTCAGAAAGGCCTTGTAATTTTCATTGTATAGGTCCTTCACTTCCTTAGTTAAATTTACCCTGAGGTATTTTATTCTTTTTGTTGTGATTGTGAGTGGTATTGTGTTCTTGAGTTCTTTTTCTGTTAGCTCGTTATTAGAATATAGAAATGCTACTGATTTATGCAAATTGATTTTATACCCTGCATCTTTGCTGTAGTTGTTGATTACTTCTCAGAGTTTCCCATGGATTCTCTGGGGTTTTCTATATATAAGATCATGTCGTCTGCAAACAGTGAGAGTTTCACTTCTTCCCTCCCTATTTGGATTCCTTTTATTCCTTTTTCTTGCCTCATTGCTCTGGCCAGGACCTCCAGTACTATGTTAAATAAGAGTGGTGATACAGGGCATCCTTATCTCGTTCCTGTTTTCAGGGGGATGGCGCTCAGCTTTTGCCCATTGAGTATGATGTTGGCTGTGGGTTTGTCATATATGGCCCTTATTGTGTTGAAGTAGTTACCTTCTCTGCCCATTTTGTTCAGAGTTTTTATCATAAATGGCTGTTGGATCTTGTCAAATGCTTTCTCTGCATCTATTGAGATGATCATGTGGTTTTTATTCCTCAGTTTGTTGATGTGGTATATCACGTTGATTGATTTGTGGATGTTGAACCATCCCTGTGTCCCTGGTATGAATCCCACCTGATCATGATGTATGATCCTTTTGATGAATTGCTGAATTCTGGTTGCCAAAATTTTGTTTAGAATTTTTGCATCTATGTTCATCAGTGATATTGGCCTGTAGTTCTCTTTTTTTGTGGTGTCCTTGTCAGGCTTTGGTATCAGCCTGATGTTGGCCTCATAGAATGTGTTAGGAAGTGTTCCATCCTCCCTAATATTTTGGAATAGCTTGAAAAGGATAGGTATTAAATCCTCTCTGAAAGTTTGGTAGAATTCCCCAGGAAAGCCATCTGGTCCTGGGGTTTTATTCTTTGGGATGTTTTTGATTGCTGTTTCAATCTCTTTCCTTGTGATTAGTCTGTTCAAATTGTCTGCTTCTTCTTGAGTGAGCTTTGGGAGATTGTAGGAGTCCAAGAATTTATCCATTTCCTCTAGGTTATCCATTTTGTTTTCATATAATTTTTCGTAGTATTCTCTTATAATCTGTTGTATTTCTGCAGAGTGTGTTGTTATTTCTCCGCTTTCATTTCTGATTTTGTTTATTTGAGCTTTCTCCCTTTTTGTCTTTGTAAGTTTGGCTAGGGGTTTGTCAATTTTATTTATCTTCTCAAAGAACCAGCTCTTTGTTTCATTGATCCTTTCTACCGCCTTTTTAGTTTCAACAGCATTTATTTTCTGCTCTGATTTTTATTATTTCTCTCCTTCTGCTTACTTTGGGCTCTGTTTGTTCTTCTTTCTGTAATTCAGTTCGGTGTAGTTTAAGATTGCTTATTTGGGATTTTTCTTGTTTGTTAAGATGTGCGTGTATTGCGATGAATTTTCCTCTTAATACAGCTTTTGCTGTATCCCATATGAGTTGGTATGGCATGTTATCATTTTCATTTGTTTCCAGGTTTTTTTTGATTTCTTTAATGTCTTCAATGATCCATTGCTTGGTCAGTAGCGTATGGTTTAGTCTCCACATCCATGTGCCTTTCTCAGCTTTTTTCTTGTAATTAATTTCTAGCCTTATAGCATTATGATCGGAGAAGATGCTTGTTATTATTTCAATTTTTTTAAATTTGTAGAGGCTTGCCTTGTTTCCCAACATATGGTCTATCCTTCAGAATGTTCCACGTGCACTTGAGAAGAACGTGTATTCTGCTGTTTTAGGATGAAGTGATCTATATATGTCTATTAAGTCCACTTGTTTTAGTTTTTTCTTTAGCTCCACTATTTCCTTGTTGATTTTCTATCTGGATGATCTGTCCATCGATGTGAGTGGGGTGTTGAGGTCCCCTACTATTATTGTGTTGTTTTTAACATCTTCCTTTAGTCTGTTAATAGTTGCTTTATTAACTTTGGTGCTCCTATGTTGGGTGCATAGATATTTGTGAGCGTTATTTCTTCTTGATGAAGTGTCTCTTTGACCATTATATATTGTCCCTCTGTGTCTCTCTTTACCAGCCTTATTTTGAAATCTGTTTCGTCTGCTATAAGTATTGCCACACCTGCTTTCTTTTGCTTGCTATTAGCTTGAAGTATTGTCTTCCACCCCTTCACTCTGAGCCTGTGTTTGTCGTCGGGGCTGAGGTGTGTTTCCTGGAGGCAACAAATTGTTGGATCTTGTTCTTTAATCCATTTTGTCACTCTGTGTCTTTTTATTGGCGAGTTCAATCCGTTTACATTGAGGGTGATTATTGATGCATGTGGACTTAATGCTGTCAATCTGTCACTCGTTATCTGGTTTTCCTGCATTACCTTTGTTTCTCGTCCTGTGTGTTTTAGCCTACCCATTGACTACAGCAGTGTCTTATGCTGGGTTTCTTAGATTTTTCCTTATTTATGCTTTGTGGCTCTGTTCTGTTTTTTAGTTTAGTGGCTACCTTGAAGTTTGTATTTAGAATGTCGTGTATAATATAGTCTATTCTCTGGTGGTCTCTTACTTACTTGGCCTAGACTGATTTAGTCCCTTTGCTCTTCCCCTCCTAAATTATTATTTTCATTTCTTATTCCAACTCGTGTTGTGAGTTTGTAGTTAGAGTGAGAAGATCGTCTTTGCTGTGGTGGTTTCCTTCCCTTTATCCTAATGCTATAGTTGAACATTTGCTATCCTATTCTGGTTCTATCTCTCTGTCTCCTTACTTTGTGGTTTGTGACCCCTTTCTCCCTTTTTCTTTTTTCAGGTATGAGAGCCTTCTTGAGGATTTCTTGTAGTGGAGGACTTTTGGTTACAAATTCCCTTAACTTTTGTTTGTCTGGAAAAGATTTAATTTCTCCCTCATATCTGAAGGATATTTTTGCTGGCTAGAGTAGTCTTGGCTGAAGATTTTTATCTCTCAAAGTTTTGAATATGTCACTCCATTCTCTCCTAGCTTGTAAGGTTTCTGTAGAGAAATCCGCTGAAAGTCTGATAGGAGTTCCTTTGTAGGTTATTTTCTTCTGTCTTGCTGCCCTGAGTATTCTTTCTTTGTCTTTCCTTTTTGGCCATTTTTACTACTATATGCCTTGCAGTAGGTCTTTTTACATTGACAAATCTAGAAGATCTGAAAACTTCCTTCACACGCATTTCTCCCTCAATCCCTAGATTTGGGAAGTTGTCTTCTATAATTTCATTAAGCACACTTTCTGCTCCATTTTCCTTTTCCACATTCTCATGAATTCCTATGATCCTTAAATTCTTTCTCCTCATTGAATCCGCTGTTTCTCTGATATTTTCCTCATTCTTTTTAATCCTTAGTTCTCTTTCTTCCTCTGTCTGGAGCCAGTCAGCCTGTTTATCTTCTTTTATGCTAATTTTCTCCTCTATGGTGTCTACACGCGCATTCAGGGAATCCATCTTCTGTTTTATCTGGTCCATTTTATTTTTCATCTCTAGTATTTCTGTTTGATTCTTCTTTATAGTTTCAATCTCCTTTGTGAAGTAACTCCAGAACTCATTGACTTGTTTCTCTATCTTTCCCTGTACCTCATTGAGTTTTTTGATGATAGCTACTCTGAACTCATTTTCACTTAGTTTACCTAATTCCAAGTCCTCAGGACTTTCTTCTGTGTTTTTATTGTTTTCCTTCTGATCTGGAGCTTTTATAAATTGCTGAATGGTAGAGGAGCGGTTTTTGTGCATGATGGTAGTATTCGGTTGCAGTTACAGCCTGTCGCCACTAGATGGGGGTCGAGTGCCACGCTTTCTGAGCTCTCTGCGTTCAGCCAAGATGGCGGCACCCAGTGCTGGTTGGAGCCGGTGGAGGGGCAGTTTCTCTCTAGCGCCAATCTGCATTTCGATCAGCTGTTGCTCTCTGGTCTTCCCGGGCCCTGGCTTGATGGGATCCCCGCACACGGAAGCTTTCCCCTTCAGCAGGTTTCCACTGCACCAGTGGCGGTTGTCCTGGATGATCCCCTGGTCGCGTGGCTCCTCTCCCGCTTGTTCCCTCACCAGCAGCCGCAATCCCACCCTCTAGGAGAGGGAGCGAAGTTCTCTCTTACCCCTTCCAGCTCCTCCGAGGGCGGCTACAGCCTCTCGATCTCTGTCTTGTTACTCTGTAGGTCTCTTTCGGTCTTGGCATTAGGGGTCATTGGTTGAAATTCAGTTTTTCTGTTTCTTTGGTTGTATTTTGGAGGGGAGAGAGTCTGGGGTCAGCTCACCCCGCCATTTTGCTCCGCCTCCTCCTATTTTATTTATTTTAATGTTTATATGAAATCCCAGTTAAAATAATGTCAAGTACAAAATAATACAGCAATAGAATATAAATCCTTACAGAATCAAAGTGGTTTTGCCAAAATGGTATAGTTTTTCAAGTATAGGGAAATGCACCTCTTTCTTTTAATGTTAGTGCAGTTCAGAATCTAGATTTAAAAAAGTAGCGTGGACCATTTTCTTTGTTTTAGTATATTCTTAAAAGCATCGGGAAGGAAAATAAGTTAACTGTATTTTTTTAATGTTCAATTTTAGCCGGATTCAATTCTTAATCTAAATAGTTTTATGTCTGTGAGCCAAGAAGGTACCTATAACCCTTTTTTTATACTATATATGTTTGGTTCATCTCTGTTTTTTGTTTGTTTATAGAAATTGAAAATTAAAGAAGGAAGGAAAGAAAATTCAGTTCAAATGATAAATGACTTTTAAATCCAAGTGGCAATTCTGCCACCTAGTGTTTGCACATGGATTTTTAAAAAAACAGTATTCTTTTTTCTTTTTTAGAACCAGTTGTGAATAATTCTTTCCTTCATCCTTAGCTTAGAAATTTAATATTCAGAAATAAAAGCTTTAAGAAGAGGATCAACATTTATTAATTATTTTTAAGAAATTGGATTTTTTTAAAGCTCATAAATATTTAATAAGTTTATTGTATGTAAGTTTGCTACATGTTTGCCAGTGATGTTTACACTGTGTAGTTCTATAATGAGTAATTTTGCTTTCTTAGAGTCGAGGTGGAAAAAAGTTTCTTGCTGTACTCAAAGAAATCTTGGACAGGGATCCCCTGTCTCAACTGTGTGAGAATGAAATGGATCTTATTTGGACTTTGAGACAAGACTGCAGAGAGAATTTCCCACAGTCACTGCCAAAATTATTGCTGTCAATCAAGTGGAATAAACTTGAGGATGTTGCTCAGGTAACAAAATATCATTTCTGTAACTCCTGTTTGGAGTATATACTACTTTGCTGATTTCATGTAAGTTGTCCTTTTGTACATAGGTATATTTCTATAGATTGGATAATTTTCTGCAGGAGAAATGTTGAGATTTTAAACTGTTACATATACTCTTAAATGATACATCAGAACGTTTTAAGATTTAAAAATCCCATCTTTGGGGCCAGCCCAGTGGCATAGCGGTTAAGTTTGTGGGCTCTGCTTTGCTGGCCCAGGGTTCACTGTTCAGATCCTGAGAGCAGACCTATGCACCGCTTAACAAGCCATGCTGTGGTAGGCATCCCACATATAAAGTAGAGGAAGATAGGCATGGATGTTAGCTCAGGGACCATCTTCCTTTAAAAAAAAAAAAGGAAATCCCAGATTCTGGGATTCTGGGATTTAGAGCATAAATCATTCAGATCAATTTTGACATTCATTTCAGTTGGGCAGTGTTGATGAATGTTTGCCTCTAGGCAGAATAGAGAAAGGAAAAGAATTTTGCTCCAGAAAGACTGCTAAGTTTTAGCTCCTTGATTCACTTTTTCAATTAAATTGAAGAAAGCACTGGCCTGTTAAAATTCAGTTGATCATCAGTGCTCTATAGAAAGATCCTTGAAATTGTTTTTAATTAGAATGATGACGTTTGGCTTATTAAGATAACCAAGTTGTTTACTTATTTGAATTGAACTTTTACAATTTAAAAGTTTTCTTGGTAAATCTTAATGACTTTAAAAATTTTGTCAAGAAAGACATTTATTTTAAATCTTTGATTTTATTTTACTTCTCAAATTTAGTGTAGAAAGGATTTCTTTTGAGTTTATTTCTAGTGTCTTAATTTTTTGAATCATGTTACATAATTATATTATGTCCTTCATTTAAACTATTTCCATAGTTAGATTACATGAATGTACTTACCCTGAAAAGGAACTACTTTTGTCATTTAGATTGGTTTTAATTGTTCTGACATAATCTTCTAACCACTTATTTATTTAAATTCAGGCTTAGTCTTCTGTGAACCTCGGTAAGGTGAAATATAAAATATAAGCATTGTTTAGTTCGCACATTTGCTTCCATCCTTTGGGTCCTGTGCAGTTAGTTCTAAGTGCCTCCCAAACGCACCCTCCACCAAGAAATGCATCATGTTATTTTGTATAGAATTAAAATAGAAAAAATTTCTGGCTGTACTCTTAAATGATACCTGAGATTGAGGTTTATTATGTGAACTGTCAGAAAATAGAATGAGCTAATTTATGCTTAATATTTCTTTATTTAACCCTATGGATAGAAATTTTTACGTTCAGAAATTTAGCACACTTCTGTTATTTCCATGAGGGAATCTAAAGCCTTGTCAGATCTAACTCAACATCCTCCATTTGGTAGAAGAAAGCCACTAGTGTAACTTAATACTACGTAGTATCAGCTCAATGTGTGTGAGCAAGTGTAGGGATGTGTGAATTTCACAATCCTAATTCTTCTTTTTAGTAGTCTAGAAGAAAAGTTAATGGAATGAAAAGTAATACGTTTTTGGCTTGTTCACCAACCCTATCCCATTGCTAGTTTAGTGAACTGGTCTGAAAGAATATAAACTGTGTCTTCAATAAATTGACCACCTTGAGAAGCAGAGTGCTTCTGTGCAAAGTTTGTACTCTGATTCTACAGGCACAAGCTGTGGGTGGAAATTTATAGAAGAGTAGCCTCCTGTTAATCCACAGGAAAACACTCTGTCGGCATGTGAAATACATAGAATGTAAAAACGCAGAAGGGATTTCAGTAGTCTTGGCAGCAGGCAGGCAATTAATTAGTCAGCACTGCTTTCATTATTTATAAGGCTGAGTCAGGTTTCCCTCCTCTATTTACTTTCATAGCTTTCCCCAACCTAAAGGGATGAGTTTTGGTAATTTATTTAATTTTACATTTATATAATAGATTTTTAAATAATTGTAAATAATCTTACCCAAGGTAATTACTTTCCAATAGTAGAGCTGTTTTTAAACCATAACATAGTTGAACCTCTAGTATTACAGGATGGTATCTATCCTTTACAGTGTTATTTTTGTGAAGCAATGTATTCCAAGTGTTAACTGGAGATGCTAGGAGTTGGTTTTTTTTTTTTTTACTATTGTTTCAGACCCTCAGGAAATGGTCCTCCCTAACTCCTCTATGCATAATGAGGACTACTGGTCCTTCAGGGCCTTGGGCAAAGCAGGGTGGGGGCCCCATCATTGATAAAAACTGGGATGAGGCAGGTGTTCCATAACTTTTTTTTTTCTTTTGAGGAAGATTAGCCCTGAGCTAACTAGTGCCAATCCTCCTCTTTTTTGCTGAGGAAGACTGGCTCTGAGCTAACATCCATGCCCATCTTCCTCTACTTTATACATGGTTTGCCTACCACAGCATGACTTTTGCCAAGTGATGCCATGTCTGCACCCAGGATCCGAACCAGCGAACCCTGGGCTGCTGAGAAGCAGAACATGCGAACTTAACCACTGTGCCACCAGGCTGGCCCCTGGTGTTCCATATCTTTAAACCCGTATTTCTGCAACTTTTTTCGTTATTATACTCCTTAGGAGCCTTTTTAGATTTTCTTTCCCCTAATAGCCCCATCTGCATGGTATTTTGAAACCACAGATAAGTGTATGTCTGTTTGTATACTTTGTGTACATATGTGCTTTATACATAAAAAGAGCAAGTACGAAGCTTATTCTTTTTATTGAATGCAGTTTAAGAATAGTTAACCAGGGACTGGCCTGGGGGCGCAGTGGTTAAGGGCACACGTTTCACTTTGGTGGCCTGCGGTTCTCTGGTTTGGATCCCAGGTGTGGACATGGCACCCTGTGACAAGCCATGCTGTGGTGGGCGTCCCACATATAAGGTGGAGGAAGATGGGCACGGATGTTAGCTCAGGGCCGGTCTTCCTTAGTAAAAGGAGGAGGATTAGCGGATGTTAGCTTAGGGCTAATCTTTCTCAGAAAAAAAAAAAAGAATAATTAACCAAAAATTTAAGGTAGAAGTTAAAATTTAAAATCTAACATTTCATTGTACTTGTTGAATAACTTTGATGTTATTTATTATGCTAATTGCACTGTATCAAATTTCATATCTACATTAACATATAAATGTATACTAACAATAGCAATGTAATCAAGTTTTAAAAAATTATTCAGAAGTATTTTTTTCTGCAAATGTAAAACAATTGAAAAATTTTTAATTTCTTAAAAATTATCTTTAGTAAACTTAACTTTTTTTTTATTAAGGTTATGAAAGTTAACATCCTTGTGAAATTACAGTTGTACATCATTATTAGTCATGTTGTAGGTACACCACTTCACCCCTAGTGCCCTCCCTCTTACCCCCTTTTCCCTGGCAACCACCAGTCAGTTCTCTTTGTCCATGTGTTAACTACCACCTATGAGTGGAGTCATACAGAGTTCGTCTTTCTCTGTCTGGCTTATTTCACTCAACATAATACCCTCAAGGTCTATCCATGTTGTTGTGAATGGGACAACTTTATCCTTTTTTATGGCTGAGTAGTATTCTAGTAAACTTAACTTTTAAATTTACTTGATATGAGAAAACACCTTTTAACTTAGCTAATGGATATTCATTCAGATATTATTGACTTTTTTGGTGCACTTGACATAATAATGTGGAGTTGAATAATTTGTGGAATTAAAATAATAAAATATAAACTATTTTTATTTAATTCTCAAAGCTCAAGTCTCACACCAAAGCTTAAATGAGATACACGGGCAGCTAGCAGATACTCACAGGCTACCTCTCATAACATGACTTCGAGATTGAGCAATCATTTGAGAGAAAGTCTGCCAGTCATTGCTATGTGTTTGCCATAGTTTTGTGCTCTGTAGGCTCTGATCTTGCATACATTTTGTATATCTTCCTTGGACTCGGTGTCAGTGATACCCAAGAAAACCCAAAAAGATAAATATTAAGGAATAAGATTTTGGCAGATAGGATTGAGCTTTGGAGGGTTACAAATCATAATTATCAAGATTTTTTCGCTTTCCTCCATAACCAATTTTCTTCCCACTTAGCATCTCTGTTAAGAGTCCACTCAGGGGCCAGCCCCATGGCTAAGTGGTTAAGTGCGTGCACTCCGTTTCAGTGGCGCAGGGTTTCACTGGTGTGGATCCTGGGCACGGACATCGCACCACTCATCAAGCCATGCTGAGGCAGTGTCCCACGAGCCACAAGTGGAAGGATCTGTAACTAGAATATACAGCTGTGTACAGGGGGGCTTTGAGGAGAAAAAGGAAAAATAAAATCTTAAAAAAATAAATAAAAGAGTGCATGCTATATATATCAAAACTATGAGGAGGATAGGACTCTTGCCAGGAGCAATCCTGATGAGTCTCATGGTGCTCTCTGATGGGAAGGAGATAGGAGTCCTTTCTAGAGATTTGGGCTCTCTGCAACTAGAGTTTCCAAAGATGTGGCCATGCCTACCTGAACCCATCCCACACCTGCAGTTTCAGCTCATCCCCCCAAGGGATTCTTTTTTTATCCTACTTCTAGATCATTTCTAAGTGACATCTGTAAATAGAAGACTGGCTGTATTTGTCTTGTTTATAGGAAATAAACAACTAGGTACTATTTCTTCCTTCCTTTCTTTTTTTTTTTGAGGAAGATTAGCCCTGAGCTAACTACTGCCAGTCCTCCTCTTTTTTGCTGAGGAAGCCTGGCCCTGAGCTAACATCCGTGCCCATCTTCCTCTACTTTATATGTGGGACGCCTACCACAGCATGGCGTGCCAAGTGGTGCCATGTCCCCACCCAGGATCCAAACTGGTGAACCCCAGGCCGCCAAGAAGCGGAACGTGTGAACTTAACTGCTGCGCCACCGGGCCAGCCCTTATTTATTTCTTATAGATTACTTATTATGACTCAAAGAGTTTAAACATGTTATGGTAAATAAAAAGTTCTGTTAAGTTATATATACTCTTAAAAATATTAAGAACTAAAAGTGAACTCCTTCAAGATAATTTTATGTTGAATTATTAGTGAGCTTTTAATATCTAAGTTGACTGTCATTAGCTTGAGCCTTGCAGCTTATATTTGTACCTTGGATTTTACCTTTAAGTATTTCTTGATCATTTCTCTCTCTTTCTTTCCATTTAAAAATTATTTAACTGGTTAATGTTTATAGAATCCAAGTATACAGTGTATCACTCTATTTCCAGGTAAGTACTTAATAGCTTTTTTTTACTTGCTTATCTATAGAATATTTCAACAAAGACCGTCTTTATTAATCCATATTAACAGGAATGGATTTCTGAGGTCTCAGTAAGTATGTATACTTCTCCTTTCTTTTGACCCATCTCTGCTCCTGTATGCCAAGGAAAAATAGATTACTTTTTTCCCCTGTAATTTCTGAACTAGTTTCAATTTTTAAACAGCTTCAGGCACTACTTCAGATTTGGCCTAAACTACCCCCCCGGGAGGCCCTGGAGCTTCTAGATTTCAACTATCCAGATCAGTACGTGCGGGAATATGCTGTGAACTGCCTGCGACAGATGAGGTACCTCCTGCAGGTGGCCTTCTTTGGGGCAAGGAATACCTTGGGGGTGGGCCGGGAGGGTGATATCTGCTTAAATGTCTCATAAGAAAAGAAAAGGCTAGGAATTATTCAGAGTTCAAAGCATTTGTCCCTCCTGCTCTCTTTGCTCACACTCTTATGTTTATTCTGTATTGTAAAACAAAAACCAAATGGAGACATACTGAGTCAGGATGTCCTCAAGATCACCTCAGGTTCCAGGACTCCCTGGGAGGACTCATAGGACTCGGCATATAGTCATACTCTTGGCTATGACTTATTACAGGCAAAAGGTACAGAGCAGAATTGGCAAAGGGAAAAGATTCATGGGGCGAAGTCTGGAGGAAAGCAGGCAGAAGCTTCTGAGGGTTTTGTTCCCAGTTGAGTCACACAGAATACACTTAATTCCCCCAGCAACGAGTTGTGACAACATATCTGAAATATTGTCTACCAGGGAAGCTTGTTTAGAGACTTGATGGCCAGGGTTTTTATTGGGGGCTAGTCACATAAGCACCCTGTGCCTGGCATGTACCAAAATTCTAGACTTCCAGAAGGAAAAAGGGATGTTCAGCATAAACCATACTGTTTGCACAGTTTAGACACAGTGAGCCACTCTCATCGTTAGGGAGGTGGGAAGCCTTGTGAAATCTATACTCCCAGGTGCCAGCCAAGCGCCAATGTGTAAGCAGGCTTTTTCAAAGGATAGCAGTCACACCTGCTAAGTTATCCTTTTCTGCCCACCACCCAGAATTTAAAAATGGTAGTATTTTGTTGTGTTTTTTAAAATTTATATTTTTAAGCAAATAGCATTATAGTTAAAGATGAAGTTCTTACAGTTTCCTTACCCAGTCTCAAAAGTCTTCTTTCACTTTCCAGAGGCAACCATTATCATGAATTGGGTGTGTATCCTTCTATACCATATTTTTCTGTTTTCACCACATTTTTGTATCTATAAAAATGTAGGATAATGTACATTTGAAAATTATACCAGTGTGTCTTGCTATATGTATCATTTTATATCTTGCTT